>NC_003074.8:11954259-12554259 GCF_000001735.4 Arabidopsis thaliana | reverse complement strand
ATGGAACCAGCTGAAAACCGTCATGCGAAAGAGATTTGTGCCGAGTTACTATCATCGTGAAATACATCAGCGGTTGAGAAATTTGGTTCAAGGAAGCAAAACCGTTGAAGAATACTTTAAGGAAATGGAAACCCTTATGTTAAGAGCTGATCTTCAAGAAGATGGAGAAGCGGTCATGTCCCGATTCATGGGAGGTCTTAACCGAGAAATCCAAGACCGTCTAGAAACTCAACACTATGTGGAGCTTGAGGAGATGCTTCACACAGCGGTCATGTTCGAACAGCAAATCAAGAGAAAGAACGCCCGATCAAGTCACACCAAGACCAACTACAGCCCGGGAAAGCCAAGTTATCAAAAGGAAGAGAAGTTTGCTTATCAAAAGGATTACAAGCCGTTCGTCAAGCCAAAACCGGTCGATCTAGATCCAAAAGGAAAGGGTAAGGAAGTAATCACCAGGGCTAGAGATATCCGATGCTTTAAGTGTCAAGGACTTGGGCATTATGCGAGCGAATGTTCCAACAAAAGGATCATGGTCCTTAGAGACAATGGCGAAGTAGAATCTGAAGATGAGCGTGCGGAAGAAGACTCAATGGAAGAAGATGTGGAATCCCCCGGTAGAGGAGAGTTGCTTGTTGCGAGAAGATCGTTGAGTGTTCTAACTAAGGCCGAGGAACAAGCGCAAAGGGAAAACTTGTTTCATACACGTTGCTTGGTCAAAGATAAGGTATGTAGTTTAATTATTGATGGTGGAAGTTGTACTAACGTTGCGAGTAGGAACATGGTCGAGAAACTTGGTTTAGAAGTGCTTAAACACCCGAGACCGTATTCGCTCCAATGGCTTAATGAAACGGGTGAGATGTCCGTCAAAGAACAAGTCAAGGTACCACTATCAATTGGGAAGTATCATGATGAGATCATGTGCGATATTCTACCTATGGACGCTAGTCACATCCTTCTCGGATGACCATGGCAATCGGATCGAAAAGTTCTTCATGATGGCTTCACCAACCGACAAACCTTCGAATACAATGGCCAAAAGACAACTCTCATCCCGATGACTCCGCACGAAGTCTATCTAGACCAGCTAAGTATGAAACAACGGGCCATCAAACCAACCGAACCAATCGATACAAAGGGCAAGAACAAGGTAAGTAAAAATAGTTTACTCTTTGTTTTCAAAGAAACACTTACTTGTTCAACTAATCCCATACCGGTGCTACCGAGTAAGATCGAGTTGATTTTGCAAGAGTATAAGGACGTGTTTCCGGAAGACAATCCCATAGGTTTACCACCCATCCGTGGAATCGAGCATCAAATCGACTTCGTTCCGGGAGCCGCTCTACCAAACCGACCAGCTTATCGCACCAACCCGACCGAAACACAGGAACTCGAGAGACAAGTGAATGAGCTTATGGACAAAGGTCATATTCGAGAAAGCATGAGTCCGTGTGCCATTCCGGTCTTACTAGTACCAAAGCAAGATGGAAGTTGGCGCATGTGCGTGGATTGCCGAGCCATCAACAATATCACGGTTAAGTATCGCCACCCTATCCCTCGATTAGATGATATGCTTGATAAATTGCATGGTTCTAGCATCTTTTCAAAAATTGATCTTAAAAGTGGTTACCATCAAATCCGGATGAAGGAAGGTGATGAATGGAAAACGGCTTTCAAACTAAACAAGGATTATATGAATGGTTAGTTATGCCGTTTGGGTTAACAAATGCACCTAGCACTTTCATGAGATTGATGAATCATGTCCTTAGAAAGCATATTGGAGTATTTGTTGTTGTTTATTTTGATGACATCTTAGTTTATAGCAAAAACTTGGAAGATCATGTCATGCATCTTAAACTCGTTTTGGACTTGCTTCGAAAAGAAAAACTTTATGCGAACTTGAAGAAGTGCACCTTTTGCACGGATAATCTTGTTTTTCTAGGCTTTGTTGTAAGTGTAGATGGAATCAAGGTTGATGAAGAAAAGGTCAAGGCAATTAGAGAATGGCCGAGCCCTAAGAATGTGAGCGAAGTGAGGAGCTTTCACGGTCTAGCGGGATTTTACCGACGATTTGTCAAAGATTTCAGCACCATTGCCGCCCCGCTTACGGAAGTTATCAAGAAGGACATTGGATTCAAATGGGAAGATGCACAAGAAAACGCCTTCCAAGCCTTGAAAGAGAAGCTCACTAATTCTCCCGTTCTAATTCTTCCTAATTTTATGAAAACTTTTGAGATTGAGTGTGACGCCTCCGGGTTAGGTATTGGAGCTGTCTTGATGCAGGATCACAAGCCCATTGCTTACTTTAGTGAGAAGTTAGGAGGAGCGACTCTCAATTATCCGACCTACGACAAGGAGCTTTACGCATTGGTCCGCGCACTACAAACGTGGCAACACTATCTATGGCCGAAAGAGTTTGTCATTCATACCGACCACGAGTCTCTCAAGCACTTAAAGGGTCAACAAAAGCTCAACAAACGTCATGCTCGGTGGGTCGAATTCATAGAAACCTTTCCATACGTGATTAAGTACAAAAAAGGTAAAGATAATGTTGTAGCCGACGCATTATCTCGGAGGTATGTTTTGCTTACTTCTTTGGATGCACAAGATTGTTGGGTTTTGAGTAAATAAAAGACTTGTATGCTAATGATTCTGATTTTAGCAAAATATTTCAATCTTGTGAGAAGTTTGCATTTGGAAAATATTATCGACATGATGGGTATTTGTTCTTTGAAAATAGACTTTGTGTGCCTCACTCTTCTTTGCGAGAATTGTTTTTAAGGGAAGCTCATGGAGGTGGCTTAATGGGACACTTTGGAGTTGCTAAGACGTACAAGGTAATGCAAGAACACTTCCATTGGCCGCACATGAAAAGAGATGTCGAGCGACTATGTGAACGATGTGCGACTTGTAAGCAAGCTAAGGTTCAACCCCACGGTTTGTATACCCCTTTACCTATTCCTTTGCATCCTTGGAATGATATATCTATGGATTTTGTGGTAGGATTGCCTAGGACTAGGACTGGTAAGGATTCCATCTTTGTGGTTGTTGATCGCTTTTCTAAAATGGCGCATTTTATTCCATGTCATAAAACCGATGATGCATCTCATGTTGCTAGCTTGTTCTTTAGAGAAGTTGTTCGTTTGCATGGCATTCCTAAGACCATAGTTTCTGATCGTGATACTAAGTTCCTTAGTTAATTTTGGAAAACTTTGTGGTCAAAGTTAGGAACTAAGTTGCTTTTCTCTACTATTGTCATCCGCAAACCGATGGTCAAACTGAAGTTGTAAATCGAACCTTGTCTACTTTATTGCGTGTGCTCATTAAAAAGAACCTTAAGACTTGGGAAGATTGCTTGCCGCATGTTGAATTTGCTTATAATCATTCGATGCATTCCGCGACTAAGTTTTCTCCTTTTGAAATTGTTTATGGGTTCAAACCCACATCTCCTTTGGATCTAATGCCTTTACCTTTGAGTGAAAGATCAAGTCTTGATGGTAAGAAGAAAGCCGATTTAGTACAACATGTTCACAAGGAGGCTAAGGAAAATCTTGAGGCTCGAACGAAGAAATACGAGAAGTATGCGAACAAAGGTCGAAAAGAAGTCATCTTCAACGAAGGCGATCAAGTGTGGGTTCATCTTAGGAAGGAACGTTTTCCGGAAGAGCGATCATCCAAGCTAATGCCAAGAATCGATGGACCATTCAAAGTGCTCAAACGGATCAACAACAACGCCTACAAACTCGATCTCCAAGGTAAGTATAATGTGAATGGTAGTTTCAATGTTTCTGATCTTCAACCTTTTTTTGCAGATAATTTGGATTTGAGGTCAAATCCTTTTCAAGTGGGAGAGGATGATGAGAACATGACTTATGCAACCAAACCACTTGAACCACAAGAAGACAAGGAGCAGCTTGAAGCCGAGGAGCAGCTTGTACCGGAGGAAGCATTAATCGTTCCGGCGGGTCCTCTAACAAGATCAAAATCCAAGAAGTTCAACCAAGCTATCAATGGACTACTCAAGGAGCTAAAGAAGAATCAAGAAGACGTGGCTCAATCCTCATTCATAGTGATCACGGCTCAAGAGGCTCGGTAAAGGGTTAAGTGTTGCTTATGCACTCTTTTTCCCTTGTCAAGTTTTGTCCCAATGGGTTTTCTTGACAAGGTTTTTAATGAGGCCTAAGTAACACTTTCAAGCCTCCCTTTATCAGCCCAATTCGGGGTCCAAGGCCCACTCATAATGCCTTGGCCCATTCTCTCTTTTCTATTCAAACTTTGCATTTATTGCTTTTGTTATTTCCAAAACTCTTTGCATGAGCTTGCATGAGTGTGGACTTGTGCATGCTCTTGCATGTCTTTCTTCTCTCACCTCTTCCCCCCCTTCTCCCTCCTCTCCTATATAAACTCATTGTATCTCTCATTTGCAATCATCAAACATTTTAATCAAAAACCTTCTCTTTTACTTGTTTGATCCGAAAAGTGTGTAATATCTTTTCAACTTGTTTTCTTCTTAGTGTGTAATATCTAAGTTGGATTCAAGCTAGTAGTCTAAGAGTCTTTCATCACTCTTGGAAGTACAATTCCTTCCCCTTTCATTCCGCTGCATCCACTCGATCTTGTCATCAGCCCGGTTTATCGTCTTTCCGCCGCTTTGTTTCAAATCAATCCATTATTCATCATCAAGTACATCATTTCCAATTCAAAACCAACAAAGTGAGTCCTTGGAGCATACATCCACGTCCAGGAGTGTATCACTCCAAAAAGTCTTGGTGGTTGTAGGTACTTTGTGAGCTTCATTGATGATATCTCAAAGAAAGTATGGGTGTATTTTCTGAAGACTAAGGATGAGGCATATCACAAGTTCTTAGAATGGAAACAAACCGTTAAGAATTAAACGGGCAAGAAGATTAAGTATTTAACGATTGATAATGGTCTTGAATTATGTAATACACAGTTTGACAACTTGTGTAAGGAAGCTGGAATTCAAAGGCACAGAACGTGCACCTATACACCGTAGCAAATCGGTGTATCGGAGAGGATGAATAGGACCATTATGGATAAATTTAGAAGTATGCTTGCTGAGACAGGAGTGACTCAAGAGTTTTGGGTTGAGGCTACTTCTACGGTAGTCTACTTAATCAACAGGACACCGAACTCGTCTATTTGGTTTCAAGTTACCTGAGGAAGTGTGGGCAGGTACAAAACCAGATTTAAGTCATCTCAGAAGATTTGAATGTTCAGCCTATGTCCATGTTACTCAAGACAAGACAAGTCCGAGAGCAGTCAAAGGAGTTTTCATGGGATATCCTTTTGGTATCAAAGGATATAGAGTCTGGTTACCGGAAGAAGGGAAATGCACTACAAGTAGAAATGTGGTGTTCAATGAAATTGAATTGTACAAGGGCACACTAAGTAGTCCAGATGGAAGGACGGAGTAAGCTGAAAAAGAGTACAGAAAATTGAAGAAAGCTGGAAAAAGAGTGTCGTTCAGCCATGATCTTCTTAGAGGTCCTTCAACTAGCTACTATGATTTGGAAGACTCATCTTCTCAAGGTGGAGAAACCTCCTCATCTTCATCAGAAAGTTCAGAAAACTTAGAGGAATCAGAAACGAATGAGGAAGTTGATGGATCTGAAAATGAGCAGTCTCTTGATGATTACTTATTAGCGAGGGAGAGGAAACGAAGAAGTAATATAAGGCCTCCTTCCAGATTTAAAGACGGAGATTTTGTAGCTTATGCATTGGCAACAGAAGAAGACTTGGAAATAGAAGAGCCTAAGTCTTATGAAGAAGCTATGAAACGTAGTAAGAGAAAGCAGTGGGAAAGTGCAATGAAAGAGGAGATGGATTCTCATCAAAAGAGTCACACTTGGGATTTAATTGAGAAACCAGAAAAGCAGAAGCTTATTGGATGCAAGTGGATTTTTAAACTAAAACCAGGCATACCAGGATTGGAGAAACAGAGATACAAGGTCAGGCTTGTTGCTAAAGGTTTTTCGCAGCAAGAAGGTATTGATTATAATGAAGTGTTTTCTCTAGTGGTGAAGCATGTCTCCATCAGGTTAATGTTGTCACTTGTGGTGAACATGGATTATGAGCTGGAGCAAATGGACGTTAAAACATCTTTTCTGCATGGTAATCTAGAGGAAAGGATCCTAATGAGTCAGCCTGAAGGATTCATACAAGAGGGAAACGAAAATAAAGTTTGATTGTTGAGGAAGTCCCTATATGGCCTAAAACAGTCTCCTAGACTTTGGAATCAGAGGTTTGATGCATTCATGAAGGATCAGAAGTTTGAAAGAAGCTGTTATTGAAGAAACAGAGTGTCTGAAGTTCAACAGGCATGTCTGAAGCAATACAGACCAAAACAGAGGAAGCGGGAAAGTAACAGTTGCTTTTGCCAGCGTAGCATGTTGGTTGGAGTGAAGAAAAGACATATCACTTTAGACAAAAGAGACAAATTTGTCAGGTGATATGAGTCAAATTACCCTAATGACTACTCTCTCAAATAAAGAGGTTGTTATAGCACTTAGGGATCGAATTCTACAAAGTTCTCGGATCACACAATAGACTAACTGTTTCGAATAAAGCTAAACATAAAATATTATAAAAGTAAAAGACAAGACAGCAATTAAAAGTTTGTTTTAGATTCAGATAATTAAGATGTTGGGTCTAGGGAAATGCTCGGGAAATATCAGAATAGTAGATCTAGCAATAAATTAGAAATATTATCGAACCATTATAGAACACAAATCACTAATATAAAGTAACCAGTGGCGTTCCGCGAAACTCACTGTGCTTAATAGTATTGATCCCAACTCTCTTGTAAATCCCTAGAACTAAGCAAGCATTATAATCAGGTTTGATAAGTTCACCTAAGTACTAGGCTCATCTAAGATAGATCCAGTAATAGATACCTATGGTGGGCATACCTATTAACCTAAAATCAGGTTCTAGTTAATTACTCTAGAACAAGCATTAAGAACAATATAAGATGAAGAATTCTAAATATATTATCCTAACAGGGTTTTAGATCTACTAATTCATCCAAATCCCTAATGAGAATTCCTAAACCTAACAAGAGAACTGCTCAAGCATGATCATAGAAGAACAAAACATGATTGAATAAGAAATCAATAATGAATTAAGAAGAGAAAAGAGTTTAGAAGAATCTTCTCTAAAAAGAGTCTCTACAGGGTTTTGCTCCCAAGAATAAAAGAGATAATAAGAGTTAGGTCTAAACAATGAGAAACAATGACCATAAAAATCAATATATAAGTCCTAAAAACGTCTGGGCCTTCTTTGAAAATAAGAGAAAGTTCTGGGCCGAATTTAGAAATCTTCAAAACACGAATAAGTTGTGTAATTGAATTACCGTCAGGTATTGGTGTCGCTCGACACCAGGGGTTTTGTCGATCGACACCTACGTCAATTTCTGTCTCCAAATTGCTGCCGCAGCTTAAGTTGTCTGTTTTGCTCCAGAATGCTCCATAATCTCCAAATGCATCCCAAACATGTAAAGACCTGAAAAAGAGTAGAAAAGACTCTACAAATAACAAAAGGACTCTAAAAACTATACCTAAATCATAGATAAAAGCAGTGAAAATCAAGGTATATCATCAGGCATAGGACATGGGCCTAGTGTCTAGATAATGATGAGGAGCTATACTTGGACCTGTTGGATAAAGTGAAGCATCCTCCATTTTTGAAGACAAGATATAAGAGAAGCTTTGGTCTCTTATTAGGGTTCGCCACTTTACTTGTGAAAAGTGGAAGATTAGAAAAGTTAAGAAGAACTTGTCTCGTGGGTTTTATTGGTGAGTGAATAAAGAGAGTACACGTCTGTTGCTGTGTTTGTGAGCTGGGTAGTTTTAGGATCTTACAAGAGCAAATCAGGTTGTTGATGTTGCGTAACATTGTGGAAACTTATCTGTGATTGATTAGTTTGAAGGTTGTTCTAATAAAGTGTGTTTATTGGAGTTGTGTTCTTATTCTAGTCAAAGTACTTAGGGTTCTATTACTTCAATTGGTATCAGAGTGGGTAACCAATCTGAGATTAGTATATCCTAGTACTCGTACAAGCAAGGTATTCTTGCTGAATACTAAGCGGTATGGATACTGGAAAGTTTGTATGACACAACTCATTAGAGGTCAAGGTAAAGATGCATGTACTGCAGTAGAGGAAGGATGGGAACCTCCGTTTGATCTAACTTAAGATGGGTTCAAAATCACCAAACCAAAGGCGATTTGGACTGTAGAAGAGAAGAATCTGTCAAAGTTTAATGCAAGGGCTATGAGCGCTATCTTCAATGGTGTTGATAAAGATGAGTTTAAGCTCATTCAAGGGTTCAAGTCAGCGAAACAAGCATGGGATACTCTACAAAAATCTCATGAGGGATTTTCGAGTGTAAAGAGAACAAGACTGGATCACATTGCTAATCAGTTTGAGTATCTCAAGATGGAACCAGATGAAACAATATGAAGTTCAGTTCAAAGATAAGTGCTCTTGCTAATGAGGCTGAGGTCATGGGAACGACCTATAAAGATCAAAAATTGGTTAAGAAGCTTTTATGTTGTCTGCCATCAAAGTTTGCTGCCCACAAAGCAATTATGAGGGTTGTAGGGAACAATGATAAAATATTATTTGTTGATCTAGTGGGAATGCTCAAGTCAGAAGAAATGGAAGCTGATCAAGACAAAGTTAAACCTTCGAACAATATTGCATTTAATGCAGATCAAGGCTCTAAGCAGTTTCAGGAGATTAAGGATGGATTGGCACTTTTAGCAAAGAATTTTGGGAAAGCCCTAAAACGTGTGGAAAGAGGTCAGAATCGTGACAATACATCTTGGAGTAATAAAGATGGAGAGAGATCACGTGGAAGATTCTCCAAATCAGAGAATGATGACTCATGAAAGAAGACGGAAATTCAATACTATGAGTGTGGTGGTTTTGGTCACATTAAACCGGAGTGTCTAGTCACCAAGAGAAAAGAAATGAAATGTTTTGAATGCAAAGGTGTGGGTCACACTAAGTTTGAATGTCCCAACAAGAGAAAACTGAAAGAGAAATCACTTATAAGTTTTAGTGATTCAGAATCTGATGATGAAGGTGAAGAGCTTTTAAATTTTGTGGCGTTCATGGCGAGTTCTGACTCCAGTAAGGTTATGAGTGACACGGATTCTGACTGCGATGAGGAACTGAATCCCAAGGATGAATACAGAGTGTTGTATGACAACTGGGTGCAACTAAGTAAGGAGAAACTGGAATTGGTAAAGGAAAAGCTAACTCTTGAAGCAAAAGTTGCTAATGTGAGCACAGAGGATAAGCAAAATCTGAGTGAGATCACTGTTGTTGGAACTTCACCGGACTACTATCAAAAGAAACTTGAGCGTCTTCAGGAAGAGTGTCACATGGAAAGAAATAGAGCTAAACTTGTGGAAAGAGAGTTGAATGACAAACACAAACAGATCAGAATGCTAAACAAATGGTTAGAAAGTCTAGACAAGATCTTGGCAATAGAGGGGTTTAGGTTATCAAGGTTATACAGGAAAGATCAACAAGGAAGAAGGAAGAATCATCAACTTTGTTAGTGGTGGTACAACAAGCGAACCCGTGGTGAGACAAAGCTATACAGAACAAAAAAAACAAGTAAGGCAGAATGTTGAGGAAAAAAAAGAATCTCTTGTGAGAACAAGGATGGTGGGTGTGATTTGATGTGATCACTGTGGTAAGAGATATCATATGAGAGAACAGTGTTACAAATTCAAAGAGAAAGTCAGAACGTTGTGGAATTTAGCAAAGTGCTACATTGAGCCATCAAGATTCTGTACTGTGTGGATTAAGAAGAAAGATATGTATGGTGATATGAAAGCTGAAAGGTACAATCACAAGTTATAAAGGATGTACGAAGAAGAGGAAAAGCATTACTCTAGTTGCTGTAACTACGTCAACAAAGAAATGCAAGACGTGGCAAATCTGGTTTGCAACTGGAATCTTGTTGAGTTGGATGATTGCACTCCACAAGCTAAGGTGGCTTATACTTCACCTGTTTCTCAAGACAACAACGCATGGTACTTCGACATCGGGTGTTCTCGTCACATGACTAGTGAACAATTTGTTCTAAATTATTTTACTGTCATCACCAATGGGAAGGTCACCTTTGGAGATGGTGGAAAAGGAAGCATTAAAGTGAAAGGGAAGATCGAGATAGATGATCAACCGCACGTATCAAATGTGTATTTTGTTGAGGGACCCACTGGTAATCTGATAAGCATCAGTCAAGTGTGTGATGATGACTTAACTGTTACGTTTACAAAGACTGTATGTGTTGCACTTGATATTCCTGGAACCAATGTTCTATCTGGAGTTCGTTCAGGCAACAACTACTATATGTGGAAAGATTATGAAATCTGTTTGTCTCCAATCACATCCAAGCTAGATCTGTGGCATCAACGACTTGGACACATGAATACTCAGAGCTTAGTCAAGATTGTGAATGCTGAAGTTGTTAGAGGAATTCCAAAACAGGAATCTATCCGCCTACTTCTTGGAATCTCGAGCTTGCTGAAAATTAAATTGTTTCAGATGGATGTCAAGAGTGCTTTTCTGAATGGAGTTATTTAGGAAGAAGTGTTTGTGTCTCAACCTAAAGGATTTGAAGATTCTGCTTTTCCAGATCATGTTTACAAGCTTAAAAAGGCTCTTTATGGATTGAAGCAAGCACCTAGGGCATTGGTATGAGCATCTCACTTTGTTCCTAATAGAAAAGGGTTCAAATGTGGAAGTGTGGACAAAACTCTGTTCATCTTTGTAGATGAAAAAGACATCCTCATTGTGGAAATTTATTTGGATGATATTGTGTTTGGAAGCACAAAACAAAAGCTTGTCACTTACTTTGTTGAATCCATGACCAAAGAGTTTGAGATGAGTATGGTTGGAGAGATGAAATACTTTCTTGGTCTACAGATCAAACAGAATGATGAAGGAGTTCATATCTCTCAGTCTACATATGCCAAGGGGTTAATTCAGAGATTTGGAATACAGACTGCAAAGACCTCAAAAACTCCCATGAGTGCTACTGCTTAACTGTCTGTAGATGAAGCTGGTATGAGTGTTGATGAGAAATTGTATCGTGGGATGATTGGCAGTCTTCTGTACTTGACAGCAAGTAGGCATGATCTGTGTTTCAGTGTGGGTGTGTGTGCCACATATCAAGCTAATCCAAAGCAGTCAAATCTGAATGCTGTGAAATGGATTCTCAAATATGTGAAAGGTACAACTGATGTTGGATTCTTTTATTCTAAACAAACTAACCAAAATCTTGTTGGATTCTGTGATGTTGATTGGACAGGAAATCTGGATGATCGAAGAAGTATAACAGGAGGGTGTTTCTTTTTGGGAAACAACATAGTCTCATGGCATAGCAAGAAACAAAGCTGTGTATCTCTGTCCACTGTAGAAGCTGAGTAAATTGCTCTTGGGAGATGTTGCACTCAGTTGCTATGGATGAAATAGATGCTTCTTGACTAAAGTATGACATCTAACACCCTGCTTGTGTACTGTGATAATATGAGTTCAATTAACATATCTGAGAATCCTATTCAACACTCTCGTACGAAGCACATTGACATTAGACACCATTTCATTCATGAGCTTGTTGAAAACAAGATTGTTGAGATCTCTCATGTTTCCTCTGAAAAACAATTAGCTGATATATTTATTAAACCATTGGATTTGAACAGTTTCTTGAATCTGATAAAATTTATTGGTCTGAGTGAATACTAATGTGTCTTGGTGTTAAAGCTATTGCAACAGGTTCCTTTGTACAGAGTTGCAGCAGCTTTGTGTTTTCGTATGTGTAAATATCTATCGTGTCTGTCTTTCTGGCACTTCATTTCAGGAAAATAGGTGCTCTTCATGCTCTTCCTCAATGAAGTTTCCAAAAATATTGTGTGTGGTCTGTAATAAAAAAAAATGAAAGAAAAAAAGAGAGGAAAAAAGAAAAGCCCAAAAGATTGAACAAATGAAAGTTCAAAAGAAAAAACGAAATAACAAAAAAAACAGGAAAATGTGTGTTGGCAGGAAAGGGATTGGTATTCTTTCTTATCTTTGGGGCATATATGTATCTATGAGTACCCCCTCAAAACATCTTTGTTCATTATAGGCTCTACCAATCCCCCTTGCCGTTTTGACCACACACATCATGAGGTTACTTCGATCGAGAGTATGACGAGTGTAGACTAACCTGCTATGATCAGTGTGTATGGTTCATCTCACTGGACTAGGAAGCTGTTATTTCTCCATACTAAAAGTAAGCTATGCAACTCTGTACTTTGGAATCTGACCCTCTCGCTTTGATGAAATGCATAGGTAGGCTCCTTGACTTCCTTAGAAGTATCCTCAAACGCTTTTGTACCATATATATATATATATAGATAGTTTTTGGTAATTTGTGTTTTTGTTTTAAAGGATGACTTGATGAGATTTCACATTCAGTTTGAATCACAGTTCTTGAATGACAGTGGTTGTTAATATTCAAGTGTTGATTTGGGTGAATTTGTGGTTATATATGGTCAGCCTTAGATTAATGTTGCAATTGTCGTTTGTACATAGTTGGGTATTTGTTATGTGTCTGGATCTTTTGTTGTTGGTTTTGGGCCTGGTATAAGGCCCTGTGAATGTTTGACGGATCTAATTTAGTGTTTTGCAGTCTGGCTTGGTTTTCGTATTGTTTTTAGGGTTTCACTTGAAGTGTTCGTGCTATTTAATCAAAGCAGCTCCCATAGAAGTATCATTCGCTTTTTTGGCTGCTCAAACCTCATAATTCAAAGGGTCATTTTCTCTATAAAGTCGAAGTCACCATGAATCAAGAAGCGACCTCGTTGACTGGAGTCTCTGGTGCTGGTCAGCCTTCCGCTGCGACTCCTTCTGACCCTGCATCGCCTCCATCTGTTCTGATGTTCATTCCCAAGACTGAACCAGGCATCTGCATGTCCAAGAAAACCAAGTCCAAGGTCTCTACAGCGTTTCAGCGAAAGACACAATATACTGATGCTACTTCAAAGACCAGATCTAAAGCGCCTGCTCCTGCTCTCTAACGGTTGTCTAGCAGGAAGTCCAACCGATCTGCATCTGCTGCTGGACAGACCGAAGAAAATTTCCTTGAGACTTCAGATCTGCAAGATGGTGATGTTACCGAGATTGTTCCGCCTCCCTTTCTATCCCGGTATCAAGAGAACCATCGGCTTCTCTCTGCTCGTGACCGTAAGTACCCTGAGCTGAAATTTCCGTCAGAGACTCCTTACAGTAACTGCTTTCTTACTGGAGAAGGACTTGGGCGCTACAAGGTCATCGGGGGTCGATGATTCAACGACATGCGTTTTCTTCCTCTTGATGGAAACAACATTGCGAGTACTCTACAACTCCTCTCCACTGTTGGTCTGCTCCCTACTGTTACAGAGATCAACTCTTATGTGCAAGAGGTTGTCATGGAGTTCTATGCAAACCTCCCCGGTGGTGAAGAAGGTGATCAACTTGCTTACTCCGTGTTCGTTAGAGGCAACATGTATGAGTTCTCCCTGGCTATTACCAATCAAATGTTTCATTTTCCTAATCTATCATATCTAGTGAACATGTCTGAGATTCAAGTTCCTGAGTCCATGGATGAAATTGTTGTTACTCTGTCAAACTGCAAAGCCAACTCTTAGAAGATGCTCACATCTTGGCTGTTTTCTCTTGAGATCACTCAGCTCAACAAGATCTGTTGTCACAACTGGATGCCCAAAGTGAATCGATTTATTCTAAAACCGGAGAGGGTCACTCTTCTTTACATGGTGGCCAAAGCTCTACCTTTCAACTTTGGCAAACTCATCTTTGATGAGATCTGGCGTGTTCGAATGCTGTTGCGAACCCCTCCTCTACTCTCCGATTAGTGCTTCCGAACCTGATTGATCAAATGTTGCGCTTTCAGCGCATTGTCCGCTCTAATGAAGGAGACACCACGTCGTCTGCCGATAACACTGTAAATTACTCATTTTAGGCATGTATTTATCATCATTTAGCTTAGTGATCACTCATTGTTTTATATCATTTTGCATCACATTTAGCTTCTTTGCACAGTTAGGCATTTAGGATCATCTTGCATACATATTGCATGTTTCGGTGTGTTTTCAGGTGCAAAAGGAGCTCACAAGGATTCTAGTCGACCCTCTACTATATCCAACCAGCACGGAAGCAGCAGAGCATTCTACTCGACCAGTTCACTCGATCTAGGTAGCCACAGAGGAGGCAACAATTCACTCGACCCACTTACTCGATCAAGGCAGCCTTAGAAGAAGAAGCATATCGATCTACTCGCCCTTCCTACTCGATCCTCTACTCGACCCATTTACTCGACCAAGGGCGACCAACTCTACAAGACTTGTTGATCTATCAAAGCATCTTCGGATCCTCCTCATTCCCCACTCAACCAGACATCTGAGCATACAGATAAGAGAGGAAGAAGCATCTACTTGACCAATTGATCACTCGGAGTGATAATAGGTTTTTAGTCAATTAAACCTAAAGCACTATCATATCGTTGTAGTATTTTAGGTTTTCAATCAGAATGGGTGTGATGCTAACAATCAAGATGTGATCAGAAGACACTAAGTCAAGCCAAGCAATAACAGGTTTTGGTGTGTTCTAGCAGTTCTAAGTGAACATGCAGAAAACAGAAATTCAAGCAGAAACAATAAAACACTCAACCAACACAGCTCTTTGCAGAGCACTGGGTGAGGTCGAGTGACAGGTCGAGTAACAGACAGAAAGTATAACAGGGATACTCGACTGCACAGTCTCTTGCCAGACAACTAAGTGGTCGAGTAACAGTAAAGAATTGTAGAAACTAAGCAACAGATGACAAGATGCAGTAAACAACAGTAGAGTAAACAAATAATTCAATCAGATAAAGAATTCCCGAGGATGGGGTAATTGAGTAGTTTCGTTTCCTCAGTTTACACGTGGTTGACATGGTCAATAAATTAACCCTAGACAACAAGTTTATTAACCAAATCTAAGTGCCACCGCAACAGAGACTCTCAAGTTAACCTAGTCCCACACTCAATCACCATTGACGAGAGCTAACCTAACAGGCATTACGAATCAACAAGTTAAAGCCAAAACGCTCCCTGCAACCAATACCTTGGTACAGGGTCACAAATCTCTGGAATTAGTGGTTCAGACATTTCATCGAACACCTTTTGGGCACGGAAATGTCTGGGCTCAAATTCCAGTTGATCAGAAAGCAATACGCATTAAGAACAACTAATCCAGAAGAGATCTATCAATCAATACTCAATCACCTAGCATACTGAGAATCCTACACTACTCTAACCCATCCTCAGAAACCTATTCACTACTCAGACATCATAACAGAAAGCATAAACGTTAAACAAGTTAAAAACATGATAACAACAGTGTAACAGCAGGATTATAACAGAATGAACAACAGTAAACGAAATCAAGAACAAAAGCTGAATACTGAATACTGAATAGATAAAGAGAAATCAGGATTACAAAAGGTCTAGAACACAAGGTCTGCAGAATAAAACTAGATAAAAACTTGTTTGCGAAAATGTGAAGTACATGCTACTTATAGCCAAATATTCTAAAACCCTAATACTTAAAACGACGAAGTATTGCGGCGGATTAAGAACTGTACTCGACCCATGTGGTCGAGTGGGAGGTCGAGTGAATATCTGGAGTCTTCTTTTCTTCCTTGTGCTCGAGTGTATGGTTGAGTGCGGAATGAAGAAGGCTCTGAAGCTTGTCACCGAGTATGCAGTCGAGTGGTGGTGATGGTGATACTCGACTTCCAAGTAGAGTGAAGAGGTCGAGTAGTGGTCTGGCAATGAAGGTGAAGACACTCGGCCTCGTGTTCGAGTGATGAGACCGAGTGATGGTCAGGTGATGGGATGAAGACACTCGACCTCGGGGTCGAGTGATGTGGTGAAGTAGTGATGTCCTCTACTCGACCAGGGGGTCGAGTGATCTGTTGAGATCTTGAAGCTCCTACTCGACCTCGAGGTCGAGTGGTTTGACATGATCAAGCCCGCTTCTTCCAGACAGCTCGTCAACAGCTCCAAATCACCTAAAATCAACGCAAATATGCAACATGCATGCAAATCTATCCTAAACATGCAAAGTGATGACAAATGATGAGAAATGGTATATAACAGTGATGATATGATGCTAAAGTGATGAAAAATGGATGCTCAAAACATGCAAAATACAACTTATCAACTCCCCCAAACTTAGTCTTTGCTTGCCCTCAAGCAAACAATCAAGAACAAGCTGGAGGTGAGGTTTGAAAGCGGGGACTCAGAGCCAAAGCACCAGATAAACCAGATGAAATCAATGTCCAAGTTGAAGGTTCTAAGCTGCAAGATCGAATTCTACTTAAAAACGTTAGCCATGCCTTATCATCAATCAATCCGACTCATATGCTCGACCTACACAAGTTTTCAATCTACCAATCCCTTTACATTCATTAGTTCTGGAACGTGAATCAAGCAATGTATCATCAATGAACTCATTTGGCTAAGGTAAAAGGTCGAGAGACAAAGACGGTCCCTTACAGAATAAGCTTCAGTAACAGGGGATCTCTCAAAAAATGATTAAGCTTTAGTAGAATGCTAAAGGTAAGTCCCAAGCTATGCATACAGAGATAAGATTCCATCTACCCAGAGTACATCAAATGAAGCTCTAATGGCAATCCCATCTCCAATTCCAATATAAGAACTTAACTCTACCCTTTGCATTCATGAATCTTTTAAGCCCTTTTTCTAATCATTCTTTTATTTTCTCTTAACTGTAGGAGAAGCTTTCTCAACACTTTGATACATCTAGCGGATTTGGATTTCTTTAACAACTAAGGTTCCTGTTTTTAACATTTTAAAACCAAGGGCTTTTGCCCATCTTCAATAGCTAACAAGAACTCTTTCTTTTCTTTCCATATCCCAAAACCTTTACTAGACTTTTTCTGCTTCTTTAGCTTACTTCACCTAAAGTCTTTTACCTTTTCTTATCAACGAATCAACCCCTTTTTTCTTTTAAACACATCCCAACCCAAAGTATAAGCGCCCACCTAGTCCTATCTAGTCCGAAAAATGCGAACTAAAACTACATGAGACACTATCTCTGTCGTTACGAACCTAACACTTTCTACCAAGCTTAATCGGAATAAGACCTCACAAACACTCACAAGTGATATAGGGCTTGAAAGAAAGTCTAGGTTTGGGTTTGGGTTAACTGCTCTAATAAGGGAAGTCAGCTACTTGGATTAACAAGAGTGATCAAAATGAATAAGAAAATCCAAGTATTTTAGGGTATCCATGAGTTCAATTTGATGCAGACATGATAATTAAAGATCAGATTCAGGTTCAAATTGATAGGGAATGGTATCAGATCATGAGAGTGTGGTCGGGTAGAGCAATCTAGGCATGGTTCAGTTTTATTTCAAATTCATTGACTATGCAACAGACAACTAGCAACGAGGGCACTGAGTTTATCCGGTGAACCAAAATGCTTACAAGGCTATCTCATCATCATCCCCTATGCATATGCAACAATCCTAAATGAAACACTCAAGACTCGATCCTAAATGTAATGCAACTACAAGAACACTCTTTTTTTAAGAAATCATTTTCTGAAATTTTTCAAATTTTTTTGGTTTTTCTATGCCTTAGATGAATGCAGACTCAAAAATATACACAATGCAACACACACTTCCTGAGCCCACCCCCAAACTTAAATCACACAGTCCACTGTGTGAATAAACATGGAAGAGAGTACTCAGGACAAATCCAATCACAGAAACAAAATGAAGAACAAATCACAAGAGATGATATAATACAATGGTGAAGTGAGGCGCTTACCTCAGTCGAAGAATGAACGAAGTTGGTCGTCAATGGCTGCCTGTGATTGCTCCCAGGCCATAGACGAGCCACCCTGTTCTGTTTCAGCTCCAACATGTGGGTTCTCGACCTTAGTGCCTCTATGGCGGCCAGCACCGCCATGAGTTAACAGGACCTCCATTCTTCTACTGCGGCCAGCACCGCAGTCGAGTGATCTCCTGGCGTGGATAAACTAAAACATGGTCGAGTATCCTTCATTGCTCTGTGGTCGAGTATAGTGTTGTACTCTCAAAGCCAGAATCCACTTTAGTCAGCTCTTTATACTTATCTCCTGAAAACACTAACCAACTGCATCAAAAACAACAAGGAAAAATAAAGATATGTACAAAGATAGACATGGGATTTGCTCCCAAGTGAGCTTGTTTTAAGTCTCTAAGCTTGACTTCTCATACTCATTAGGCTTAGGGTGGGTTGTAAAGAGGAAATGAGGTCTCCTCTCCTTCTTTAGTAGAGTGATCATACTCATTAGGGTTTCTTGACAGGTCTGCAATTGGGTACTCAGTGGCCATGTCCTCACAGTAAGCTTCTTTTTTTTATCAAGATAGTCTTCTCCTCTAGAGCATTCCAACGTGAATTCACATCTTTCTTTGTTGACAAGTATAGTGGCTCCATCGTCAGGGGCGTCCTTGATGTTGAGTGGTACTTGGTTGGCTTTTCCATTGAGCTCCTTGATTTGATCCTTTAGCTCTTTCACAATATGTGTTAGCTCTTGTTTGTCTTTGTCTTGCCATTTAGATCTCTCCTTGAGTTCTAACCAATCATCTGACATCTGAGTGCTTGCCTTGAGTTGTTTGGTCGAGCATGAGTTTTCCGGACAAGTTGGAGGCTTATTCGAGTTGTTGGTGGAATTAGTTGGTCGAGCATGTGTTGAACTTACTTCATTAGCTTTCATAACCTTTGTGTCAGACCCCATCAAGCCCTTGTAAATCTCTGAGCCAACTGCTGCCTTGTGTGAGTCTAATGACTTCTCAGAACTCAAAGTTTCACTAGGGAGATACCCACCTTTACCACTCTTGGTAAAAACAGTTTTTGAATTATTTGCTTCTTCAAGTTCTACTAGCAGTTCACCAGCTAACTGTTCCACTTCCTTAACTAAGAAGGTTTGTTCTTCTATTGTCGGCTTCTTCATAGCATCATTGATATCAAACTTCATTTCCAAATTCTTCCCTAGATTAAGATCAATCTTTCCTTGCTTAACATCTATGATTGCTCCAGCTGTAGCCAAAAAAGGCCTTCCTAATATCAAGGGATTTTTTGGTTCTTCATCCATGTTTAGCACTACGAAGTCTGTGGCACCTCCACATTTCCAATCTTGATAGGCAAATCTTCTATTAACCCATGAGGTAGTCTAACAGACCTATCAGCCAAGATCAAGGAGATATTGCAGTATTTATACTTGTTGAAACCCAACCTCTTAGCTACTGAGAGTGGCATGAGATTTACTGATGCTCCTAGGTTACAAAGGCATTTACTGAAAGTCAATGAACCTAGGGAGCATGGTAGAGTGAATGAACCAGGGTCTCCTAGATTTTCTGGGACATCGTTCTCCTGTATGATGGCATGGCTTAGAACTGTTGTTTTTTGAACCTCTTGCATTCTCTCCATGATAAAGTCTTTGAGGAACTTTTGGGAATCCGGGATACGCGTTAGAGCATCAGCAAGAGGTATCCTTAATTCGATTTCCTTGATGTTCTTGGCAAACATAGCTCTGTACTTATCTTCTAACTCTTTCTTATGTCGACCAGGAAATGGAAGTGGGGGCTTGTAAGGATGAGGAATGAAGACTTTTTCTTTGTTTTTGACAGCAACATGTTTCGGAGCAGTTGGTGATGTTGCTGGGAAGGTCGGTCGAGTGAAGTGGTCGAGTGGAAGCTCCAGTGACAGGTCGAGTGGCTGCTCGAGTGACTGGTCGAGTGACTGCTCGAGTGACTGGTCGAGTGGCTGCTCGAGTTGTTTGTCAGTTTGATCTTTATTGAGACTGAAATCCTCCCCATCTTGGTATGCACTGTCCTCAGTGACTAACAGTGGACAACTCACTTCCACTCCTTATGTTGATAGCATGAACATTAGCATACTCCTTGGGATTCTGAATTGACTTCCCTGGAAGTCCCGTAACTTTGGGAGCAGAGGTAGATGCGGATTGTCCTTCTAAGTATCTGACTTTAGAATTCAACGCCTCCACTTTTGCATTCAGGTCATTGTAGCTGCAGTCCAGCTTGTGGTGCAATTCGGATAACTTCTTAGCAATTTCCATGGAGCTAGATGCTTGTCCATGTAGCAGTTGTTGTACCATCTGTTTCATTTCAACATCAGGAGCAGCAGGACCTTGGTTTTGCTGAGGTGCAAATCCAGGTGGTGGTTGTTGCTGGTAGTTTCCCTGAAATTGCTGCTTGGGAACAAAACCTTGATTGTAGGGAACAAAAGGTTTGTTCTGACCTTGTTGTTGTTGTGGAGGATATACTTGATCCTGAGGATTAGCAACGTTGGTGCTGCGGTAGGAGAGGTTGGGGTTGTTGGTTTTGAAGTTGTTATACCCTTTGTAGCCACTCTGGTTGTTGTTGATGTAGCTGACTTCTTCCAACTGGTTACCCTCCCCATCTTGGACTTGATACTGCTCGCCATCAACAAGGAAGTGCACATGCTTCTGCTGGCTAATGAGAATCATGTCCAGCTTGTCATTCAGCGCTTTGATCTCCTTCCTGTATTTGTCATTAGAGTCAGCTGTGCCTCTGACAGTCCTATCGCAGTCCTCGTTGTAATTGCCATCTGATTGAGCAAGGTTCTCAACCCATTCCCAGCCTTCTTCAACATCTTTGTTCTGGAAATTTTCATTGCTGGCGGTATCCAGAAGCATTCTGATGCGTGGTAGGACTCCTCTGTAAAGAGTGTTGAGCAGAGAGGGTTTAGTGAAGCCATGATGAGGGCATTGGTTGGTGTAACCCTTGAAACGCTCCCATGCTTCACAGAACCTTTCACCAGCCTTCTGTAAAAAGCCAGAGATCTCATTTCTCAGTCTTGCAATCATCCCAGGTGGTGATTGAGTCATGGGGCAGATTCTTCTCCCAGATGTGTGCTTTGTCGCCCAAGGAGAATGGGAACAAACGGAGCTTGAATCCGTCTTCACTGACACCATTGATTTTTGTTAGGTTGCAGAGCCTATCAAATTCATCAAGGTGGTTGAGTGGATCCTCCATTGGCAGACCATGGAATTTGTTACCCTGAATCATCGAGATGAGACCACTCCTAATCTCGAAATTGTTGTTCTGGATAGCTGAAGGTACACTCCCTTTCCTTTGATGGTGATTCCTTGGTGCATCTTCAGCACCAATGTTTGTGGGTAGATTCTGGTCATCTTGATCATCAACCATTCTGAATCAAACACAAAGTTAGTAACTGAAGTAAAAATTGAAATAGAACTTAATCTAAGTAAATCTGAAATCTTAAATGTAACAAACAAACACCCAATTGGCAACGGCGCCAAATTGATAATAGGTTTTTAGTCCATTAAACCTAAAGCACTATCATATCGTTGTAGTATTTTAGGTTGTCAATCCAAATGGGTGTGATGCTAACAATCAAGATGTGATCAGAAGTCACTAAGTCAAGCCAAGCAATAACAGGTTTTGGTGTGTTCTAGCAGTTCTAAGTGAACATGCAAAAAACAGAAATTCAAGCAGAAACAATAAAACACTCGACCAACACAGCTCTTTACAGAGCACTGAGTGAGGTCGAGTGACAGGTCGAGTAACAGACAAAAAGTATAACAGGGATACTCGACTGTACAGTCTCTTGCCAGACAACTGGGTAGTCGAGTATCAGGTCGAGTAACAGTAAAGAATTGTAGAAACTAAGCAACAGATGACAAGATGCAGTAAACAACAGTAGAGTAAATAAAGAATTCAATCAGATAAAGAATTCCCGAGGATAGGGTAATTGAGTAAACAACAGTAGAGTAAACAAAGAATTCAATCAGATAAAGAATCCCCTCCTGGGATCGATCGATCCCTTCCTGGCGGGTCTGAACTTCATTTGGCACAGTGAGACACAGACCAATTAGGTGGTACATAGCTTCCCTTAAGTTCAGATCAAACCAACCAACACACTATCCCAATCTATTCAATGAGTTCCTATGATGCTTAACAATATAACCAATATAATCTCGACGTTTCCGGTTCCTTGATCTCCTTTCCCTCTTTTTCTCTCTTTTTTTTTTAGTATCATTTTTTTTTTGTTTTTTTTTTTTTTTTTGAATAGCGGGGGAGTGGAACCGGTGTCTCACAAAAATCTGCATCAGGAAAACTCAACCAATGTAGCATCACATACCCATGAATATAACAAATGTACAACCTCAAAACCATAGTGGCTAAATATTATCACATATGAACAACCAGTAAACAACAACTCACTATCCTAACAGAAGGAAAGCTATGTCGGTCCGTATACTCCGTAGTTTTCGCACATGGATGCATATCATAATGATCATATAAGAATGTTTGAGGTTTCAAACAATGGGTGGGGGAACAGGTGTGGTACTAGACTAAAAATGAGTCTAGCCATTCAGAGTTAGCAAAGAGTGCTAAAATGATGCAAAGAAAACTCTGAATGTATGATCCATTACATGATTCTCAAGCCCCTAAGTGAGATAAACTAAGTCCAGATTAAGTTCAAATAGATAAGAGAAAGCTCAATTCATCCAAATTTCAAGGAGATAGGGATTATTATTAAGCGATCTAATGATGGATTTTCCTGACCTTCCAAGTTATCAAATAGTGCTAAAATGGTCCCAAGGCAATCAAATCAAGCATGGTGCAATTCTCTTCGAAAAGATCACAGTTCTCAAAACAACATTTTGACTCAATAAAAGACACGATTTTGACTCGATAAAACAAACTGACTCAAGAAAAAGCAAAACAATACAAAAGAATAGATTAGTAGACAAATGACAACCTCCCCCCGACTTGCTTCACACCGACTCGGTGTGAAAACAGTTCAAAGGAAAGGTGCCACATAGATACGATAAAAATCAAAATAAAGATGAATAAAAAGGGGAAAAGTGTGAGTTACAGCGCTACTCAACGGTGGTGGGTGGGGCTCTCGCTAGAGCTCTGCTCTCCTGGCTGCCTCCTGCTCCTGCCTAACCGATGGCCTAGGGACTGCTCTGGTGGTGTCTGCGAGGTGGACGCTCCAGCAGCAGGGACCAACCTCTCAGCATGTCGATCCTCAGTAGCCTTGGACCGGTGTTCACGGTCTCCATCATCCACTCCTCCTCCGCGAGTGCAAACACAAGGCCTGATCTTTAAAATGGCTCTACACATCCTGTGCATCATACTGTTGTTCTTCCTTGTCGATTCGATCATCCATGCCATCTGCTGGGAGATATCGTCACCCGCTGGTGGTGATGAAACAAGGTATGGTGCTGGATCCTCAGGTAGCAGCAAGTATGGCTGGGCGTGCGTGGAAGGTGCCTGATCAGCATAATCCTCATGATCGTCATCATTACCGACAACATGGTCAGCTGTAGGCTGGGCCGCTGCAGTCTGGCGTCGTCTAGTGACAGCTCCGGAAGGGTTACGAACAAGGTACTGCGCGTCCGGTTCGAACGCTAGATTCGTCGCGGAGAGAAATGAGGTAATGTGCTGGTTGGGTATCCTGCAATAATAAGTAACCCCGTCTCTACCCAAAAATTGGTATAATTGACTATCTGGCTTGGTGAAATTAGTGCGAATCAGGTACTGCAAATCCATTTCCGCTACCGTTGGGGGACAAATTGTTTCGGTCTTAGAGAGGTCGAAATTGCAACCCCTGAACAATGGGGTAAGGGCGGTACCAGCGAAGATGCTCTGCCCGGCTGATGTAGAACAGTATTCTTCATCTTCACCAAGGTGTCACACAAAACTGCAGCTACATTAGTGTCGGGAGCTGGAAGATCTGAGTACGCGGGTAGTAGATGTTTGACTCCGTAGAAAAGTAGTGGTAACTCGGTCTCTGTCACAGCTGCAATCACTGGCTTGAAGTGCAAAACGCTACCGAGGACTTTCGCAACATAACGCACAACCGGACTCCTAATATGGATATCTTCGCTTTGCGCGACTGATATGGTCTTGTAGCTATCGTGTTCCAAAAGTCATCAGCAACCTCAGAAGACAATTTAGGGAACTCAACCGCTTCTCCTTTTGTAAATCCATACATGTCGCATATCTCAAACAGTGTCTTGCTGTAGTGCTTCCTGTTAAGAATGAATGTGAGTTTTCCTTGACTTGGTTTCGGGTTCTCAGGATCCGTGTAAGTGAGTCGACATGTGGCAATGAACTCCTTCACATCGATATGCTTTAAGTCTACTAGCATCTTTGTGTCCATGCCATCCCAAGTGCCTGTGATAGGACGTTTATTAGGATCATCGTTTGTTGGTGCCTCGGTATTGCTCATGCGTGCTCTAGTGCCTGCAGCGGCTTTAGCGCGTCCCATATCTATCAAAAGAAACAAAGTAAAGTCAAGAAATCACTCAAAAACAAGTCAAAAGCTTAACCATTGTACTTTAGTTACTAAAACTAACAATGCATCATGAATAATCAAGTGTCAAGCTTTCAAACTCGTTTTATCCTTTTTTTTTTCAAAAATGAAGAAAAAGTCCGTTTTTTTTACTAAGGGAAAATTTTCAAATTTCAAATTAAGCCTTAACCCAGCAATTAAAGGCACAAATAGGTTCTCCAAACTATCTTAGACAAGAATCTAGCATCAAATAACTCATAAGCATCATGAAATTCAAGGAATTTGAGATTTTTCACCTTTGAAAAACGGAACCTAAAAGAGGAATTTCGAGCTCATACCTTTGCAGATTGAGAAAACAGACAATAAATATGGAAAGAGGGCAAAAATCCGAGTGAAATAGACACCAATTTTGTCAAAAACGACCAAAAAATGAAAGAGATGAGTTTAGGGATTTTTGGTGTTCTTGAGAAACCAAAAAAATGAAGAAGATGAAGTGGATGTCGTGAATGGGGAAGGGGAATTCGATCCCTGGTTTTTGTGTTCGGCGTCCGGTTCGATTTGAGTGAAGACCGGTTCAATTTCGGTTCAAAAAAATTCGCCGGTTTGGACCACCCAGGGATCGATCGATCCGAGGAGGGGATCGATCGATCCCATTCCTGCGGGTTTTTTCTCGATTCGACGTCAGCTTCAGATCGATCGATCCAGCCTGTGGATTGATCGATCCACTCCTGGCGGGTTTGTGCACTAAAAACATACTCACAACCCCGTTAAATACAAAGACTTATCGACTCAACAGCTGAGCCGATAAGTCTAAACTCCACAGCGGAGCGAAACAAACCAAAATCAAAGGAAAATAAAAGAAAGAATAAAAAGTATGTACAATACCATGTGGGTTGCCTCCCACGAAGCGCTTGTTTAAGGTCGTTAGCTTGACCGTAATGAACTGATTAGGCTTGGTCTGGATCCGTTAGAGGGACTGCCGTGCCCTCTTCGGGAGTGGAATGAGCAAGGTATGGTTTCAGCCTTTGTCCATTGGTAGAAAACGGTTCTCCATTGTTATCCCAAAGTACTGCTGATCCGTTTGGACGCATTTCCTTTATGACGAAAGGGCCTGACCACTTTGAACGGAGTTTTCCAGGAAAAATCTTGAGCCTTGAGTTGAATAGGAGTACCTTATCACCTTCCGTGAACTGCCTCAAGATGATCTTCTTGTCATGAATGGCTTTGGTTCTCTCTTTGTAGATTCGGGAACTCTCATAAGCATTCAAATGGATCTCATCTAACTCATTGAGTTGAACCAGACGTCGTTCTGCTGCTGGCTTGATGTCGAAGTTCATCAACTTTGTAGCCCATAGTGCCTTATACTCCAACTCAACTGGTAGGTGACAAGACTTCCCGTAGATAAGGTTGAATGGTGTGGTTCCAATTGGAGTCTTGTAGGCGGTTCTGTATGTCCAAAGAGCATCATCTAGTTTTGCAGCCCAATCCTTTCTAGATTTACCAACAGTTTTCTCCAAGATTCCCTTAATCTCTCTGTTAGAAATCTCAACCTGTCCGCATGTTTGGGGATGATAAGGTGTCGCTACCTTATGGTTGACACCGTGCTTCGCCAACAAGTTCGCAAAAACTTTATTGATGAAGTGTCTTCCCCCATCACTGATCACCACTCTTGGTACTCCAAACCTTGGGAAGATGATTTTCTTAAACAACTTGAGTACAACCACAGCATCATTCTTGCGACATGCTATAGCCTCAACCCACTTAGAGACGTAATCTACAGCAACCAATATGTATTCATTTCCATATGAAGATGGGAATGGTCCCATGAAGTCAATTCCCCACACATCAAAGACCTCTACTTCCATAATAAAGTTTTAAGGCATCTCATTCCTTTTGCTTATACCCCCCTTGCGCTGGCAAGCATCACACTTCGCAACAAATCTATGAGCATCCTTAAAAAGAATAGGCCACCAAAAACCAGATTTAGAACTTTTGTGGCAGTCTTGAATGAGGCGAAATGTCCTGCATAACCTGAAGCATGGCAACTGTAGAGGATACCTTCGACTTCACTCTCTGGAATACATCTCCTGAAAAGGTTGTCAGCACACTTCTTATATAAATAAGGCTCATCCCAGTAATAGCGCTGCACATCCTTCAAAAATTTCTTCTTGGAGTAACCGGTGAAATCAGGAGGTGGGAGTTCACAAGAGAGGTAATTCGCGAAATCAGCATACCAAGGCAAATTACTATCTCCAGTGTGTAATGTCATAAGCTCTAGAGTGCTCACTCGTAACCTCTCCACCTCATCCATGTAGCAATCTTCAATCGAGGCAAGGTTCTCACCTGGCAGAGTATCTCTCATGGGAACTTCCTCTTCAACTCTCAACCGAGACAAATTATCAGCCACCCCATTCTCAATACCTTTCTTGTCTTTAATTTCCAAGTCAAAGTCCTGCAGCAAAAGTATCCATCTCAACAGCCTCGGCTTGGCATCTTTCTTAGACAACAAGTATCTCAAAGTGGCATGGTCGGTGTGAACAATGACCTTAGACCTAACCAAATAGGATCTAAACTTCTCAAAAGCAAACACAATAACAAGAAGTTCCTTCTCTGTTGTTGCATAATTCACTTGTGCTCCATCAAGAGTGCGACTAGCATAGTAAATTGCATGCAACTTTTTATCTTTCCTTTGTCTCAAAACAGCACCCACAGCATAGTCACTAGCATCGCACATCACCTCAAAAGGCAGTTCCCAATCTGGTGGTTGCACAATGGGAGCACTCACCAGAGATTCCTTGATTATATTGAATGCCTGTAAACAGCTGTCATCAAACTCAAACTTCTGTTCCTTGCACAGCAACTGAGTGAGTGGTCTAACGATCTTGGAAAAATCTTTAATGAACCTCTTGTAGAAACCCGCGTGTCCCAACAAGCTCCTGATTCCTTTCACTGAATTTGGCGACTGCATACTCATCATCACATCAATCTTAGCACTGTCAACCTCAATACCCTTTTCTGAAATCTTGTACCCGAGCACAATACCATCCCTCACCATGAAATGACATTTCTCCCAGTTCAAGACCAAGTGTTTGTCCTCGCAGCGCCGAAGTACCCTGGACAAGTTAGACAAACAAGTAGCGAAAGACGAGCCATGCACAGAAAAATCAACCATAAAATCCTTAATCATGTCACTAAAGATAGACATTCTGGAGAATAGCGCTACATTCATGACTGATCAACACAGCTCCTTCTTCAAGGGTCCTTTTGTTAGTCAAATTGTCCTTCAAATGTTTCCGGTAAATAGAAACATTCTGAACTAACTCAAGAAAAGGAAGCATAACCTGGAGCTGCCTCATAATCTCATCAAACAAAGCATACTCCTTTTCTCTCTGAATTTTCCTCTGACGGCCGGGAAATGGCAGCTTTGGCACATAAGGTGGTGGTACAACGGTCTCATCCTGCTCCTTCTCAGGGACTTTTTTCTCAACTTCAACTTTCTCAACTAATGGTTCATCATCCATCTTCTTCTCAACATCATCCTTTCCCGAGTCATCAGAAATGGCCTTAACCTTTTCCTTCTTCAGGATTGGGTTGAGCTCTTTGCCACTTCTCAGTGAGATAGCATTAACATAATCCTTACCATTGTTGTAGTCTTTCGGGTTCGTGATAGGCTTTCCAGGAAGAACTCCCATTGGTCTTGTAGAAGTAGAAGCTGTCTAAGCTACTTGATGTTCAAGTGTCTTAACATGTGAAGCTAGTGACTCGAATTTCCCATGAAGATCACTGTACATGTTATCAACCTTGACATTAATATCTGCAGCATTCTTTTTCTGTCCCTCAAGAATTTGCTGCATCATGAGCTTCATCTCATTGTCTCCTGAAGAAGATGCAGAATTAGCACCTGGAGGTGCCTAGTAACTTCCCTGGAAGTTGTTAAACTGAGGTTTTTGCTGAAAACCTCCCTGATTATACCCATTGCCCTGCGTCTGTGGCTTAGGTACGAATGGCTTGTTGTTGAAATTTCTCTGTCTGGGTACGAAAGGTTTGGCCTGAAACTGCTGACCCTGTGATCCCGTCTGTGCTGGATACACTTGATCCTGCGGATTCTCAACGTTGGTACTCCTGTAGGAAAGGTTAAGATGGTTTCTGTAGTTCAGATTGAATCCCCTGTTCTGGTAGTTGCCCTGACCGTTGATGTAGTTCAATTCAGCCTGATTATCTTCCGAACCATTCCCATTAAACTCCTGGTACACCTGAGCTTCCCCAGTGTCATCACAGAAATTAACAACCCTCTGATCTCTCCTGAGTAGTTGCTCAACCTTAGCTGACAATTCAGCAAGCTGTTTCGATTCTCCTCCTCCACCTCTATTGGACCTGTCATAGTCAACATTGTGGTTGCTGTTGCTAGCTGCAAGGTTCTCAATTAGCTATGTAGCCTCAATCTCAGTCTTGGTCATGAAGTCCCCATTGCTAGCAGTGTCTAATGCCATCTTGTAGGCCTTGTCAACTCCCCGATAGAAAGTGTTGATCAATGTAGCCCGTGGAAAACCATGATGAGGACACTCCCTGTAGTAGTCCTTAAACCTCTCCCAAGCTTCATGGAATGATTCTGTGCTTCCTTGTTGGAAGCTACTGATCTTATTCCTCAGTAGAGCTGTCCTGGACTGCATGAAATACTGCCCCAAAAACGCAGCTTTGTAGTCTTCTCAACTTCTCAGATTTGCAGAATCCATCGATTTAAACCAGCGGTGGGCTTCGTCTGCCAAAGAGAATATAAACAATATGCATTTGATAAGATCATCTGGCACTCCATTCATTCTCGTTGTCCCGCAAATATCTTCAAAACTATCCAGATGATAAACAGGATTCTCAGAGGGAAGACCGAAAAACTGATTTTGTTTCACAAGAGCTAACAACCCGGTCTTGATCTCAAAGTCATTTGTGTTGATAGGGAGCTGTTGGTTCCTGTCTCTGAATAATTCAATATTGAGAGCATCATGATCTCTCAGAGTTTGCCGAGCAGGCGCAGGCCTAGCATTCAGCGCAGCTGCACGAGCAGCATTAGCAGCAGCTACACGGGCAGCGTTGGCAGCAACTGCATTGACAGCGTTTCCACCATCACCAGGAAGATTTCCATCAGGAGGTGGTGGATCTTGAAACACTCCATGATGTTCTCCTTCAAATTGGATTCCATCATCATCCACAACATTATCCATTTCAGCTTCTCTCTGAACCGCTAACTGTTTCTTTTTCTTGTTCTCTCTTTCAAACCTTCCGATATCCTCGTGGTAGTTTACTAGATGTGATGAGCCTTTGCTACGGGTCATACACCTGAAAACACCAAAGATAACACGGAAATGAATATCAGTATTAGTAAATAAAAATGCTTTAGACTAAAAACTAATCCTAAATCCTTAGGTAACGTAATTGGTCCCCGGCAACGGCGCCAACTTGATTGATTACCCGAAATATCTAACCGAAGTAGAATATTCGAGGTCGATCCACAAGGACCAAAGATACTTTAAAGATTTCCGAGACTCGTTCTTAGCTAAAGCGGAAAGATGGTTTTTGTTTGAGTTATCAGATTGTAAATAAAAATGCATATAAATTAAACGATTTAACTTTCGAGATTTAAAGACATTAGGCATTAGGATATTTCAGAGAACAATAAACAATGGAAACATGAGACAAGGAATTCAACAATTACGAACTGTTCTTGAACATGAACACAAGTTAGACCAATTCCCTTTCAAGACATTAATCACTTAATTTGACTACTCGATTACTAAACATTCGCATGTAATTTCCTAGTCAAATTTGCGTTATCAAACAAGTTCATTTAGTTCACAATGCGTCCTAACTTCAACTTTCGTTAGCTAGAAATACATTGCTCAATTCACATTCTTTCAGGCATTCTATCGAACACTTTTAATGCATAAAAAAAACCTCAGTTCTAAAACAGGGTGATCAATCCTATTCTAGCATTAAGAACATGTAAATCAAAGAACCCAGAGAATAAGAATTCCAAATACCAATTATTCCATTAAATCCATTGAATCTCATAATTAGAACCCTAACACCTAACTGGTGGATTACTCACACATTGCAATAGAAATGAAACAAAGAGGTATTAAAGTAGACATGATTCAAATTGAATAAATGAGAATAGGGTTTAGAAATCTTCTCCAAATTGTCAAGAAGGAATGAATCTCTAATCCAAAAGGTGCTTACAAAAAGGTTCTCAGAAATGTTGCAGAAAAAGATGCGTAAAAGAAAACGTAGGTTTTTCGGGTTTTTATACCCAATTACAATAAAAGAAAAGATAAACCCGGTTAAGGAAAACCGGGTTGGTCATCGAAAAGGATGGATCGATCGATCCCCCCTTGGGATCGATCGATCCCGAGCTGGCGGGTCTAAACTCCAATCTTTCTTGACTTGGATCGATCGATCCCTTCCTGCCGGGTCTGAACTTCATTTGGCTGATGACCTGGATCGATCGGTCCCCTCCTGGGATCGATCGATCCCATCCTGGCGGGTCTGAACCTTCATTTCCATTGTTGTTTTTGGTCCAAATGAGCCTGACAAGTCTCGAAAGCATCCGCATCCCACTTAAACACCTAAAACCTGCAAACGACTCAAGACACAACCGAAAAGACGCAAAAGACGGACTATGACACGACAAACGACTCAAAACTAAAAGACCTAAGACACCAAAAGCGCAACATATCATTCAGTATAACCAAGGTTATGTCCCGAAACAACAGTTCAATGGAGGATACCAACAGCTGAATCCACCAGGGTTCACTCAACAACCACAACAAGCCCCAACAGCTCAAGATCCTGAAATTAAGCAACTTATTCAACAAATCATTCAAGGATAAGCTACTGGCGCTATGGCTTTTGACAAGAAGATAACTGAATTACACAACAAGATCGATTGTTCTTACAACGATCTAAATGTCAAGTTCGAAGCTCTGAATTCCAAAATCTAGTATGTGGAGAGTCAATTTGCATCAACATCTACTCCGAAGCATCATCATCAACTTCCAGGGAAAGCAGTCCAGAATCCTAAGGACTATGCTACTGCAAATGCTATCATCATCCACCAAGAAGGTGAGTCTCCACCAAGTCATCAGACTCCCAATACTGAGGACAATATGCTTCAAGAAGGGGGGGGGAATTCAACTCAAATTGCTGCACCTGCCACCCAACAATTGATCTGGACTATAGAGCACACACCTTTGCTGAATACTCACTATTCTAAAAAAAAAAAAAAATTGAAAAACTCAAGAAAGGTCAAAATCAAGAGATGATTAGCAGTGTCATCACTCAAGAAACATACAAGAAAAGCTTGATGATCCCGGTTCATTCACTCTGCCATGCTCTCTAGGACCATTGACATTCAATAGGTGCCTTTGTGATTTGGGAGCATTCGTTAGCCTTATGTCTCTCTCTACAGCTAAAAAGCTAGGGATCATGGAATACAAGTTCTGCAACTTAGCTTTACTCTTAGCTGATGGTTCTGTTGCACATCCTAATGGTCTGATAGAAAATTTGCCTGTCAAGATTGGAAATGTTGAGATATCTACAGATTTTGTGGTATTAGACGTAGATGAAGAAGTCAAAGATCCCCTGATCCTAGGGAGACCATTCTTAGCTTCATCTAGAACAGTCATAGATGTCAGGAATGGAAAAATTAATCTGAACCCTGAAAAAGGCATCAAGATGAAGTTTGACATCAGAAAAGCTTCAGAGAAATCAACAATAGGAGGTCAGAGTTTTGGGATTCAGGACATGGATGTTGATGAAGAAACAGAAGCTAGAACCCCACCAAAAGTCAACTATACTTCTCAACTCAGCAAGCTGAAGAGAACTTTTGACCACAAGAAGAGAGCAATAGAAGGGTTATCTCAAACTGAAGATCCTACAGAAGATGACTGGTATGAGATGAGAAAAAAATTTAAATGGCAAAGCAGAGTCATAGAGGGATTATCTTCAAGGGTGATGAAGCTGAAAGATCAACTATGGATGTTTGAAAAAAGAGTTAATAAGTTTTCAAATGGTATTGACCCAGAGAAGATGGAAATTGCACTAGCTATCAAGGAGGACGACAATTTCACAACAGAATGGTTTGCACCAGAGACCAGAAAGGAGTTCACTTAGAGGAAAGAAGCCTAGATAGCAAGTTGTTGAGTGAGGAGGAAACCCCCATTCCGACTTATTCTCCACGAGTGCCTAAACGGCCCACCGACCCCTCTTCTGAAGAAGAACACTTGATTCATGATTCTGTTGCTGAAGAATTCCTAGAGCTCTGGATTGGATATAAAGCTTAGGAGGATACAATTGGAAAGTTAACTCACAAGATAGAAGAGTTAAACAGCAGCATTCTGGAACTTCAAGAAATGGTTAAAGGCTACCCCAATTTTGAAATTGAGGATTGGTCAAAGGAGCCTGGTTCAGAAGAAGAAGCTTAATTTGAAGAAAAATCAAATGAGTACTCATCCTACCATTTGTCAAGAGAGGATGCAGAATATGATTCAGAAACTGAAAATTCAACCATTGAAGATGAGGACTTCTCTGTTCCTCTCTTCAACCTTCTTTTTGACTAAGCTCTGTAAGAGTAAAGCTTAGTGACTTAAAACAAGCTCACTTGGGAGGGAGTCCCGTGTCTATCCATATATATAACTTTCTATCTTTCTTGTTATTTTTGATGTTTTTGTTTAAGTGTTTCAGGTTTATTTCATTGACCATGATGGAGTCAACGGTTGTGTAAATTCAAACCAAGTCAAGAAAGATCTCAACCGTTGATCGAGTCGAATGACGAGGAGTGTTATGAGCTGTTGATTTGAATGACCAAATGAGAGAAGCATCACCACTGTTTGATCGAGTGACTTCTTGAGGTTTATTCTGGTCCGTTTGATCTAGTGATTAAAAGCAAAGCATTCTCCACCGTCCGATCGAGTGAAGAAACCAAAGAGGTTGAAACTGGTAGATGAAGACTCTGAGGAAGAAATGGCTTCACCAGAGGAAGCTGATCAAAAAGAGAGAGGAGATGGTGATGATTTGGAATCAAAGAAGTGTGCAACTCGAAACGAGTACTACAAGCTTCTGAACCGCAATGAGTTTTTAGGAACTCAATACTCTCATCCCGAGACCATTGAGAGACTCGGCATCTATGATGATGTAGACTACATGTTTAATTAGTGCAGCCTGAATATTCACATGTTTCGGCCAATGGAGGGTATGAGGAAGAGACCATCCAGTTTCTTTCATCCGTGGAATTGTTCTAATATGGAGAGTCAGAAGACGTTGAAATCAGGCCAGACGGAAGTTTGGGATACCTGGAGTTCTGTGTGTATGACGTAGAGTATCGGCTTCCAATCGAGCATCTCGAACTGATGTATGGATTTCCAAGCGAAAAGACAGGAGTCATCGTTTTGACAAGATAGAGTTTCAGTCATTCTGGGCCACGCTTGGGTCTAAACATGGGTTTTCATCCTCTAGAACCAAGAGCAACGAGATAAGCTTTCCGGTGGTTAGATACTTTCATAGGTCTTTAGCCAGTGCACTATTTGCAAGAGAGAGGAATGGGACCTTTGTCAATGGAGAGCTAGAATTAATGGAGACAGCATTGTAGGAGCTATATGATTTAGCATCAGATGGTACAGTTCTAGCTGGAGATCAGGCAGACGCTTCAGTCTCATTATACATAATCGAACATCTGCTGTGTTATAGAGGATGGGCTAAGGGACTTAAGAAACTATGAAGAATGGTTGTGGCAGGAGTTGTGACCCCAATTTTGAGAGCATGCATTGTACCTCTGCATTCGAACGATTCCTCCGAGCTGGATTGATATGCAACACCTTATCAATTCCAATTGTTTTTGGTCGCAACAGAAGAATGGCCTCTTTAAATATAGGTTCGATCACCCCGCAGCAAGACAATCTATTTTTCTCCTTCCAAATCCCGCTTCCACTTTGATCAGAGATGGTGGCAACATTGAGTTTTGCCCACCAGTGGAGAACCTCTATACTTCAGGTGATGAAGCTATGCCGATGGAAGGAGTGAACGATGATGAGGCTCCAATCCATCATTCAGATGATGAGGCAGAACCCATGGGCGAGTCTTACGCAACACAACAGTTTTACTTTGAAGAGTACTCCGCGCCAAGGCAAAGTAAAGACTCGAAGGAAATTCACAAGCGTCTTGGTTTTCTCCAAAGCTGGTGTAAACTTCAAGATAAGGCTCTCGCAGCACTCAACATGAAGTTTAACGCTCTCCAACTCAAGTTCAGCTGTTCTTCTTCTACTACGGTGATGCCACCGGACATGCCTTTTAGGAGAACCGGATCCACTCGACATGAACCTATACAATATGATCCGCCTTCGCCACCAAGACAGTCTTCATATGAGCCAAGAGAACACCATGTTGCACCTTCACCACCGAGGCAATCATCTTTTCAACCTAGGGAGAAGGAGAAGAGGAGTAAGTCAAAGAAGCGTATAAGGATTGTATATAATGTGTTTGCATTTAGGATTGCTCATTTGCATAGGGGATAATTATGATTTTAAACCGTTAAGCATGTTTTGAGTCAATGAAGTAAGTTCAATGCCCAGGTAGTTAGTTCTTTGTTGCATAATCAATTGTTTCTGTGAAGTAAGACCGCACCCTGCTTTGAATTTACAACTTGACTATACTGCTTTGATTGGAAACTCGCTTTTCTGATGTCATTCCCTATCTATTAGAACCTGAACTGAATATGCAATTATCATGTCTATGCATTATTTGTGAACTCATGGCTACCATATACATACTTGGATTATGTTATTCACTTCACCACCCTGTGTTAATCCAAGTAGTTGACTCTCATTTTTAGAGCAGTTTCCCATACCCTTAGCCTAGCCTTATTTCAAGCCAAAGATCATTTTTTGTGTGATTGTGAGGTCTTTTTCGATTGAGCTTGGTATAACGTGTTAGGTATGAGCCGACAAGAGCAGCCTTTCATGTAGACCTAGCCCACGCTTTTTGGGTTAGTTAGGACTAGGTGGAGACTTGCATTTGGGATTGAGATTGTGTATGGATTGAATGGGAATGAGAATGAGAAAGAAAAGAAAAGAAAAGAAACAAAAAGAAAGTAAGAGTTTAGAGTTCTTAAGGGGGATACAAAAAGTGTTAGTCTAGTAAAGGGTTTGGAATTCAAAGAAGTTAGGCATTGTGATTCAAAGAAAAGGGTAAAACACCCTATGTGCTAAGATTAGAAGAAAAGTCTTAAGTTTGTCAAAGTATAAAACCAAACCCGCTAGACTCTTGAATCGTTTTAAAGAAGAACCCCTTAGAACTTGAATCAAAAAGAGAAAGAATGAGAAAAAGGTAGAGTTAGGACATCTATGGGACTGTGATCATCTTCTGAGCTATCGTAGTATATATCATTTGGTAGATGGGATCTGTTCTTGTATGTGTCCATTGGCATTCTACTAAAGCTCAATCTTTTCTCTGAGAGTCCACTGTTACTCGACCAAATCATAAGAGGGACCATTTTTGTCTCTTAGCCTAAGCCCGAAACCAAGTGACTTCATAACCATTGCATTGCTTGACTCACTGTTCGTGCTTAATGAATGTTAAAGGGAATTGGTTGATGAGAATGCTTGAATAGATTAAGGCAGGTTGTTAGGTTGCATTGTGACGAGTATGGCTAACGTTTTTAAGTAAGGGTCTATCATCTTGCAACCTAGAATTAGCTACCTAGACATTGAGCTTACCCGTTCTATATTCATGCTTCTGTTTTTGAATCCCCACCTTCAAACTTAAGATTTTTGTTTGCTTGAGGGCAAGCAAGAGATAAGTTTGGGAAAGTTGATAACACTGTATTTTACTCATTTTAGGCATGTATTTATCATCATTTAGCTTAGTGATCACTCATTGTTTCATATCATTTTGCATCACATTTAGCTTATTTTACACACTTAGGCATTTAGGATCATCTTGCATACATATTGCATGTTTCAGTGTTTTCAGGTGCAGAAGGAGCTTACAAGGATTCTACTCGACACTCTACTTTATCCAACCAACAAGGAAGCAGTAGAGAATTCTACTCGACCAGTTCAGTCGATCAGCCAGCCACAAAGGAGGCAGCAATTCACTCGACCAACTTACTGGATCAAGGCAGCCTTAGAAGCAGCAACATATCGATCTACTCGCCCCTCCTACTCGATCCTATACTCGACCCATTTACTCGACCAAGGGCGACCAAATCTACAAGACTTGTTGATCTATCAAAGCGTCTTCGGATCCTCCTCATTCCCCACTCAACCAGACATTTGAGCATACATATAAGAGAGGAAGAAGCATCTACTCGACCAATTGATCACTCGGAGCATAGACACAAAGGTGCAGACTTTGCAGCACCCTCTTTACTCGATCCCCAAGATCGAGCACTCGCCCAAACCGCCTCAAGTCTCTTGTCTTCTAGTGAATATAGGTTTTTCAACATTTTACTATAAATAAATCACTTTAGGATTTGTCCAAAGGATCTAGCTTTTTTCCTTTAGTTTTTCTTTGTGCTCTTGAATCTTCAAAACTTAATTACTCTTAATCTATTTTGTTTTTGCATTTAGTTCTTTCAGTAAAGTTGTTTAGTTTGTTTAGATCTATATTTTGGTATGATTTGAGTAATTTCTGGGTTTGTGTTCTTAGTTATGTTGCTTGAGTAGTGATTAGGGTTCTTGAGGATGGATTAGATAAGGGCAATCTCTAGGTTAGTCAGGTGGTTAAGATTAGGTTAGATCCCTTCTGGATTCGTTGGCCTCTATGCGGTTTTCGCTGGCTAATATGGAATTTCGACCATAGACGTCCAGCGTACAAAAGACATTCAAATGGATGCCTGATCTACGAATTCTAGAGATTATAGACTATAGACCAAGAGATTGGCTAGTCTGTATATTGGCTTTGGTAGATTGTTGCTTAAACTCTGCTCTACTATGTTTCATCAACGAGAGTTGAGATTAGGAAGTGGTAGAGTTATGGGGGTCTCTGTCATGAGAGTGGATTGACATAGTTTTTGAATCTATCGTCTAAGGTACCTGCCTTTCGCCTGTTAGCCACCTGATGAACCCTAGAGTTCCCCTTATCAATGAATCCATCCTTAGGACTTCTATTCTTCTTAGATTTATTTGTATTCACCCCCTGATTGCACTTTTATTTACCTGTTATTTGTATCCTCTGTTGATTCCATTTTAGTTCTTAATATTGTTACATGTTGGTTCTACTCGACCCAATGATCGAGTAGGGCTCTTAAGTTCTCATTTTTACCTGTTTGAATCCTGACCTAGGATTGTTACTAGAAACCCACAATCATTATAATGTGGCTTGACCTAGTTGTTATCTTGATTGCTAGTAGTAACAGTGGACTGGATTGACACCCCCTATAGCTGCATCGACATGTTAGTGTTTAAGGGGAATTGAACTGAACCTCACTTCAGCATATAAGTAGGCCTCCTACTTATCATCTACACTGAGAAGTTCACCATGGAAGTGAAACCAGTGCATGTGCTACCGACTGACAGCCCTACCTTGGATGCGGCTTTGGAGAACCTCATTGCATCCCTCACAACGATGCAGCTGCGTCTTGCAGGTAAGCCTCTTTCTCTCACCTTACACTCTGTTATCTGTTGAGAATGGTCTTTTATGTGAGTGTGCACTAAAGTAGGGGGAGTACTTGATGTTACGTACTCTGTTCCGGATGATATGGGAGGTGAGAATGTGGAGGAAGAGGACGATGATGATGAGTTAGATGACAATGCTTAGATGCTTAGTCCTTGTCGGTCTTTAAATGTGTATCTTGATAGGGGGAGTTTGTCACTCATTGTTTTGTGGTTGTGGAAACTCCCTGTTCTTTTTCTTTATCGGTTTTTCTGTGTGTTTAATGTTGGACTAATGTATGGAACCAAGAACTCAGATGTGTTTCAGGTTTTAATGGTTATGCCCTTGGCAGTAGTTGTTTAAAATCCGGTTTTTGAATTCTATGTTGGTATGGAATATTGCTTAGCTTGTATGTGGTTGTCTCTAATCTTTTGCAGGTTACTTGTGGTGTCACAGTCAGATAAAAAGGGGGAAATTGAAGAAACAAAGTGTCTGAAGTTCAACAGGCATGTCCGAAACAATACAGAGCAGAACAGAGGAAGCGGGAAAGCAGCAGTTGCTTTTGCCAATGTGGCGTGTTGGTTGGAGTGAAGAAAAGACGTATCACTTTAGACAAAGGAGACGAAGTCGTCAGGCATAGGACATGGTCCTAGTGTCTAGATAATGATGAGGAGCTACACTTGGACCTGTTGGATAAAGTGAAGCATCCTCCATTTTCCAAGACAAGATATAAGAGAAGCGTTGGTCTCTTATTATGGTTAGCCAGTTTACTTGTCAAAAGTGGAAGATTAGAAAAGTTAAGAAGAACTTGTCTCGTGGGTTTCATTGGTGAGTGAACAAAGTGAGTACACGGTTGTTGCTGTGTTTGTGATTTGGGTAGTTTTAGGATCTGACTGAATCAAATCAGGTTGTTGATGTTGCGTAATACTGTCCAAACTTATCTGTGATTGATTAGTGTGAAGGTTGTTCTAATAAAGTGTGTTTATTGGAGTTGTGTTCTTATTCTAGTCAAAGTACTTAGGGTTCTATTACTTCAGTTATGACCCATGTGTCTACATGAGAGTCACTCAAACAGACAAATTTATCTACTTGTTGCTTTATGTTGGTGATATGTTGATAGCTTCAGGGAATATGGCTGTCATACGAGAGTTTAAAAACAAGCTGAATTGTGAGTTTGAAATGAAAGATTTGGGGAAGGCTTCAAGAATTCTGGGTATGGATATCATAAGAGACAGAGACAAGGGAGAATTAATTTTGTCTCAAGGAAACTACTTGGAGAAAGTTTTAAAAATGTTTGGAATGCTTGAAGCAAGACCAGTGATTACACCAACTGCTGCTCACTTCAAACTTAGAAGTTTGTCAGAAGAAGAAAAGAAAACAGAAGCTATACACATGGAAAGAATTCCATATGCAAGTGTTGTGGGGAGTTTAATGTACGTCATGGTTGGTTCAAGGCCAGATTTAGCATTTGTAGTGGGTTTTATAAGCAGATTTATATCAAGTCTAGGAAAGGAGCATTGGTCAGCAGTGAAATGGGTGTTAAGGTGTTGAAAAGGTGCATACACTCAAAACTTGACTTTTAAGAAGGATTCTAAATTCTGCATTAAAGGATTTTCATATTCAGATTATGCAACAGACTTAGAAAGGAGAAGATCAGTGACAAGATATATGTTTAAAGTTGGTGGAAACACAATTTTGTGGAAGTCAAGTTTACAGTCTGTTGTGGCTCTTTCAACCACAAAAGCAGTGTATATGGCTCTTATTGAAGCAGTGAAAGAGGCCATTTGGTTGAAAGGTTTGTGTTCAGAATCGGGTTTTAAACAAGACAGTGTTATGGTTCATTGTGATTCGGAGAGTGCTCTAGCCCTAGCAAAGAGTTCAGTTCATCACAAAACAACCAAGCACATAGAGACTAAATTTCATTTAATCAGAGATATAGTGTCTCAAGGCGGTGTAGTTTTACACAAAATTCACACAATAGTCAACCCAGCAGATTTCCTAACTAAGATGGTACCTGGTCAGAAGTTTCAGCTTTGCTGCGAGCTTCTCAACATCCAAAGGAAAGAGGTGGTTTCAGATAACGATTTCGTCGAGAAAGATTGTGTTGTGTCAAAAGGTGGAGAATTGTTGTTTGGGTTTGACATAACACAATTATTGGGCTTTATTGGGCCAACGAAATTGGAAGGTGGAGAAGAACAAAAGTGTAAGCAAAAGTTTGTGGGCCCACTTATGTCACCTATATATGCATTACAACGTACAACGTAGTGGAAGTAGGTGAGAAAAGAATCTAAAGAGAGTTCTAGAGAAGAGAGATAAAAAGAGCTTCCTAAGCAAGCTTTCTTCTTCCTCTTTGTTGTTCTTAAATATTTGTTCTTCTTGAGTGCAAATCTGTAAAAACCAAAAGACAACATCACAAGTTAGTGGTGTGTTTGTAATTCCTTTGATATAGTGAAGCTTTGGGAGCAAGAGATCTCCCCCGAGATGTAACGGTTGAGGCCATGAACTCGGTTACCAATTTTTGTGTCTGTTTATTTCTTTAACAAGCAATCTCTATCACTCTTTTTGTGAGACCCCGTCCTGGACGTCTCGGCGTCCGGCGACGTTGTACTCAAGTTCGCGCCTCTTCCCGGCCGAACCTCTTAATTTTTCGCGATTCAACATAGAATTGCCTTTACGAGGCTAAATTCTATAATCGCTCTCTTATTACACAGCGGAAGTCTTTCTAACCTTGGTTTAATTCTAACCAACTCTTGTACCGGTTTCATCGTCTTTGTTCCTTAGACTTAGATCGATCCTTTACTCGGTCAAGACATGCATATGTTCGCTAACCATTCTAAGCCAAACAATCGCATATTCCTTTATCCTACTTTCACGGTCAATTACCAAACGTCTATCTTAACTAATAAGCTAGATCGTTACATACCTTGGTCAATATGCGGATTTGATTCCTTAGCCCGTTTGTCGCCTTACTCCATTCGTTCAACGACTCGTCATCAGTCGTGAATTGATGAACCAATCCCTATCGTTACTTAGCCATACAACCAACCAACCCCACTGGTCTAAGTACAACGATAGAGATTGGGGATCGTACGATTCCCTTGGTTCACGATGGCCGAATCAAGCTCTTGGCTTATTGGTCCATTCGTTCTCCAAACGTACGCCCCTCCGGCTACATGGTGGACGATTGAGCCCTCGGCTTATCGAACCATCCATGTTTCCGCTCCGGTCGTTTAACACTACGACCGCCCACGGTTTACTAACCGTTTACCCGTCCGGTCCATGGTGGTCGATAAAGCTTTCGGCTTAATGATCCATCCATGCGGTCCGAACGATATCCTTATCACACCCAAGGGTCCGTGGATTCATCCACTGGATCATCGTAGGCTAGCCCATGAAATCTTTCTTCCGTCGGCCTTAGGTTTGCTCGCGGGTCCAACATCCGTTTTGTCCATCGGTTCCCACGGTGGACTTTCCCGTTGGTTATCCATCGAGTCACCCTTTGGTCTTACCGATCTCTGATCGGTTTCACCATGGCTAAGGAGATAGATACATGAAGGCGGCCGCGATGTTGATCCTATATGGTGAATCACGTTCCTTACCCATTCTTGGTGCTTTCTCCCTTTATCGGTAAGATTGCATCCATGGGCGACCCTTGGGTGTGTTCGGATGCACTTATCCTTGTGCTTCCTCGAACACTTTTCTTGATCCATCTCATCCGACGATCGGTCTGTCCGACCCGTTCCGTCAGACGATCGGCCAGTCCCATCTGACCCGTCCGACGATCGGTCTGTCCGATCCGTCTGGCCGATCCGATCCGTCTGACGATCGGTCTGGCCGATCCGATCCAACGATCGGTCTACCAGATCCGATTCGTCTCTAAGACGAACGGTCTACCCTCTCCATCCTCTACACTCCATCGAACCGTTGGACCGGGAGGTAGCATGCGCATCGGTTCGGTCGAGTTATACTCGCCGAGCCGCACCCCCTTTCCGACCAACAACTCTAGGATGTGTTGGGACTCCTTTAAGAATGTTTTATGGTGTTTTGGATGTTGTGAGATGATGTGAGATGCCTTGGGCGTCCTCCCTTATATAGGAGGCGAATGGATGCTTCCCGAAGCATCACATCCGGTCCTTGCACCCTTACGAAAGGTCACATCCGTTCTTTGCATCCTTTCGAAAGGTCACATCTGTTCCTTGCATCCTTTGGGCGATGCAACCGTTCGTTGGTACCCGCTCGACCTTACACCTTTGGCCGAGACACCTCTTCACCCGTGAGCTACCACAGTCCACCAGCTCGAGTGTCAGCTGACCGGACCACCCAGCTGGGTCAGTACTTGACTAGCTCACCGAGCTCAGTCGAGCTGTCGATCAGCTCACCTAGCTGAGCTAGCTAGTCTTACAGCTGGTTTAGCTCACCTAGCTTAGCTAGCTAGTTCATCCAGCTTGTCCAGCTCACCTAGCTGGTTCGGCTTGAACTTTCTCGTTTTCCTACTAAGTATTTTGGTCCGTTCCTCGACCATGATCTAGTTTTCTCCTAAAACAAACCGGCCTTTTTTATGAACGCGGGACGCGGTCGTTACACTTTTCTCCACACCTATGATGAATATGATTGCTGGTGGAGCAGTTGAACGTCCATTTGCAACCTATCACAATGATATGAAAATTAAGATGTTCATGCGTATCGCACCAGAACTCTATCTTAAGGAGCTTGTTGTTGGCGGTTTTGACCGTGTTTACGAGATTGGAAAGCAATTCAGAAATGAGGGTATTGACATGACATGACACACAATCCAGAGTTCACCTCCTGCGAGTTCTATAAGGCTTACGCAGACTACAATGACTTGATGGAGATGTGTGAGAATTTGCTCAGTGGTATGTCGAATACTATAAAACTTTGAACTCTCAAAGTTGTTAAGGATCGGACAACACAGATTTTACTCTGTTTTGTCTTACTCTTTATTTCTCTGTTTTTGTAAAACGAAAACCACACATTTTTATTAGATATATAAACTGTATTTAAAGGTTTACATGATACATTTTGACTAAGGGACACGTCTCTAGAAAGACAACCCAATGTAGAGACACATACACACATGTAACTGTTTTGCAACTAACGATTCTATTCGTATCTCTTTGATGTGTGATACGAATATACATAAATCAGTTACTTAACTATATAATATATGACTCTTATAATATAAGACGATGACTTGATCACTTCCAACACTCCTCCTTGATCATGGCTTCATCGTTACGTCTAGTTGTTCTCGTAGAACTTCGAACCTTGATGTGATTAAGAGCTCCGCCTCGGTCGTTCATTGAGCAACGTTCTTCTGCTTGCTAGTATTCCAACAAAATGCACCTTATCCAGAAGTAAAGACATAGCCACTTGTACTTTTCTTGTCCTCAACTGATCAGCTCCAATTGCTTGGTCTCTCCAACACTTGCCACGTCTTGTTCTTTTCTATCATCATCAACTCTTCTCTCATGTCTTCTATCCACTTCACGTCTCCATTGCTCCCTCCAAATTCTGAGTTTTTTTGGACGTTATAAGACACATCTCATGTATATGAGCCATCTCTTCAACTTCATTTGTTTGACTTCTTGTGTCCGACTTTCTCCATCTCAATGGGAAACTCTTATGTTTCCTTTTAATATCCAGTATCCTTCTTCCTTGAGGATTGTTGATGAGACATCTTTTATCTTCAAATAAGACTCTGTATCCATTGGATATCATTTGAGAAACACTCAACATATTTCTCGCTAAACCCGACACTAGAAACACATCTTTGTTGATCTTCTCTCCTTGGCTTGTCATCACTTCGATGTTTCCTTTTCATGCCGTCATTACATGTTGACCATTCCCCAATTTGATCGGAACTCTTACACTTTCATCAAGAGTGATGAAATATTTAACTTCCTTGGTCATATGGTTAGTGCATCCGTTGTCAACTAACCATGTTTTGTCAATTCCTTTTGACGCTTCTTCCTCTTTAACGATACTAAATAGCATATGACATTCATCTTCATTGTCATCTTCTAACTCTTCAAAATTTAGATGTGCTCTTCCACTTCGTCTAAGTCTATCACACACCTATGTTCTTCTTTTACCAACAATCTACCTCATTGTGATTGTTTCTTTCACAAACGCCACACCACTCTTTGGTCTTCCAATGGTGTTTCTTGTCTTGCTTGTTTCCTCTTTTTGAACCAAGCTTTTCTCCATAAAATGCACCCTCATTGATACGTTCTTCTCGGAGACTCAAGCGCTTCTCATGCGCTTTCAAAGTACCTATCATCTCTGTCATAGAGAGAGTTGATAGATCCTTTGTTTGTTCAAAGACCGCAATGATGCTATCAAACTGTTGCGGCAAGGAGATAAGAACCTTTTAAACCAATTGGTAATTGGTCTTTTCTTCACCATGAACTCTTAGTTGATTACTCATATTAATCAACTTGGTTGTGAAAAAATTTATGTTTTCACTCTCCTCCATCTTCAGATTATCATATTCTCTTCTCAAGGTCTGAAGATTAATCATCTTTACTTGTGAACTTCCTTGGAACTCCATTTCCAAAGCGTTCCAAGCTTCTCTTGCGCTTGATGCCGGAGCGATTCTCGGAAATATTGAATCAGAAACTGCACTTTGAAGAATCTAAAGAGCCATCATATCCTTCATCACTTGATCATCACGCTCTCTAGTTAACGCTAGTGAGTTTTCAGACAACGAACTCAACGTAATTCCATTTTCGATAACATCCCACAACTTCCTTGTTTTCAAGATGGTTATCATCTTGATTTTCCAAAAGCCATACGATTCACCATTGAAGATTGGAATAACTTGCTGCATTGTTTTCTCCATAGCTCTGATACCATGTTGAACTTTGAACTCTCAAAGTTGTTAAGGATCGGACAACACATATTTAACTGTGATTTGTCTTACTCTATATTTCTCTGTTTTTGTAAAACGAAAACCATACACTTTAATTAGATATATAAACTGTATTTATAGGTTTACATGACACATTTTGACTAAGTGACACGTCTCTAGAAGACAACCCATTGTAGAGACACATACACACATGTAATTGTTTTGCTGTTAACAATTCTATTTGAATCTCTTCAATGTGTGATACGAATATAAATAAATCAGTTACTTAACTATATAATATATGACTCTTCTAAAATAAGATGATGACTTGATCACTTCCAACAAATACCTCTGTTTGCACTGAGTGCTAATTTTACGTTTTGAACAAAACTTAAGCATTTTCTTCCTGTCGTAGGTATGGTGAAGAAACTAACAGGTGGATATAAGATCAAATACCACGCTAATGGGTACGATAAAGAGCCAATTGAAATTGACTTCACTCCTCCATTCAGGTTAGTGAAATATCTTTGTTGGTCAAGACAGAGTTCTTCTCGGTGGATTTGGGAATGATTTGATATTTCTTTATTTCTGTAGGAGGGTTGACATGATTGTAGATTTAGAAAAGATGGCCAACCTTAATATATCAAAAGACTTGGCTAGCAAGGAAGCTAACAAGTATCTAATTGATGCGTGTGAGAGGTTTGATGTCAGATGCACACCTCCTCTGACGACAGCTCATTTGTTGGATAAAGTAAGTTTGTTATCCCCTTATAGTATTAAATTCGAAGTTATGTGATTAGTTCATATGCTTAATGTTTTCACTGTGCAGCTTGTTGGACACTTTCTGGAAGTGACGTGTGTTAACCCTACTTTCATAATGAACAAACCCAAGATTATGAGTCCCTTGGGAAAATGTGATAAGCCATTAGTGGTTTACACAAGAAAGAAGAGAAGAGAGACATGTGCGAGCGAGACGGCAGCTGAGGAGCACGTGAGCTAAACTGAAGATAAGCGTGTGAACATAACAGAGTATAAAAGACAGAGTATCTTCTAGAGAAAGATTTTTATGCATTGTTTGATGAATGTTCAGTGACGTATGTGTCGCTTGTGAGAGAGAATTATGAATCGGTGATGTGCCGGTGGCTCAATCTCTTATGAATCGGTGATGTGTCAGTGGCTCAATCTCTTATAAAAACGGTGTATCGGAAGTTAAGAAATAGAGATTACATTTCTTATTCTTAACAAATGGTGCGTTAGTGTGCTCTGGTCGAATCGAAAGCAAGAAGAAGAATCTTGCACAAAGTCTTCTTGAAGGCGAAGCAGAGTCTTGGTTCTACAGAAGATAAAAGATGTTTCTTTTTTGATCATGGGAACATTTGAAGAATCGTTTGTTGCTGAGGTTTGGACAAAAGTAGGACACTCATGCAGCTTGAAAACATTATCCAAATAGGCATGTGCCAATGTCAAGGGGCTATAGGGATGCGATAGAGCCATAAAATGAACTGCTTTACTAAAGTGATCCACCACCACCCTGATCACAGTTTTTCCATTAGACATAGGCAGACCATCGATAAAGTCCATCGAGACATCACTCCAAATTGAATCCGGAATAAGCAATGGTTGTAATAACCCCGGATAAGCTGCAGTATCACTCTTGCATTGCTGACAAGTACCACAACTCCTGATATAAGCTTGAATGTTTAATCATGCTCTTCCAATAAAACAACCCTTTAACCCTTTGATGAGTAACATCCCTTCCAGAATGACCACCAATGCCAGAATCATGTAACCACTTGAGGATATTATTCTTAATTTTAGTGTCTGCAGGAACCACAATCTTACTCTTCCTCCTCAAAATATTCTGACTCCAAGAAAAATGCTTATGAGATGAAGCATCTTGTTGAAGTGCAGCAATGATAGTTTTTAAAGTATCATTAGTAGTGTACCCTGCTTAAATATCTTTCAGTAAATCACAATTCACAATTGCAAATATGACCACCAATAACTCCTTCTCATATATGGACAAGTGTAACTGTTTTCCCTTTAACTGCCAACTAATGTAGGCCAATGGATGCCCTGCTTGTATCAAAACTGCACCAATCCCTTGGCCACAAGCGTCGGTTTCAACAACAAACTGTTTATCAAAAAGTGGCAAAGCTAAAACAGGTGCTTGGCACAATGCGTTCTTCAAACCATCAAATGCTTCATGTGCTTCCTCTGACCACTCAAAAGAATTGATCTTTGTCAACATATGCAAATGAGCTGCAATGACCCCAAAGCTTCTTACAAATCTCCTGTAATAACCAGCTAGCCCACAAATACTCTTAACTGTTTGAGTGTTGTTGGGTTTGGCCATTCCAAGACTGCCTTAATCTTTGTAGGATCTGTCTCAATTCCCTTTCCACTAATAAAATGTCCCAAGTACTCCACCTTAGAAACAGCAAATGCACATTTACTAAGCTAAGCAAACAGTTTATTAGATCTCATGACCTCAAAAACTTGCTGAAGATGTTGTACATGCTCTTCCATCGATGAACTATAAATAAGTATATCATCGAAAAAAAACAAGACAAACTTCCTCAGAAAAGGCTTGAATATAGCATTCATAAGACCTTGAAACGTAGCAGGGGCATTAGTGAGGCCAAAAGGCATCACCAAATACTCATAGTGCCCGCTATGAGTTTTAAAAGTTGGTTTGTGAATATCCTCAGTAGCCATCCGTACTTGATGATAACCGGCTCGAAGATCAATCTTAGAAAATACCACAGCCCCTCCTAGTTCATCCATTAAATCTTCAATCAAGGGAATGGGAAACCTGTCCTTCATAGTCATCCCATTTAGCTCCCTATAATTGACACACAATCGCCAAGTCCCATGCTTCTTCTTTACTAGTACCACAGGCGATGCATAAGGACTTGAACTGTTCAGCACTGTCCCACTTAACAACAAATCTTCTACCATTTTATCAGTCTCATTTTTCTGTTGTACAACATAGCGGTAAGGACGCTGGGTCACCGGGTTATAGCCTTCTAGTAGCTTAATTTTATGATCATGTTGTGCTCTAAACGGCGGCAACTCAGTAGGTTCCTCAAATATATCTAGAAATGCTGCCACTACCCCCTCCATAGCCGAGTTTGTAACCAATTCACTTGTTAGCACATTGAGTGAACAAAGTTCAGGCTCCTCCTCTTGTTCTGACACCTCCTGCACACACAACATAGCTAACTGCATTTGATCTTGTTTTTTATGAATTTTTTGTGCTCTAACTTCCCTCACAGACCCCGACTGAAGACCATGTAACAAAATTTTCTGATTCTTGTACTTGAATCTCATCTCAAACTTCTGAAACTCCCACGAAATCCTTCCCAAAGTTGCCAACCACTGAACCCCCAACACCATGTCAATGACTTGTAAAGGAATCATTAGAATATCAGATGCAAATGATGTAGTCTGCAGCTTCCATGTGAAATCAGTAATTTTACCATCTACCCTCAACTTTCTGCCATCTGCCACAGATACCCTTGTCAAACCTGTAGGTTCCACCTTACAACCCAATTTCTTAGCCATAGTAGAATCAATAAAGTTGAATGTAGAACCAGAATCTATAAGAATAAAGAGAATTTTATTGTCATACATTCCCTTAACTCTCATAGTCGTGTAATCTGATATTCCTGAAACTGCATTCACAAAAATCTGAGGCATGTTCTCCTCATCCTCATTCAACAATTCCTCACTCGCATCCTCAAACTCATCATCTACATCCATACAAAACAGTTGCGTTCTTGTGAACCAAATAGTGCTCCAGAGTGTACTTTTCATCACAAAAATAGCAAAGTCCCATAGCTCGCTTTCACTCATTTCTTGTTGCGACAACTTCTTAGTATTTGGTGGTTGTTTAGAAACAGTCTTATTAGTATAGTGACCTGCTTGTGACTCAGGCTCTCGCATTGGTTTCGTATTCAAAGTAGCTCCCCCTGTTTTAGGTGTCCAATGTGCAGAATAAGGCTTTTTAAATTGTGCCTTTTCATACAATCTTGCCAGCCTAAAACATTGTCTCACAGTCTGTGGTTGAAACATACGGACAAGCATTTGCGTGTCTACCCTCAATCCTGCCAAATACACACTAACCAAATATTCCTCAGAAAGATTAACTCTGATTTTAATCAACTCAAACTTCTGATGATAGTCCACCACTCCATCCGTCTCTTGTAGCTTCTTCAACTCAGCCATAGGATCATCACACTCATTATCAAACCGTTCCTTCAGCAACTGCACATACCATGGCCAATCATACAAAACTTCCAACCCCTTCTCCCGTGCTTCACCATCCTGAGAACGTGTCTGGACCATGATTCCGAGAAACGAATGGCTCTAATACCTTTAATACAATAAACTTCTCCAATCCAAAAGAACAATCAAAACCTCTGTTTATTATTCAAAACCCAAACAAATCAATCGACGGTCATGAAGAACACCAATGATCAACTAACTCTCAAGGCGAGAGGATCTAGCAATTACAAGGTTCTAGAATATTCAAAGATTACAGGGTTATTCGATGAAAAGAAAGTGACGAGTTACACACGCTCTTATAGTGACTAACGACAAATTCTGATCTGCGAATCCTCGCTTGTCACGTGTCAATCCCAGATTCTTTTATTTTTCCCACTTTGTTTCGCACGTGCTAACTCTCACGTGTAATACTGTATCATTTCGTCAATGGACACACTTCAGGAAACGATTACGGTTGAGAAAAACCCTATTCAACAGAAAATTGCAGAAGACTCCTCCGATAATGTCGTTGAAATCTTTGAGGAGAGGAACACATCGAAGATAGAAGTGGATAGCAACGCTGTCGCAGATGCGATTTTGTCAACTCCACAGGTACCAGTTTCAAAATTGGAACCAACCATTCGATTTAACAAGGAATCACCAGCTGTTTGTAAGGATTTCCACTCTAGTTCTGGCGTTGATGCTTTATTGATTCATCCAGAAGAGAAATTACAAATATTATGTGTTTAAGAAGTGTATATGTTGTCTCCAAAGTCAGCATGTGTCACTAACCAGCAAAAGACATACCAAGTGCTCGATATAATGTCACCACAGAAAGAAAGACTGAAGAAGAGGAAGCTGAGTTTTTCTCCGAAAAATTGGATGTTCAAGTTCAAAAACATGCCACATACAAGATATTGGGTACAAGAGAAGCTATGGATAAAGGAGTCAATGGCAGCTAATGCTGATAAAGAGGAATTGTGTTTGGTAACTGACTCACTTCCAAAACCAAAAACGTGGCAGAGCAAGGATTCCCTTTTGGTGATAGAACTGAGCCACCAACAGGAAATTCTTTCGGAGAAGCAATCCGGCATGGAGATGGCTTTAATCAAAGAGAGTTCTAGAAGCAAGAAGATGTTGGTTCTAAATCCTCGGATGATTAAGAAGAGAAACAATTCCTTGGTGGAGTGTTTGTATCATAAATCCAGAAGTATCACTGAGAAAAGAAAACCAAGAAAGTATCCTAAGGCTTGGAAATATAAGTTCAAACCTCAGCTTTTTGATAGCAAAGATAGAAAATCCATTAGTTTTTATTCTCATGCTAAAGTTGGATTAGAGAGGAAGAGAAGAAGATTTTGGAGCCTTCGACTACAGAAACAATCTCATATGTTTCACGATGATGCACATGTGACCATATCTCTGAATGAGACTGTTATAGTGCAACCTTCTTGTGCATCTCAACTGGGTCCTCATAGGATTAAAAGACTACAAAGTAAAAGGAAGAAGAGGAGGTTTTTCAAATCGTGGAGATTCAAGTTAAAAAACAGAACAAAGTCAAGTATGGAAATAGAGCTGGCACCAATACAAGTCAAGCAACAATTGCTTCAAGCACAACAATACACGTGGAATAATGATGATCAAAGAAGCAAAACCAAAGCATTTTAAGTGGTTGATTGGAATTATTTCTTTTCGGTGTGGCTTCGGTGGAAAAACAATGGAAAAAACAGAGAGCATGGATTTTTGTATGTTTACAAGTTCGACAACGAACAACAGAATGTTGTGTGGTGGTCTCCGATTGTCAACGTAAAACCTGCAACTTCTACATTTTTGTTGGTTGTTATACGTTCAACAGTGACGATGTTGTGTATATGGCTCCAACATGTGCACATGAAGCGGTTTCATGGGGTGATACACCAGTTGATTTTGCAGCTGCCACCTAAGTTTGATGGCTCATATCATGAAGCGATTCATGTACGAAAGTTAGCATTTTGGTGGACATTTCCTCCTGATCCAGGAATATATATGTGGTTTCCTCTTTCGTTATGGTTTCTTCACCTAAGACAAAATGAAAACACAAGCTTGAGGACAAGCTTTCTTCGAAGGGAGGGGTATTGATAAGCCATTAATGGTTTACACAAGAAAGAAGAGAAGAGAGACACGTGCGAGCGAGATGGCAGCTAAGGAGCACATGAGCTAAACTGAAGATAAGCGAGTGAACATAACAAAGTATAAAAGACAGAGTAGCTTCTAAAGAAAGATTTTAATGCATTGTTTGATGAATGTTCAGTGACGTATGTGTCGCTTGTGAGAGAGAGAGTTATGAATCGGTGATGTGCCGGTGGCTCAATCTCTTATGAAACGGTATATCGGAAGTTAAGAAATAGAGATTACGTTTCTTATTCTTAACAAAATGTCACAGATCCAACGAGTTCCTTACTGAACGATTTGAGTTGTTCGTCAACCAACATGAAGTGAGCTTTTATATAAGAATCATGATTTTTGTTTGGCTGCAGCTTTGTAATGCCTACACCGAGTTGAATGATCCTGCGGAACAGCAGCAGCGTTTTGTTGATCAGCTCAAGGTATATATATGATAGATCATGATATGGGCCTAGTGGGCTTTGTATATGACCTATAGTTTAAGTTTTTGCTAAGTTTCTCTCTGAGAAATTATGTGAATGCGTGAAATTTTTGCTAAGTTTTTCTCTGAAAAAAAATGTGACAACTGTCCTACGATGAAGAATCTAGAGCATCATGAGCTCCATCAAGTCATCACCACAAGTTTTGAAGCCATACCAACCAAAAAACTAGACATCTCTCTTGAGAAATCTGTCGAACACTTGGTGGGCAATGTTATCCCAGAAGTTTCTCTCAATCCTTGGATCTCTGTTGGAGCTGGATTCCCCTCCAGGAATCCACCTGCGAAAATACCAAGCCAGCCCACAAAAGCCCATCAAGTAAAGGACCTACGCAGCTGATGAGCCCACATACGCGAATGGGTATTTGGGCCAGATAAGCCCGGTCACCTGATGAAGGGAGATAAGCGAATAACAACCTAGGAACTGATGAGGAGATATTCGCGGAGCGGACCTGATATCTGGGAACTGACCTGCCGAATATCCAGGAGGATCTCCGCAGATCCCGGATGGAGCTACCACGTGCGTAGACCCATATAAGGAAGCAAGGACGACTTGGAAGGGACATTCAATTAAGCTTACATTCACCCACATACTTTTACACTTGTAATCTCCTTTCACATTGTAAAAGCTTTGTCATTATCAATACAAAAAGTCCATTCGTTCTTAGAAATATAACTCTCAAGGTTTCTGTGAAGATCTAGCCCTCCTTTCTCATAATCTCAATTACAAATCTCTAGTGTGGATTTCAGAACCCACATTTGGCGCCGTCTGTGGGACGAAAATAGATCATTCCAACACCGAAACTAACACATCAATTGTGACCAACGATCATGGATCCCAATTCATCCAATTCATCGGGATCTGGCTTACCAGTTCAGATCCCAAACGATGACGTTATGGACTAGCACCTCCCAACGGATCTCTCTCTCGGAACCAGGGTTGATGCTGTCCATAACGCTAATGCGGAGGACATCTCCCAAACTCGAATTCTTCTGGATCTGACCAAATCACTCCCCCTCCGCGCAATGATCATGAACTTGATCAACTTAACCAAAAACCAAGAAATTGCGCATCGCAACCTAGCCGCATTTGTGGGTCAGCAGAGAGGGCGACTCCACTCGCATGGCACATGAGGTAGAGCGCGATACCGCGGGAAAGGAAGTTCCCCCGCGAAACTAGGATTCCTGCCCAGGTCCCCATAGATCTGACAAGTACCGTCTCCCCGGTTGATCCTACTCCGAGGACTCCTCTAGACTTCGCCTCGATAGACGTCTCACCTCCTATCAACCGGCAGGTCACCTTTTTACAGGCACCTGCGAACACTCTCGTCGAAAACCAGGCAACAGGAAACGAGACAAGCACAACGCCTGCCTTCCCAAGGCTACCAGCCCCACCTTTACTACCGCTGGGCTATTCGCCTCCTAGGTACAGGTGGACGAGAAACCAAACAACCGCGTCCAGTTCCCGCTTTCCCGGGAACTCAACGCAACAACGAACCTCTATCGCTAATCCGCCATCCATTCCCCGGATACCAGGAAGTGACCTCCTTAACAGTCCAACCGATCCCTAAGCACCGGTCGATACGCGTAACGTCGTAGATATGGAAATATTCTGCAATTACGCAGCTCAAACAAATGCGAACATGGCTCAAATGCATTCGCGAATGCATCTAGCAGTGAGCGATGCTCCCGACATAGATCGCGTGATCAAAGAAACCAGGCGCACCGCGTTCACGGATAGTAGAACTTCTCCCTTGATACCTTCGACCAGCTCGCCGCCGCTTTCTTAAAACAGTATTCGGTACTTATCGAACACAGGATGTCTGAAGCCGACCTCTGGAGTCTCACTCAACTTCAGAACAAATCCCTGCGATCTTACGTCGAAAAATTCAAAGCAATCAAATCGAAGATTGCGAACCTAAACGAGGAGGTAGCCATAGCAGCCCTTCATAACGGTCTGTGGTTTTCCTCTAGGTTCCGTGAGGAACTCACTGTTAGGCAACCGGTCTCTTTAGACGATGCCCTTCACAAAGCTCTCTACTTCGCCAAAGCCGAAGAGGAGCTCGCTGTGCTGGCCTTAAGATTCAAAGAATCTAAAACGCAAAACGCTCCCCTTGCAATTAAAAAACCCTTCAAAAAGGAAAACCAAACGCAAGGGCAGCATACCTTACTCGCAATAGAAGATGCAGCTGAGGACGAGAGTCCAGAACTTGACCTCGAAAAATATTGCAAGTACCACAAAAAAAAAGGACATTCCACCGAGGAGTGTCGCGCCGTTAAAAAATTAATCGCAACTGGGGGCAAAACTAAAAAAGGTTCAAACCCCAAAGTTAAAACCTCTCCTCCAGACGAACAGGAGGAGGAGCAAACTCCCAAACAAAAGAAACGGGAACGAACACCGGAGGGAGGTGACTCTCCTCCACCCGCTAGGAGAGAACGCATAGACCTAGTCTTTGCAGAACTCGATCTGGGTGGCAGAACAAGAAGTACTAATTATAGAAGACAAACTCGCGGAAATGAAAACAGTCAGATCCTCTGATCCTTCTCAACGCGGACCTCGAAAATCATTGATAACACAGGTCTGCATAGACGAATCAGATCCCAAACGATGCGTTGGGATAGGTCAAGACCTCGACCCAGCGATACAAGAGGATCTCATAACCTTTCTCAAGTGCGAACCTCCGAGGAATAAGCCTCGAGGTAACCTCACACGAACTCAACGTCAATCCGACCTACCGACCTATAAAGCAGAAACGTCGCAAGCTAGGTCCCGAAAGGGCTAAAGCTTTGCACGATGAGGTCGATTGATTGCTCAAGATCAGATCGATAAAAGAAGTAAAATACCCTGACAGGCTCGCCAATCCGGTCGTCGTTAAAAAGAAAAACGGGAAGTGGAGAGTATGCATCGACTTTACGGACCTAAATAAGGCATGTCCTAAAGACAGTTTCCCACTCCCACATATTGACCGACTGGTCGAAGCCACCTATGGATGCGTTCTCCGGGTACAACCAAATACTTATGCGCCCAGATGACCAAGAAAAAACAGCTTTTATTACAGACCGAGGCACCTACTGTTATAAAGTAATGCCTTTTGGTTTAAAAAACTTTGGAGCTACTTACCAAAGATTGGTGAACAGAATGTTCGCTGACCAGCTAGGTAAAACGATGGAGGTCTATATCGACGACATGCTGGTCAAGTCAGCTCGCGAAAAAGACCACGTCCCGCAATTAAGAGAATGCTTCAAAATCCTAAACAAATTCGAGATAAAGCTAAACCCCGAGAAATGCTCTTTCGGAGTTCCCTCAGGAGAATTCCTCAGGTACCTAGTAACTGAAAGAGGCATCGAGGCCAATCCTAAGTAGATTACAGCCTTCATCGACATGCCATCGCCAAAAACGGCACGGGAGGTCCAACGACTGACCGACTGTATCGTCGCCCTCAACAGGTTCATATCCAGGTCTACTGATAAATGCGTCCCTTTCTATCAGCTCCTCCGAAAGGATAAAAAGTTCGATTGGAATGAGGACTGCGAGCAATCCTTCAAACAATTGAAAGCATACCTGTCCGAACCACCCATACTCGCAAAACCCGAAGAAGGAGAACCATTGTACTTGTACACGGCAGTCTCCCGAACCGCGATAAGCGGCGTCCTGGTGAGAGAAGATCACGAAGGACAGAAACCGATCTATTACGTTAGTAAAACGTTGATAGACGCTGAAACCCGTTATTCAGCAATGGAAAAACTGGCACTGGCCGTAGTCATGTCAGCTCGAAAAATTAGACCATATTTTCAATCACATCCCATTGTAGTGATTACGTCTCAACCAATCAGAACCATTCTGCACAATCCAACTCACTCAGGTCGACTTGCAAAATGGGCCATAGAACTAAGTGAGTACGATATAGAATATCGCACCAGAACCAGCTCGAAAGCACAGGTCCTAGCCGACTTTGTAATCGAGCTCCCGTTAGCGGACCTGGATGGAACCAACTCCAATAAGAAATGGCTCCTCCACGTCGATGGCTCCTCCAACCGACAAGAATCCGGAGTAGGAATACAACTCACCTCCCCCACCGGGGAAGTCATCGAACAATCGTTCCGACTCGGATTCAACGCATCAAACAACGAGTCTGAGTACGAAGCCCTCATTGCTGGCATTAAGCTAGCTCAAGGAATGGGGATCCGCGATATACACGCCCATAGCAACTCCCAACTTGTCACCAGCCAGTTCCACGGGGAATATGAAGCTAAAGACGAGCGCATGGAAGCGTACCTCGAATCGTTCGAACTGACCAGGATCCCCAGAGGAGAAAACACCTCTGCAGACGCCATGGCAGCTCTCGCCTCCACGTCAGATCCTTTCGTCAAAAGAATTATCCCGTTCGAAGGAATAGAACACCCGAGCATTGACCTAACAGTCAAACACGCTGGGATAGAAACCTCGGCAACTTGCAACTTTACGCCAGTAACCCGAAGCACCACCGCTGCGGCTAGAGCCCTCGCAGCAGCCGTGGAGGCAGGTGCAGCGGAGGAAGAGCTGGAGCTCGGAACCCCCGAACAACCTGCCTCGTACGAACCTGAACCGTACAATGACTGGAGAATTCCAATCATTGATTACATCGAACAAGGGATCACACCTCCCGACAAGTGGGAGACCAGAAAACTCAAAGCCTAGAGCGCAAGGTACTGCATCATGGAAGGGAGACTTATGAAACGCAGCGTCGCAGGTCCCTATATGGTGTGTACCTACGGGCAACAAACAAAAGACCTCATGAAAAGCATGCACGAGGGGCAATGTGGTAGCCACTGTAGTGGACGTACCCTCGCCCTCATAATCAAAAAGCAAGGCTACTTCTAGCCAACAATGATAGCCGATTGCATAGCTCATTCACTCAGGTGCGATAAATGCCAACGACATGCACCTACTCTTCATCAACCTCCCGAGGAAATGTCCTCGATATCTTCTCCTTACCCATTTATGAAGTGGTCCATGGATGTCGTAGGTCCCATGGAAGCCTCCGAGGGAAGAAGAGACTAAAAAACCTGTTGGTCCTCCCCGACTACTCTACCAACTCGATCGCGGCTAAAGCCTTCCAACAGGTAACCGAGAAACAAGTCGAGGACTTCCTATGGGAAAATATCGTATGCCGACATGGCATACCTTATGAGATCGTCACCGATAACGAGACTAACCTCACCTCGGGAAAAATCAAAGCATTTTGCGACAAGTGGAAGATCCGTCTTACCACATCCACCACCACCACCACCACCACCCCGTTACCCATAAGGTAACGGACAAGCAGAAGCCGCCAACAAAACTATACTTAGCAACATCAAGAAAAGACTTGATTCCAAATAATCAATGTGGTCCGACGTGCTTCACGGAGTTCTCTGGGCCTACCGAACTATACCTCGCAAATCAACGCAAGAAACACTGTTCTCTCTCGCCTATGGTTTAGAAGCACTAATCCCTGTCGAAAAAATAGTACCAAGCGTGAGAAGGACCGCCAGTCCTGCTAACTCGGACCTGAACACGCAAATGTTACAGGACAACATGGACTTCATCGATGAACGCAGAGATCAGGCAATGATCCGAGTTCAAAACTATCAACAAGCTGCCGCCCGCTACTATAACTCCAATATCAAAATTCGGGATTCGAAGTGGGAAAGCTCGTTTTACGAAAAGTGTTCAGCAACACGAGAGAGCTAAACGCTGGAAAACTGGGAACTAACAAGGAAGGTCCCTATCGAATCAGCGAGGTGGTACGTGACGGCGTCTATAAGCTCGTAAAAGTTATCAACGGAGTACTTGAGTTACGGCCTTGGAATGCCATGCATCTCATGAAATACCACGAATAGGTACTCAAAAACAATCGAACTACGATAAGACTTGATCCCTTGGCAGGGTACGTAGGCAGCTCCCCCCAAGAGCGCAACCACCACTTCAATCGAATTACCAAGGGGCTTAATCCCCTAACCAGGTATGCAGGCAGTTCCCTCCACAAACGCAATTACCATCTCAACCCTTCCATTTGAAAGACGAAACTTCAACAAAGGAAACAGACATCACATCTTCCATCAACGAAGATTTGCTGCTCACCTGACAGTTCAATCACACCAGATCGTCGCTTGCTTTACCTCTTTTTGTACTTAACAAATTTCGAGATAAGAATAAAAGAAAATTTTGATATTTATTATCATGTTTCGCAAAAACTCATTCGTAATCTTACGATACCCAAAGCCCAACACCCGAATGTTGGCGGATCTATTTTGTGATCTTGCTTCCAAAAAGTCGATAGTGAACTAGACTTATAAGAACACATCACTTCGGCTTCATCGGAGCTCACCTACTACAACCATATCTAACTCTTTCACTATCAACACATAACATAGTAAACAAGGAAGAAACGAAGGTTTCATTCACGACTTGGCGATACCACAAGCCCAGCTCCCAAAATCTGGCAGGTCCCTTGTGTGACCTCACTTCAAGAGGTTCCCGAGACAAAACAACTCAAACTTCCTCAAAGTTTTAACTTTCGAAGAATATACCATATCACATCCGAAATAACTCGGGCTCACACAAGTCCAATTATTATCCGGAACATGGACAAAGCGAGGTGATCATACACCAAAATCAACGAAGTGTCAGCACTCGAATGAAAGACAAAAAATACTTTCTAAAAAGGATAAAAACCTTCCCAGGCATCCAAGTACTTAAACGAACAAAGGATAAAAGCCTTCCCAGGCACCAAGTTCAAAAAGCAATAAACGAAAGGATAAAAACCTTCCAAGGCATTAAGTCTGAAAAAACACAAAATCCTAAAACAAACAAGGAGCAAAAGTGATCACTACCTCGATTCTCCGGCTGGCGTAGCAAAGACAGTACCAGAACCCTCCGCGAGACCTCCCGGAAACGCGTCTTTGTTGCTCTCAAACTCATCCAAGCCAATTGGTGTCCCTTGCTCGTCGACGTCCATCAGACGTACCACCGAAATCTCTGAAACCTGCGGGAGATCTAACTTGCTTAGAGTAAAGTCCGATACCTCCTTCGATTTGCACCGCACCTCTAGGTCATCCAGCTCCGCTTGTAGCCGAGGTTTCTCCACGGCAGATTGATAGCAGCCTTTGTGATCTGGTCGATCAAAGCCAGGTTTGACTCCACCTCGACCGCTTGCCCCTCCAACATCGTGTACTCCTTTTTGGAGACCCACTTCTCCTTGATCCCAGCAAGCAGCTTCGAATACGCAGCAGCCAGCTCTACCTTAGCATCGTGAACCGCCTTCTTCGCCCCTTGTGCAGTCGAAGTCAGGTCCATCACCTTTTTGGAGAGCTGTTCCCTCCTCTGCTCCAAGCGATGAATCTGGTTCCTCGCCATCTGCTTGTCGGCTTGCAACCCCCCGATCTCCATCTCCATGAGCCCGATCTTCGCAGCATAACCTTTCTCGAGGTCTTTTGAAGTGGACAGCTCTATTTTCAACCTCTCGATCTCCGCCTGAAATCACAAAAACGGGGTATACCTGGAACGAAACTTCGCGTTCCTGACCAGCCTTCACACTCGACGTCAGCTCCCGGATGAGGGTCTTTCCTTCTTCAAGCTCGCTCGCCGAGGGGACTTGACTCAAACGCTGCTCATAGAGAGCAACCAGCTTGTTCGTGGCAGCTATCGCCTACCAAAGGCAAAACAGAAAGTTATAACTAGCATAAGAATGGAATCAGGAGGAGGCAGTTATCGGTTATTACCTGGCCCTCCTTCGCCATCATGTCAGCATAAGATGCCGCCTTGGCCATGTTCTTCACTCCAGGAACCTGGCAGTTCCTCCCTTTGATGTGGCGAAGCAGGTTCGCCAACCCAGCCTCGTCGTCAACGATCGGATGATCACGGTCGTGAGTGTTAGACCAGTGGAAAGGCCCGCTTCCCGCGGAACCTCCACCAGAGTTGGACGTCTGCCTCACTTTCTGAGTCCGGTTTGAAGACCTGCCCCCACCTCTGGAGCCTCGTCCTCCGCCATGGGACCTGCCCGAGGACCGCCTATCCGCGGACGCAGCTGCGTCCGGGATAGCAGCCGCAGATTCTATCCTCTCCTCTCTGGGAGAGGCGACCCCCTAGTCACTCACGACCAACTCAGCCGCCGGATGCACCTCCGGCTGGGTCCAAGCTCTCTTCGGAGAGGACGGTGCACAATCAGAACGACCTGCTACAGCGGAGGCCCCGGTATTGATCTCAGGAATTGAGGGATGAGATGCTGAGGCAGATGCGCTGGAGACAGCTAGAGTGTGTCGAGCCGCAGTCATCGCGGTCGATAGATCATCACCACGAGCAGGAGCCCCGGCGTTGGCTCGTTGAACACGAAGACTTGGACGCCTCATTCTTCTGATGAGCGGGAGTTCTGAAGTGGAGCTGGAGTCAGGAGGAACTGAACAGACAAAGCACGATACGTGTTAGTTAGCAGCTCGAGTTACGCAGCTGCCTCAGTAACCCGTACATTGTCTAAAAAAAAAAAGAAAAAAACGGAACTCGTACCTATAGGCAGATCAGCCTCGGGGATCGGTTAAATCTACGGGACCTCTTCGATCGGATCTAGCTGTGCTGCTGGAAGGACGATTGCGGGAACTGCTGGAGCTAAGGGAACTACTGAAGCTACGGCATGAGCAGCTACGATGCGATCTCTGCTAAAAGTGGCCCAGTTAGTCTGACCACGTCAGAGAAGGGTTAACAGCTCGAGTCTCTGAGAGAGTAACTTCCTTGGTCTTTGCTGCAAACCATCAAAGGGAAAATAACATTGATATCAGTACTAACGTTCAGCAAAAGCAGTTAAGGACTCGACACAAACAACAAAAAACCAAGAGGCTCAGGTCTCCATCTGACCCAGGTTGGTGGACTAGGTCCTCGTTATCCTCGCGGGATCAAAACTGCCGATTGAATGACGATCTACTCTGAATAAGAAGTACTTGGATCGCCAATTGGTGTCTCGATAAGCCTTTAAACCGCCTAGGATCAGAGATCCGGGACGAGCACTGATGTAGTACGTCCCCTGGTCGCTCCTAGCATTGGTCTTGACCTGGCAGAGCTGAAGCAGGTCATGGCAGTTGAATTCTCTATCTACTTCCCGAGCCGGGTGAATAACGCCAATACATGGCGGACAAAGTTCGGGCATATCTGGGGAAAGGCGAGGCCGAGACAGTAGAGCATCTCGAGGATACACACCGGAAACGGGAAAAAAAGGCCACATTTCTCAAAGAAATTGGCATAAGCGCAGCACCACCCGACCGGCACGTTCTCACGATGCAGTGGCGGCCTTGGGAGTATCATAGTTACCCCTACCGGAACCTGGCATCTCCTCCGGAGGTCGACCAGGTCGCTGTTCGTCATCCGTGTGCCTCCTCCTTGCTTGGCAGCCTTTTTCTTTTTCGGTTTGTCGGCTCTGATAGACGGCGGACGAATTGGACCTATTCCGCCTAGGGTTATGACGCGTCTTTGTACTCGCTGCGGTGATGCCGCCGACCTCGTCTCGGACGAACTCTCATCGTCGCCATAATTGTGGTTGCTTTTATTCTGGGAATCTTCGAAGTCGCTCATCTTTGGGTTTCGATAGAGAGGGACGAGAGAGATGAAAGAAAAGAGCAAAGAAGGCAGATCGAGAGAGAGGGAGCAGCAGAGAAATGAAGGAGATAGCAAAAAAAAAAGGACGAGATTTTTCTATCTCTACAAAACTAAACGCAGTAAATAATAAAGGAGGAGAGAAGTTACCTTGAGAGTCGTGTGAGTTAACGTGACGTCAAGTGGAGAGGTGGGAAGTTATTTAAAGCCATCATCACCACGATTTTTGAGATTGTAGAGATCTCTTCTCTGCGCCTAATCTGGACCGTCAGATGCGGTTCGCTGAATGAGACGCTCCATCTCGGCCGTCCACATCAGCAGCGACTTATCTCGCGTATCTCCTCGAAATCTTTGGGTTAAGGAATCTGAAATTAAATCAAAATTGTTGAGTTTATCCTCAAAACCGACTGATCTTATAGCATTTATCATCTCATCAAGAATATTTTCGCAATCTTACATGACCTATATGTCTGCTCATCGAGTTTGCCTACTCACTCAATGGGCTGGGGGGCAAATGTTGGAGCTGGATTCCCCTCCAGGAATCCACCTGCGAAAATACCAAGCTAGCCCACAAAAGCCCACCAAGCCCACCAAGTAGAGGACCTACGCAGCTGATGAGCCCACATACGCGAATGGGTATTTGGGCCAGATAAGCCCGGTCACCTAATGAAGGGAGATAAGCGAATAACAACCTAGGAACTGATGAGGAGATATTCGCGGAGCGGACCTGATATCTCGGAACTGACCTGCCCAATATTCAGGAGGATCTCCGCAGATCCCGAACGGAGCTACCACGTGCGTAGACCCATATAAAGAAGCAAGGACGACTTGGAAGGGACATTCAATTCAGCTTACATTCACACACATACTTTTACACTTGTAATCTCCTTTCACATTGTAAAAGCTTTGTCATTATCAATACAAAAATTCCATTCGTTCTTAGCAATATAACTCTCAAGGTTTCTGTGAACATCTAGCCCTCCTTTCTCATAATCTCAATTACAAATCTCTAGTGTGGATTTCAGAACCCACAATTTCTGAGCTTCCAATGACAAATCATTCTCGCCAGGAAGGAACGATACCTGTTATACAAGGTGAAAATCAAGGAAATTCTCATGAGAATACTGTCGAACACTTGTTGGGCGTTTTACCACTAGAAGAACCTTTCGATCCTTTGGCTCCTGTGTTAAAAATCATCAATCAATCTCGCAACAAAGGTCGTATCCCTATTATACAAAGCCATCACAAGGTCATAAAAAAGAGAACACTAAGGAGACATCACGTGATCCCACTTGGAACTGAAAACGTCAAAGGTACGAGGAAGAGACGTGGAAAACAGACTCGAACTTTTTTGCTTGATTCTAGATTGCGATCCAAACAGTTGCTAGGAAGGAAAATACTTACTCCATTAGTGAACGATTCACATGGTGAAGAGGAACAGGTGGAAGATAGAGTATCAAGGCCCTCAGATGAAAACCTAAGAAGATGTCTAAGCAACTTTGAGAGTTATTATGGTGAGAATAACATTCCGGAGCATGAGAGGTTACAAATTGTTTATTCAAACTTGGATGGAGAGACTGGTTAATGGATAAAGCATCTCTCGAAAAAGAATTCACCTACAAGCTGGAAGGAATTTAAGTGTATGATGGCCCGAGAGACAAAGACAACAATGAATGTAAATCATCAACCTCATTATTCGGGAATACAACATGAAGGATCAGTGCGTGAATACAGAGAAAGATTTGAAGCTATTTGTCTAGGCTTAGTTACTTTACCAGGACAACACTTAGAGGAGATATTCATACAAGGTTTAAAGCCTACTTTACAAGATGCAGTTAGGCGATTTAAATCTAATGGAATTGTAGGCATGATGAATTTGGCACAGTGGCTTGAGGAAGCTAGTGAAAATGATAATGGGACAGGAGGAGATACAAGAGCACCAGTTTCAGGCTATAGGGCTGGTATTGAAGAGCTAATGTGTATGACCATGGTGCAAGGTAATCAAGAGGTCTTTAGTACTTGCGGATTAATGAAAAACAAGGAGCTGAAATTCTTTGGTTCTATCTCGGGACATCATGTGTCTGTGCGTATCGACTCCGGAGCCACAAACAACTTCATGCCTAAGGATTTAGCAATTCACTTTAAGCTGCCAGGGAAGGAGACAAATCTAGTTTCAGTTCTTTTGGGTCATGGATTGCACATAAAGAGCAAAGAAAAATGCATGGGAATAGGTTTGTTGATTCAAGGATTTCCTTTTGGTTAACGAGAACAAGACGGAAGCATCAGTGATATTGGGTTAAAATGGCTTTCCATGTTAGGAGGGACAAGTATCAATTGGGAAAAGAACATTATGTCTTTTAACCATGGTAATAAGTGGGTTACCATTGGCGAGGAAAATGATGTTCTGCATCCATACACAAAGGAGAATCTGAAACTAAGTACTATAAGAGTGAAAATGAGGAGTGGAAATGAGCAAGAGGAGTTGTAAGTTGAGCACGATGGTGATTGTGAAATGACTGCTGAATATTACTTTGTGGACAAGGTAGCTTTAAAAGGGGTGAGTAAGGTTCTGTGGGAAAGAGTAACCAAGGTGACGCAGGGGAAATAAAATAGAGTGGGAGAGAAGCAAGAGGGGTTGCTATTGAGGCTGGAATTCACCGGGGAAGTGGGTCAATCTCCACGGCCACCAGAATTGTTAGGTGGTAAAATGTTGAGACAATAGCTCGTAAAAGAAACTAACGAAACTGTTATTCTTGTTGACAAATACAAAGGAGAGAATTGCAATCACCTAAGCTTAAGGTTAATGACAAGTGAAGGAAAGTTTTGGCTTGACGTTGGAATGTCTTCAAAAGTGTAGAACGGAGAATGACGTTGGAATGAAGTTGGAAAGTTTTGGCTTGACGTTGGAATGTCTTCAAAAGTGCAGAACGGGTTGCAAGATTTTGGGTTTGTTCATCTCAAAGTGGTTCTCATCGTCAAGGAACAAGACTGCCAGGGAAGGACCAGCTGAAGAGAACAGTTGGAAGCAGTTTGGGGTCACTCCTAAGGGTGGTAATGAGAGCTGCTCTAACCAATATGGTTGTACAGGTACAATCGATCATGGAGCTAAGATAAAAATACGAGACTAAGGCGAACAAGGCAATGATCAAGGTCCCAGAGTTTCACTTTCAATTCCTTCCACCATGAGGACATGGTGGCTTTCAATGGAGGAGTATTAATAGATCATGAATTGGGCCTAGTGGGCTTTGTATATGACCCATAGTTTAAGCATGTTATTTTCTTTAGTTGTCTTATTTAACATTGTGGAAACGTTATCGAAATAGATCATAACAATGTTTATCTTCATCTTCTTCTCCCTTCTTCTTCCCTGATTCTTCTGTTTCTCACCTTATTCTTCTGTTTTCTCATCACTTTTTGTTACTCTACTTGATAAGAGAATTCTGACCTTATCAACATATTTGAATCCTTAATCTCTCTCTATATATATATGTGCGTATGTATTATCATTTTAAAACCTTGATGATTGGTTTCAAGATCGACAATCTGGAGATGATGAAGCTATGGCTATGGATGAGACGTTTTGCATGGCGCTAGAATATGGATTGCCTCCTACTGGTGGTTGGGGAATGGGAATAGACAGGCCTCTTATGTTACTTACCGACTCACAGAACATTAAGGTCCCACTTTTTTTTTTCCCTGAAGCCAGTCTAGAGAAATCCAATGAAGTAGTATGTATGTTGTCTTACTCATGTTCTGAATTTTGTTGCATGAGGTTTTCTTTTTCCCAACAACGAAGCCTCATGACTAGCCAGCTGCTGCAATAGGTTAAACCAAAGTTAATTGTCAAACATACTTCACTTGAGGCTCCTGCTGGGGGAAAGAGGGTGGTGGACTAAGGAAGGAGTTTGCAAAACTTATGAAGAAACTTTGTGCATCTCTTTTTGGTAAAGCCAAATATATTAGAGGATGAGGACTCCATAGTCATTTGAAAGATTTTTTGATTCATACTAAGAAAACCCAAACTATGTTGCAAGCTCTACTTATCAGAATGTTTAAGAATATTGAGTTTTTTTAATATCCAATACAACAACAGAAATAATCTACGTGAACATATTATTTCACTCTTTTTTTGGTTAAATGCCTTTGTTTAGCAACTTTAGCCTCTTCTTTTTTGTTTTTCTTTACTATTTGATGCATTTTTTTATTTCATAAATAAAACTAGATGCTTTCACTTTTATTTTATTTTTCTATTTTTAATTAGTTTAATTTTTATAAAATTCAATTCATATTTGTTTTGTAAAATATACATGTATCTTAACTGAATTTTTGTAGTAAAACTTGTAAATTAGTAACATTAAACTTTATTATTCTCTTTTTAGTTAATTTATTATTTTGGAGTTTAAATTTGGGTGACAATGTTAATTAGATAAGTAAATTAAATTATGCTTTCAAAACTTTTCGATTCCAAATCTGAAATATCGTAAAGGTGCAAAATTTACTTTAACGTCATAAATATATATATATATATATATATATATATAATAGTTTTTATTAATTATGATTTGTGCTTCCGGCACTACAAAAAACAAGGGATTTATAGTCATTTTATTAACATCATTTTACAAAATGACTTTAAATTCTGAAACTAGAGGAGATTTATAGTCAGTGAATAACTGACTTAATTATATAACTTTAAATTCTAAACTTTCTTTGCTTCTAAAGTCCAAATTCTAAATTTTAGGGTTATAGCTCATTTTAGGATCTGTAGGATAATCATTCCTAGATGTAGATGCGTTTGTTTCGTTCTTAGGTTAGATCTCATTCCTACGATTATAGCTCAATCGTTCCTAGGATTTGTTTGGTGTTCAATCGATGTTAGAAATATGTTGATTCTAACAATTATTCTGAATTTTGTTGAAGGATATAAAGGATCATGAATAAGTTTATGATCAGTTTCGTTGAAGGACATACGAGATTCTCAAATTTCAGAAAAAATCAAGGTATCATTCTTTGATTCTCAAATTGATCCTTTTTTTGTTAAAATCTACCAAATGTTAATGTTTTGATTGTCTTGCTTCTTGCTTGAGTGATGACTGAAATTGTTTCTCGATTTTTCTTTTACTTATGAACATTGGCTGCTTAAAAACGATAATTGGGTGATACTAAAATCGTTTCTGGATTCTTAGAAAGTAATAATTGAGTCATCAATTTTTTTTATATGTTTATTGTGTTCGATTTTCATTTATATAGAAATCATCACATTGTTCTTTTTTATGGCTTGAACTTAGTTGCAATTATTGGTTTAACCTTTTTATTCTTTGAACGAACTTTTATATGTTATAAGGTGAGAAATTTAATATGTCATATCTGATAATTAATTTACTTTATTTTTATAGTGATTGTAAAATAGACAACTCTTGGATAACAAAACACAGTTTATCTCAAGAATATAGAAATGGAGTCAAAGAGTTTTTGGATTTTGCTTACGCTATGGAAAAAAATACTGCTACATGGGACATCGTCGGTTCCTGCCTCAAAATCTTAATTTTCGGAAAGATAAGCAGCATTTAGATGGATGTGTTGAAAGAAAGAATGCTCCAATTAAACCAGTAGGAACTGTTATTCACCAACAATTTGAAAATATTGATGTAATTTTGGGAAAGAATGTAGATAAGCTTGAAAGAAGAGCGGGAGTAGAAGCTAGAAAAAGTTAATGGAGGAAGAGTAGTATATTTAATAAACTGCCTTATTAGTACTATCTTCCGTTACGTCACAATCTCAATTTGATGCACATAGAAAAAAAATGTAATTGATAATCTCATCTTTACATTATTAGATAACAAAGGAAAGTCAAAAGACAATCTTAGCGCTAGAAAAGATTTGCAAGAGTTTGATATTCGTCAGGAGTTGTGGTCTGATGAAAATAGAAAATATCTTCCAGTATGTTTTATTTTGACTACACAAAAAAATCTATTTCTTACTATCTTAAAGAGTGTAAAGCTTCCATATGGATATTCTTCAAATATCTCTGCTTGTGCTGATCTGAATCAACAAAAATGGTGGGATTAAAGAGCCATGATTGTCACATCTTGATGGGTCAGTTGTTGTCCATGCTATACGTATTGTTTTACATTGACAGGTCTCATTTGTTGTAACAGATTTATGTCGCCTTTTTCGGGAAATACGTTCAAAAGTATTGGATCTTTAGGATGTGGATAAGTTACAGGAGCATATTGCACTTACATTGGGTCATTTAGAAATGATTTTTCCTCCATCATTTTTCACCATAATGGTACATTTGACCATCCATCTAACAGAAGAAGTGAAACTAGGAGGTCAATTCAATTTCGATGGATGTATCCAATTGACAGGTAACTTAGATAATATATTTTCTATATAGGATCTTTAACAAATTTGTAATGATACTATATTTTCTATGTAGAATCTTTGGGCTTTTCAAGTCTTATGTTAGAAATTGAAACAACCCGACCCATTTTTTTTTATAAATATAATTAAATATTCCCATAAATATCTAATTAAACCAACCAATAACATAATAATTAAACCGCAAGTCAAAAATACTATTTTATGAATAAATAAATAATTCGACCAACAAAACCAAGAATAACTGACAATCCTAACCGGGTTCCAATAACCAAAAACACCAAAAATAAAACAAACGAGTTCCTAGATCATCCTCTCTTCCTTGCCATGATTCCACGATCACACTTTATCTTTACCTGCATCAACAACACAATGAGATGCGTAAGTATTATCATAAATACTTAGTGAGGCGATCCTCCGATCTACGAGCTATACACACAAGCAAATAAAAGGGTATAATCACGAATACAATACAAACAAACCAGTCATTGAACAATTCACCCAAAACACATTCACCACACCTACATATCATCACACAAAACAAATCACACAACCCAATCACTTAGATAAGCTCATGGTCACGCACTCACCTTAACAAATTGATTCTAATAGCAATTAAACCAAGGAGAGACTCTCCTTGCGTCTGAAACAGTCCAGAAACGTCCTACAACAAGTCCACAACCAAAAGCAACCTTGAAGCAAACTGGACAGGAAAAACCAAAAACAAGCAGTCTCAAAGACGAAACCCTAAAATACAAAATAACCGTTAACTATTCAATCGCTCCGGTGAAATTCTAGCTGCAGACGTCACAAAGCTGCCCACAAAATATCGTGCCGATCGGAAAACAGACGAGACCACGATCTCAGTTTCAATCTCCGCTGGTCCTAATTCGCGTCTGCGAAAACGTGTCTCACGAAACTGTGAATAACTCAACCAATTTTAATCCAAATCCAATTCTGTAAACTGGAGAATAACGATAAAGACTTGGGCATAACGCTACCAAATTGCGTTACCTTTTACCACGATTTGATATGACGAAACTGATTTCTCCCAAACCCTAACGATTCTGCTCCTTCTCCTTTTCTCTCTTTTTCTCCTTTATAAAACGAAAAGTGGCTAACTAAAACCCTAATTTTGAGTTTCCTTCTTTTATAGGCACACTCTAGGATTTCCAATTAACCCAACCAATTAAACCGGATGATTTAAAAACAAACCCTAACCGATTTTCCGGTTCACGGGCGTTACAATTCTCCCCCACTAACATAGATTCGTCCTCGAATCTAGCTTCACCCTTCCACTCCGAGGAACTCCGTGCAACCATCACTACAGTCCGCACTCCCTCCAACCAGATCCCCTCTAGGTCTCTCTATCCAGTCGATATACTCACGATTTACTAGTCATTGTTGCTCACAACTCACTCTCCACTCTCAGACCGCAATCTTCGAGCATAAACCGTCACTCTCAGGCCTCGGCCTACGGTATCTCGGGTATCACACATATTATCTTCCCCACTCAAAGTCAAACCCTGAGTTGTGTCGTCTCACTCTCAGCCACAAAGTCATCGAGTTACGACACTTGGAGAAAATAATACCACAAAACTCGCTCTCGGGTCGTCACCCTAAAGCGTGCTCTCTGATCGTCACCCGAAGCCACCGTACCCCTCGTACTATAAAGACACCATGTCCCTCGAGTTACCGGTACCTCAGGAGCATACCCCGCTCCTCACGAGTCGTTGGGACCCTCATGTCCCTCGAGCAACAATACTAAACGCTTCTAAGCATATCTCCAGACTCTCTCATGGATTCGCGTAAGACACCTCTATGCCTCACCATCCATCATATCCCCTCGAGAACATCCTTATGACCAAATCCCGACCATCTCGTAAACACACCTTTCTCTTAGGTTGTTTACTCAAACTTTCCAAAAATAGACAAGTCCTTTCTAGGAAACTTTCCATTTTTGGAAACCGCACAACACATTCTTAAATAAGACAACTCAAGTCAAATCCAAGAAAAAAAATACTCATCTTATTAATCATCAATTGTCATGATCATTACAACTCCAAACGAAAATACAAATGAAAGATAAATAAGAACAACAACTCAAAAGCTCAAAAACTCAACAACACTGAAACTGGAAACCAAGGAAAGGCAAACTCATGCAGCAACCTGCTTCTCGAACCACTTCTTGAACCTTGCCTTCATCCTCGCCTCTGGCTCCCAAGTCTCCTCTGTCACACCATCGCAGTCCCACAAAACTTTGATCAAAGGAATCTTCTTCCGCCGAAGTTCCTTGATCCTCCTCTCGAGAACCCTCACTGGTCTCGCCTCCAAAGTCATGTTGGGCTGAAGATCCTCTGGAATCTTAGTCAACACCTCATCATCCTTGTGAAGACACTTCCTCAGCATCGACACATGAAAGACCTTGTGAAATGCACGCATAACATCATGCAACTCTAACTTGTATGCCACTGGTCCCACCCTCTCAACAATCCTGAACGGACCCATGTACCTCGGACTCAACTTAGTCTCTGAGATAGACCTGTTCGGACCTCGCAACATGGCCATCTTAAGATACACTCTGTCCCCAACCTCAAACTCAAGCTCTCTCCTCCTCTTGTCAGCATAACTCCGCTGTCGATCCTGAGCTTCCTTCATGTTCAGCTTAAGAACCCGGATCCTCTCCATGGTCTCCTGAACATAGTTTGCACCATATATGCTCCTCTCCCCCACTTGGGTCCAGCATAACGGTGTCCTGCGTGGCCTCCCGTACAACGCCTCAAAAGGAGCCATCCCAATACTCGCCTGATAGCTATTGTTATAAGCAAACTCTACCAGACTCAAGTGATCCGCCCAATGACCTCCCCAATCCAAGACACACATCCGCAACATATCCTCCAGCGTCTGAATAGTCCTCTCAGATTGCCCATCTGTCTGTGGATGATAAGCCGTGCTCATCTGCACCTTAGTGCCCATCTCTGCCTGAAAGGCTCTCCAAAATGCAGAAGTAAACTTGGAATCCCTGCTTGACAAAATACTCACAAGTACTCCATGCAACTTCACGATCTCGTTCACATATTTCTTAGCCAACACCGCCGCTCCATCGGTTTTTCTGATGGCCAGAAAATGTGCTGACTTAGTCAAACGGTCCACGATCACCCAAATAACATCTTTGGTTCGCGACACAGGCAACCCAACCACAAAATCCATCGTGATAAAATCCCACTTCTACTCAGGAATGGGTAAACTCTGCAACAGGCCACCAGGCACCTGATGCTCAGCCTTAACTAACTGGCAAACATCGCACTCTGCAACCCAATTAGCTACATCCCTCTTCATCCCGACCCACTGATAGTACCGCTTGAGGTCTCGGTACATCTTAGTCGCTCCTGGATGAATGGAAAACATGCTCGCATGAGCCTCACTCAAGATCTCCCGTCGCAACTCCTCATCCTTAGGCACACAAACTCGCCCATGCACAAGGATAGTCCCATTAGCTGCAAACTGATACTCAGAGCCCTCTGCTTTAGAAGCCGCAATCAACCCCTCATCCTTCTCTTGAGCCAACCGAACTCTAGTCAGAAGATCTGCTCGATCCACAGCTTTCAATCCCAATGGCTCTCGTGCCACAGCACACAACCGCAAAGCACCAATCTCACTCACCAAGGCCTCAACACTCTGCTCTGGAGCCGCGCCCACGCGCTTACGGCTCAACGCGTCTGCAACCACATTAGCCTTACCAGGATGGTAAGCTATCTCCATATCATAATCAGCCACCAACTCCATCCATCGCCTCTGCCTCAGGTTCAGCTCTGGCTGAGTTAAGATATTCTTCAAACTCTTATGATCTGTGAACACCTGCACTTTCCCGCCATAAAGATAAGACCTCCAAATCTTCAAGGCAAAGATTACCGCAGCCATCTCCAAATCGTGAGTAGGATAGTTGCCCTCATGCTTCCTCAACTGCCGTGATGCATAAGCAATAACCTTCCCACGTTGCATCAGAACACAACCCAAACCAACTCTCGAGGCATCAGTATACACCATGTAAGGCTCTCCATGCTCTGGCAATGCTAACACTGGTGTACTCGTCAACATCTCCTTCAGGCTCAAGAAACCCTCCTCGCACTCCGGTGACCACACAAAAGGAACATCCTTCCCTGTTAGCTTAGTCATCGGCTGTGCCATACTCGCAAACCCCTTGACGAACCTCCTGTAATACCCTGCCAACCCAAGAAAACTCCTGATCTCAGTGGCATTCGTCGGTCTAGGCCAATCTCTGATAGCCTCAATCTTCTCTGGATCCACTGAAACTCCCTCTACAAAAACAATGTGACCCAGAAAACCCATCTCTCTCTGCCAAAAACTGCACTTACTCAACTTAGCGAACAACTTCTGCTCCCGCAGCTTCTCCATCACTCTCCTCAGATGTACCTCATGCTCCTCAGGACTCTTAGAATACACCATAATGTCATCAATAAAGATGATTAGAAACCCATCTAAAAACTCATGGAACACGTTGTTCATTAACCTCATGAACGCTGCAGGTGCATTAGTCAACCCGAAAGGCATCACCACGAACTCAAAATGTCCATATCTCGTCCTGAAAGCAGTCTTGCGAACATCTGCCTCCGCTATCGGGATCTGGTGATAACCCGACGTCAAATCGATTTTAGAGAAACAAGTAGCACCCCTCAACTAATCCAACAACTCATCGATCCTTGGCAAAGGGTACTTGTTCTTCACAGTGACCCGATTCAACCCCCGGTAGTCAATACACAAGCGGAAATTCCCGTCCTTCTTCTTCACAAATAACACCGGCGCTCCCCAAGGTGAAGTACTAGGACGAATGAATCCCTTACCCAACAAATCCTCTAGCTGCTTCTTTAGCTCTGCCATCTCTGCTGGAGCCATCCTGTAGGGTGCCTTAGACAACGGCGCTGTCCCTAGTTCCAACTCAATCGTGAAAGGATCAGACCGTGATGGTGGTAATCCCTGCAACGATTGAAACACATCCTCGAACTCCTGAACAACCCAAATGTCGCTCACTGCTACCTGCCCCACAGACTCCGGCATAGATATCGTCACCAGGTAAGCCTCGCAGCCCTTCTCGATCATTTTCTCTGCCTGCACTGCTGAAATGACGAGACTCCCTGAGGTAGGTCTCACTCCCTGATAAACCAACCCTTCCCTCTGGCCGCTCAAAAGAAACTCTCCCACGGTGGCAGTCAAGATGTACTCTGTAATGATCTAACCAATCCATTCCCAGAATAACATCATACAACTCTATAGGGCTGATAATCAAATCTGCTGGCATTGACTCCCCTGCAATCTGAATATCCACACCCTTCGCTCTCCCCAGAACCGCTAGAAACTGCCCTCCAGCAACCTTGACGACTCCAAGCTGCTCACTAGGATCCCCACGGATGTTGCCGCGCGAGGCACTCTCCGGGGTAATGAAGCAATGCGATGCTCCAGAGTCAAACAACACATGGGCCTCTACACCGCCCACTAATAAGGTCCCTACACAAATCTCATGGGCTAAGAACCCTAACATTCATCACAAAACAATGATATCCAAAACAACAGAAATAATTCACAAAGTCTGAGTCTCAGAAATCATACCAGTATTCGCTCTGTTGCTGGTACCGCATATCTCACGCGTAGTGTAACCCTGCGGTGCCGCTGCAATATGTGCCAACTGCTGCACTCCCTGCTGCACCTGCGCTCCGTGCTGCACCGCCGGCTGTACCACTGCCACTGTCATCCGCTGCAGCTTAGGACAATTCGGCATGAGATGTCTCCTCTCCCTGCAGTGGTACAACTCTCTCGTCTCAGCTCGCTGCGTGCAATCCGCCACCTTGTGGTCAAGGCTCCCACAAGAAAAACATCTTGCACGACCACCCTGTCCAGCTCTACAAGGATGATCCCACTTCCTTTTCTGCCCCTGCGCAGGGTTGCCGCCCTTGCTAGGTGCCACCTGCTGCTAAGTCTTCTTCGGTTGTACTGCTGGACTCACTCCCACCACCTGCCTCTGAAGGTCCTCCTCTACCTCAGCAGCCGTCTCCACCAGTGCCGCCTTCGTGGCGTACTGCGACACTCTACACCGCACCCTCAAATCCGGTCGAAGTCCCCTCAAGAACCTCCTCATCTGGGCCTGGTCATCCTCCATGCCCCGACCCGCATACACCAAGAGTCGGCTAAACTCCCGGTCATACTCCCGAACCGACCGCTCACCCTGTGTCAGCTCAAGAAAACGCGCCTCCATACAGTCGAGCGCCTCCTGCGGAAAGTACTTGGCATTAAACTCAGCCACAAAATCTGCCCAAGACATATCCGCCTGCCTCCTCCTGGCAGTCACACTCCGCCACCACAAATGTGCATCCCCCTCTAGAAAATGCACTGCTAGATCCACCCGATACTCCGCCGGGCATCTGCTCGAACCGAAGTTCCGCTCAACACGCGACCTCCAACTGTCGGCCTCCTCAGGACTAGTACCACCAGAAAAATACCCGGTGCCAATCCTCTGCAACTGCTCCATCATCCTCAAATAAGATGGAACCTCCTCAGCAACCGCAGCCCTCTGCTGCACCTCCGCCACTCGTGGCGCCACTGGAGCCTGCACTGGTACCACACCTGGTAACCGCTCCAAAAACTGCCTCAGCAGGCCCGCCAAACCAACCTCTGGAACCTGGGCTCCTCCGGCTGCGACACCCATCACTCCTGGGCCCTCAGCACCAACGACATGCACACCGATACCGACACCAGCTCCACCAGCCCCCACTCCGGCTGCACCAGCTTTATCGGCACCAAGACCGTTCCTAACCCCGGGCTCCACAAACTCAGGCTGCGAACCCACACTCTGCTCAACTGTGGCACTGTGGCCATCACTCTCGCCTGTACCCTCGAGGACTCGTCCCCTACCGCGACCACGACCACGAACTCCAGCTCCTCTAACCATCTGCGCTACTCAAGAACAAATGGCTAAGAAACTAAAACAAACGAATATATCACAAACAACTTACCGTGGAATCTCATTTAAGGCTCGGAGAAGATGATGTTAGGACTCCAACAACACACAATTGACTAAACACTCCATAATCAATCATCAGGAAAATAATTCATCAATTAATTTTTCTACACATCCTAGAACCGTAATCGCTCTGATACCAAATTGAAACAACCCGACCCATTTTTTTTTTTAAATATATAATTAAATATTCCCATAAATATCTAATTAAACCAACCAATAACATAATAATTAAACCGCAAGTCAAAAATACTATTTTATGAATAAATAAATAATTCGACCAACAAAACCAAGAATAACTGACAATCCTAACCGGGTTCCAATAACCAAAAACACCAAAAATAAAACAAACGAGTTCCTAGATCATCCTCTCTTCCTTGCCATGATTCTACGATCACACTTTATCTTTACCTGCATCAACAACACAATGAGATGCGTAAGTATTATCATAAATACTTAGTGAGGCGATCCTCCGATCTACGAGCTATACACACAAGCAAATAAAAGGGTATAATCACGAATACAATACAAACAAACCAGTCATTGAACAATTCACCCAAAACACATTCACCACACCTACATATCATCACACAAAACAAATCACACAACCCAATCGCTCAGATAAGCTCATGGTCACGCACTCACCTTAACAAATTGATTCTAATAGCAATTAAACCCAGGAGAGACTCTCCTTGCGTCTGAAACAGTCCAGAAACGTTCTACAACAAGTCCACAACCAAAAGCAACCTTGAAGCAAAGTGGACAGGAAAAACCAGAAACAAGCAGTCTCAAAGACGAAACCCTAAAATACAAAATAACCGTTAACTATTCAATCGCTCCAATGAAATCCTAGATGCAGACGTCACAAAGCTGCCCACAAAATCTCGTGACGATCGGAAAACAGACAAGACCACGATCTCAGTTTCAATCTCCGCTGGTCCTAATTCGCGTCTGAGAAAACGTGTCTCACGAAACTGCGAATAACTCAACCAATTTTAATCCAAATCCAATTCTGTAAACTGTAGAATAACGATAAAGGACTTGGGAATAACGCTACCAAATTTCGTTACCTTTTACCACGATTTGATATGACGAAACTGATTTCTCCCAAACCCTAACGATTCTGCTCCTTCTCCTTTTCTCTCTTTTTCTCCTTTATAAAACGAAAAGTGGCTAACTAAAGCCCTAATTTCGAGTTTCCTTCTTTTATAGGCACACTCTAGGATTTCCAATTAACCCAACCAATTAAACCGGATGATTTAAAAATAAACCCTAACCGATTTTCTGGTTCACGGGCGTTACAGAAATCGAACACAACCTAAAGGATCAATTTATGAGCAATACATTGCTGATGAGTGTGTTACGTTTTGCTCTATGTATCTTGATGATGTAGAAACAAGATTTAATCGTATTGGGAGAGTGGATGATCACTCTGTGGTGGAGCATGATTTAGGTCTGAATCACAAATTCCACAAAGTTTTCCTTTTCTTGGGAGACATGTTGCATGTTGGTGCTTCCAGATTGGATACACTTAGTCCTATAGAGAGGCAGCAAGCACACAAATACATTCTAGTTGAATGTTCATTCTTAGATGACTATCGCAAGTAAGTTTTCTATTTTAGGCTGACAGTTTTTGATTGACTGTGGTCATTTATAATGGTAATATTTGTCTCCCTTTGAAAATGTGTAGCGTATTTAAGAGTGAATTAAGCAGATCACAATTACGACGTTGAAAAAGAGGACATATGATAGATATAGATCGACATGTGCATATCCATTTTAGTCAATGGATTAAGCAAAAGGTAGAAAAGAACAGCCTCGATGGCATTTTTGCTGATATTCATTGCCTTGCACCTAGTCCATCTAGTAAGGTTATAAAGTTTTCAGCTTATAATATCAGTGGCTTCAAATTCAGAATTATAGAAAGGGACCACGACCTGAAAACTCAGAATAGTGGAATTTTTGTCCTAGAGAGGAGTTTCCTTGGTCATGCTGGTTCTACAGACGATTTTCATCAAAGATTTTAGCAAAATCCCCAGACCATTGACAGCTCTACTCTACAAGGAAGTCCAGTTCGAGTTTAAACAAGATTGTCATGATGGCTTCCAGCAGATAAAACAAGCCTTGATCAGCGCACCGATAGTTCAACCACCATACTGGGATTTGCCTTTCGAAGAAATGTGTGATGCGAGTGATTTTGCAGTTGGAGCTGTTCTACGGCAGAGGAAGGATAAGAAAGTCCACGACATCTATTATGCCAGTAGGACACTTGATTACGCTCAGATGAACTATGCAACAGTAGAGAAAGAGTTGTTAGTTGTAGTGTTCGCTTTCGAGAAGTTCAGATCTTGTCTTGTTGGATCTAAAGTGATTGTCCATACAAACCATGCAGCCCTGAAGTATCTGATGAAAAAAAAAAGATGCTAAGCCAAGACTTTTGAGATGGATTTTACTTCTTCAAGAATTTGACATCGAGGTACGAGATAAGAAAGGAGTTGAAAATGGTGTAACGGATCACTTGTCACGTATTAGAATTAAAGATGATGTTCCCATTAATGATTCCTTGCCTGAGGAAAACATTTGCATGATAGATACAGCTGAGGACCATGACTGCAAAATTGTTGTGTTGCATAATCGAGCTACAGTGTCGATCGACACTCCACCTATGTCGATCGACATTCACTATAAAGAAAAGGATGCTACTCGGTATTGCTCGATGGTGTCGACCGACACCACTCAAGATGTCGATTGACACCCTCCTAATCTGACAAGAAATTGGTTACCGACTGAAAACAGTGCCGCCACAACAATCGAAAAGGACTACCCATGGTATGCTGACATAGTCAATTACCTAGCTGCAGATGTGGAACTAGATGATTTCACAGATTACAACAAGAAGAGATTTCTGCGAGAGATTAGGCGATACTATTGGGATGAAACTTACCTATATAAGCATTGTTCTGATGGAGTTTATAGGAGGTGTATTACTACAACAGAGGTACATGATATACTATCGTATTGTCACAGCTCCAGCTACGGTGGTCAATTTGCTACTTTCAAGACAGTCTCTAAGTTCCTTCAAGCAGGTTTCTGGTGGCCTACAATGTTTCGGGATGCTCACAAATTCATTATTGAAATGCGATTCTTGTTAGAGAAGGGGAAGATCAGCAAGCGTAATGAGATGCCTCATAAATTTATTCTCGAAGTTGAAGTTTTTGATTATTGTCGTCTTTATTAGATAGTTATTTTATTGAGTCAAACTTTTGTCTGAAATTATGACCTTTCTCTCGAGTTTATTTCCTGGATTTTCTTAAGTACTATAGATTCGATTCAGTCCGACTAATGGAAAATCCAGAAAGCAAACCAACATAATTAAGGACATCCAATCCCAATATAATCCACAAAGGCTAGAGCTAATCTCACTTCTCTTCCTTTTACCTCATCAAAACGGTTAGTGTTCGTTGGAGTTGACTCCTTGTTCATACCTGATAAATTGATCAATGTGATATAAAACAAAAAGTATTATTCTCCCTAGATAAAATAATAATAATAATAATAAATACAAGACTGATATGATTTTAGGTAGTGTATAGGGATGTTTCCCATGACCCCATTATTGTACATTACTTGCAATGATCAATTACAAAGTTTGAAAATGCCGAGGGTGTCAATCGAGTATGCGAGTTCCCCTTTGTTTACTCTTAAAAAATAATAAGTTTAGGGAAGAGAAAGAATACCAAAAAAACAAAAAATGGTCAATTTATAATGGTATAGTAGAGGAATGAGTCTAGAGGGTTCCTGGATATTAGCTTGATTGATGAGACCCAGCGAAGAGAGTCTAATGGATGTAGTTGTGAGATTTGGTATGGAATCTAGGATGTTGTGTGAGCTAGCGGAGAACTTCATGGTGGTTAGGACTTGATTAGAACTGTTTAGTACATGGAATTGGTTTGTATGATCATGGTAATAAGCTAGAGAGATTGGGAGTTTTTATGTTTTCAAACCTCTTCCACAGATTCAGTTTTATGTTTTGCTTGAGGGCAAGCAAAGGCTAAGTCTGGGGGAGTTGATATATCATGGTTTTAACTGATTTCTAACATGATTTTAGAATAGTTTTTGGAGTCTTCAAGTCTTTTTCGTATGTTTTGAGTCATTACAAGTGCAATTATACATTTGAGAGCTATGAAGCATAATAAGGAACTTTGGAAGCTTTTCAGCAATGAAGATTATCAGAGACGTTTTTCACGCGATAGTGTTGATCCACACTTCACCTATGTCGATCGACACCCTTATTCGGCAAAGGGAATTTTCACGTTTCATCCAGTCTTTCAGAAGTCCCTGAAGTTTTCTTTATTTGCAAAATAGACCATGCACGTTTTAGTAACCCATATACATAATTTTATGGTCATTGTTTAGACCTAAGCTTGTTTTTATTAAGAGATACATTTTTGGAGAGAAGAATCCACTCCATGCAGAGAGGATTCTGAACTCCTTTCTACTCTTCTTCATATTATAATTCAATGAAATTTATTCAGATTATGATTTGTAGGATTCTTTAATCATATTCTAATGTAATCTATTTCATGAATCTTTTGTGTTTGATAGTGAATGAGCTAGTTACATAGGGTTATATATATTAATAGGATGCTTGGACAACCGTCACTTATTCGAGAATCTTCAATACGTAGATTTCCATGGACATGCTCAGTGTCTCAATTTAAGATCAGGATCTCACGGAACAAGTTTTCTCAGTGAAACTCTTAGTTTAAAAGAAGAAAATGAGGTGAACCCATCTCTTGATTTTGATTTTGTCTTCTATTTAATCATCAAGATACTAAAAGTGTTTTTTTTTAATCTCTCCAACATTTGAGATGCTATTAAGGTTCATATTCTCTTCGTTTGTCATCTGGTGGATCTGACCTGATATGTGAGGGTTTATTCTCTCATCCTAATGAGATTTGGGACCTTGCTTCAAGCCCTTTTGATCAACGCATTTTCTCCACCGTCGTCTCCGCTGGTAAATTCTCTTCGCTTGATTTGATTAGTTGCAAGAATTTGGAGCTCTGGTCTATGTACTGATTTATAGCGTGAGTGTTTCAAAAACACAAAATGGTTTTATCCGTGAATCATTTGGAGCAACGATTTGCCAAATTCCTGAGTTATATGGTCAATAGAATTCTCAACAATTGGAGAGGAGCGTGTTGCTTCTCTTGATGCACATGTTGGTAAGATTAATTGGTGACTTTATGATCAAACGTTTACAGCAGTCTATTGCTAACAATGATATAAGAGTGTTAAGAACTTATTTTCTTCTTGTCTTCATTCTCCTTTTACAAGTGTTAAGAGTGTTAATACAATTATATTAAAGACAAATATACGAACAAATTACTACTGTAGATGTGGAGAAAAGAGTGATAGAGATTGCTTGTTAAATAAATAAAAAGACACAAAAATTGGTAACCGAGTTCACGGCCTCAACCGGTACGTCTAGGGGGAGATCTCTTGCTCCCAAAGCTTCACTATATCAAAGGAATTACAAACACACCACTAACTTGTGATGTTGTCTTTTGGTTTTTACATATTTGCACTCAAGAAGAACAAAGATTTAAGAACAACAAATAGAAAGAAGAAAGCTTGCTTAGGAAGCTCTTTTTTATCTCTCTTCTCTAGAACACTCTTTAGATTCTTTTCTCACCTACCTCCACCATACGTCGTACGTTGTAATGCATATATAGGTGACGTAAATGGGCTACAAACTTTTTGCCCACACTTTTGTTCTTCTTCACCTTGCCAATTTTGTTGACCCATTAAAGCCCAATGCTTGTGTTATGTCAAACCCAAATAACAGTAGGAAAAATATGATTGGTGAACAGTAGTAATTCTACCAATTTCACAACTAATATCAAAATAAAATATTCTGACATATTTTTTCAAAACGCTGGACACATTATACAAATTGTGGGGAAAAATCAATATTAATTACGATTTTGATATATCTACACCAAAAAAACAAAAATTCACAATTAATTAAATATATAAGTTCTGTGAAGTCCAGAATTGTACGCATAATGATATACAATTACGTAAAATATATTACAATTATGCAAGGGAGTAAAAAGACACAAAAATATTAATAAGTAACAGCATATAGACCCAACGGCTATAATGCTACACATTACACATAAATCCAACAAATAATAATGACAATTAAAAGCTCTTCAATTATATAATCAAATAACAGTAATGTTAAACCTTAACAATGTCACTATATAAATAACAAAAACACACATGCAGAAAACCATAATTACATCAACAAAAATATCAAAATGGAATATATACAATACGCAATGCGCTATGAAGCAAGTCCAACATCAACCCATCCACCCAACGAGCTCCATCTGGATTTATGAAGACCCCATCGACAAGAAAACAACATCAGCTACAGAATCTCATTCTCCCACGACCAAATACTTCAACCAAATAATAACATTTCAGAGAACTTACCAACTTCTATCTTACCTTCCATGACATTGACGAAGCAACATCATGTACTTTGATCAACAATTTGACAAATTTTATAGAAGCAGCTCTTCTCTCATTTGGAATAGGCAATCCACAACCACTCAAAGTCATTTTTATAATCGAAGATAACAATCCAAATGCAACGACAAGACTTGATGTGGAAGTCACTATACAACACCTATCAATTTTACAAAGGCAAACCACAAAAGAAGAAAAAGCTGAATGCTCAATCTGTCTTGAAGAGCTACATGGTCTTCAAAACATTAACACTATCTTGCAATCACATATTTCACCATGAATGTATTTCAACTTGGTTACGTCATAGAACTACATGTCCTAATTGTAGAATCCAAATAGTATAACCTTCATATTATTTTCTTATTATTCATGATTAATAAAATAATAATGCTCTTTTATCAATCATGCTTTTGTTGATTCGAACATTTGTAAAGGGTTTACTAAAACACAATATTTATATATATAAACAAATACCACATACCAAAATAATAATAAAAAATAATATATTTATTAAAAATAGAAAAAACAAAAAAAAAACCACCATTTCACATAAAACATCATAAAAATAAAAAAATAACATAATTACATTTTAAAGACAATAAAACACTATATTAATTAAAGAAGCAAGAAGAACACAACCATATACCAAATTAAACAATAAAAATATACATGTGCAACAACAATAAAGTTATATAAAATATATATATTTTTTCCAAAAGTTTAAAAACAAAAACAAACCAAACCCGCCCAACGGGCGGGCCTTTACCTAGTATATGATGTATTGTTCCTACTATTGAGATATTTGATTTCATTGGGTTATTGTTCTTCATTTTATCACTACAAGAAAACAGGCGATTTGCGAGGGAAATTTGCGGTGGAAAATCTCCCTCGCAATTTGCTACGGATTTGCGAGTGTATTGCGAGAGAAGAAGACAACCTCGCTAATCCCTCGCAAAATTTGCGACGAACAAATCCCTCGCAAATATGCGAGACGTTTGCGAGGAATCTGCGTGGAAAGCGTCATTCCTCGCAAACTCGTCGCAAATTTGCGAGGGATTTACGGCTAACCAGCCTCCCTCGCAAATTGCGACGAGTTTGCGAGGAATGATTATTCTGTCGCAACTTTGGCCACGGAGTAGCGAGTCTTGGCGGGTTAGGTGAGCACGTTTCAAATTATCTTACCAGTCTGGTTGGTAGGTGGGATTCCCTCGCAAATTTCTAGCAAAATCCTAGCAAATCCCTCGCAAATGCCTTGCAAGTCCCTCGCAATGTTTTTTGGGACATCTATAAATAGCCAATGTAATGTCTAAGAAATCATAACTCAAATCACAACATTTACTTACAAAAAAAAAAAAAAAAAAATCAAAAAAAGAACTTATTACAAAAATAAGAATGTCTTGGGGCGGAGAGCATGAGATTTACATATTACGAAGTTGGATGTATAATCATAGAGATCAAACGACCGGAAGGTGACGAGAGAGTATTACGACGGACTGCGCGGTTTCATGTATCAAGCGATAAACGAACCATTTGCTCGTGAGAACGGTACAATATTCTGTCCATGTCGTAAGTGTCTCAATGAGAAATATTTGGAATTTAATGTAGTGAAGAAGCATCTTTATAATAGAGGATTTATGCCAAACTACTATGTATGGTTACGTTATGGAGATGGTTGTTGAGATAGCGCAGGAACTAGTAATACAAATTATGGTGTCGAGCAACCTAGTAATTTTAATAATGATGCGAATTATGGTCAGGAAGTACCTGATCAATTTGGTTATGGGCATAACCAGGAAAATAGATTTCATGATATGGTTACGGATGCATTTCATGAAACTATTGCTTCATTTCCTGAAAATATTAGTGAAGAACCCAACGTAGATGCTCAACATTTTTACGATATGTTAGATGCTGCAAATCAACCACTTTACGAGGGATGTAGAGAAGGACATTCTAAGTTATCTTTGGCATCTATGATGATGACTATTAAAGCTGATAATAACTTAAGTGAAAACTGTATGGATTCATGGGCAGAATTAATTAAGGAATATTTGCCACCGGATAATATATCGGCTGAGAGTTATTTTGAAATACAGAAGTTGGTTTTGAGTCTTGGATTACCATCAGAAATGATTGATGTATGCATTGACTATTGCATGATTTTCTGGGGAGATGATGTAAATCTGCAGGAATGTCGGTTTTGCGGGAAGCCGAGATACCAGACTACAAGCGGAAGGACGCGAGTGCCATATAAACGAATGTGGTACTTGCCAATAACTGATAGATTGAAACGCTTATATCAATCAGAAAGAACTGCGGCAAAAATGAGATGGCATGCTCAACATACAACTGCAGACGGAGAAATAAAGCACCCATCAGATACAAAGGCGTGGAAACACTTTCAAACGGTATATCCTGACTTTGCTAGCGAGTGTAGGAATGTGTATCTTGGCTTATGCACAGATGGATTTAGTCCATTCGTTTTGTCTGGGCGACAATATTCTCTTTGGCATATTATCTTGACCCCATACAATCTTCCTCCAGATATGTATATGCAAAGCGAATTTTTGTTCTTAAGTATTTTAGTACCTGGGCCAAAGCATCCGAAACGAGCGCTTGATGTCTTCTTGCAACCGCTGATTCATGAACTCAAAAAGTTGTGGTATGAAGGTGTTCATACGTTTGATTACTCGAGCAAACAAAATTTCAATATGCGGGCAGTGCTAATGTGGACGATTAGTGACTTCCCGGCATATGGAATGTTATCGGGGTGGACAACGCATGGAAGATTATCTTGTCCCTACTGTATGGGTCGTACAGATGCGTTTCAACTAAAGAAAGGTAGAAAACCATGTTGGTTTGATTATCACCGTCGGTTTCTTCCCCTACATCATCCGTATCGGCGTAACAAAAAACTTTTTAGGAAGAATAAAATAGTTCGTCTTCCTCCGCCATCTTATGTTTCTGGAACTGATTTGTTTAAACAGATCGATTATTATGGTGCTCAGGAAACCTGCAAACGTGGGGGTAATTGGCTCACCACGGCGAATATGCCTGACGAATATGGAAGCACTCACAATTGGCACAAACAAAGTATCTTTTGGCAACTCCCATATTGGAAGGATCTATTCTTGCGGCATTGCCTTGACGTGATGCACATCGAGAAAAACTTTTTCGATAATATCATGAATACGCTTTTGAATGTGCAGGGCAAAACAAAAGATAGTTTGAAATCAAGGTTGGACTTGGAGGAAATATGTAGCAGACCTGAGTTGCATGTTACACGAGATGGGAAATTACCGGTTTCAAAATTCCGCTTGTCTAATGAAGCAAAGAAGGCGTTGTTCGAGTGGGTTGTTGCTGAAGTGAAGTTCCCAGATGGATATGTGTCAAAATTTTCAAGATGCGTAGAGCAAGGCCAAAAGTTTTCTGGTATGAAAAGTCATGATTGCCACGTATTCATGCAACGATTATTGCCATTTGTATTAGTAGAGTTGCTACCGACAAATATTCATGAGGCAATTGCAGGTAATATATATATATATATATTTATTATATATATATATATATATATACTATATGTTTTTTTACTCAATTATTACTTGGTCATTATTAACTTACATTAATTAAATACATAATAGGCATCGGAGTATTTTTCAAGGACCTATGTACAAGAACACTGACAACATATACCATAGAACAATTAGACAAGAATATCCCAGTGTTGCTCTGTAACTTGGAGAAATTATTTCTCCCTGTCTTTTTTGACGTGATGGAACATTTGCCAATTCATCTTCTACATGAAGTTGCTCTTGGTGGGCCAGTACAATTCAGATGGATGTATCTTTTTGAGCAATTCATGAAATCTCTTAAAGGAAAGGCAAAAAATCTTGCTAGAGTTGAGGGGTCGATAGTCGCAGGAAGTTTAACCGAGGAAACGTCTCACTTCACGTCGTATTACTTTAGTCCAAGCGTTAGAACCAAAAAGACTCGTCCTCGACGCTATGATGATGGAGGTGTTGCACCTACATATAACGTTCCCGATGTTACAGATACCTTTGCCCAAATAGGTAGACTCGCAGGGAAGTTGAAAGAAGTTTGGTGGGACGACCATGCGCTTTCTCGAGCAGCTCACAATTACATACTCTGAAATGTTGATTACATTCAAAAATTTGAAAGGTATAAAGCAACCTAGTTTTATTCATAATTTTTATAGTTAATAATTAGTGTGAAATTAATTAAGGAAGCTAATTAAGCAGCTACGTTGTAATTTGTAGGTTATTTGATTCACAAATCCGTGAAGCATGTCCTGAATTAGAAGAAAAAGAGTATGAAACTTACAAAGATCGTGATTTTGCTGGATGGTTAAAATACTATGTAAGTATAATAATATTTCGAATATTCGATTACTTATTTACTTTAAAAAAATGATAAACTTAATATTTTCTATGTGTAGGTTACGAACGGATGTGGAAACGAACCATTACAACTTTGGTTGCATGAGCTCGTTCAAGAACCAAGATCTAAGATCACAACAGCTTCGATGTACTTCACTCGCGGCTATACTTTCCATACATATCCATATGGAAGTCGAAGGGCAACTGCAAATTATGGAATCCATGTCGAAGGTGAAACTGAGTTTTATGGGATTATACAGCAAATTCTAGAAGTCGAATATCCAGGACTTTTGAATTTGAAATGCGTCATTTTCAAGTGTGATTGGTTTGATCCGGTGATCGATCGTGGGGTACGGAAAAATAACTTAGGCGTGGTCGATGTCAATGCAAACAAGACTTATTCCAAGTTCGAACCATTTATCCTAGCATCACAAGCAAGACAAGTAAGCTTTCTATCTTACCCGCGTGTAAGGTCACAGCGTGAAGTGTGGTTATCCTTATTAAAGTGAATCCCAGGGGCCGTATAGTCGGTTTAGTTGATGATGTTGTGATGCAACAAGAAAGCATTAGAGAAGTTTCCATTCCAGACATAACAACAGAAGATGTTATCCACATTGACCTACAAAATAGAGAGTTAGAAGACATCATCACATACGGTTCCGAAGAAGAAAAACAAGAAGACGAATTCGGCGAATCTGATGAAAACGTTGAGTCAGAAAATAATTATAATGATTCAGAAAATGAATCAGAATAAATGTTGTATTTTATATTGTCTACTTTCATTATTTTAACCAAGTATAATAAATAAATTCAGAATTTTTTTTTAATAATATTGAAAGTTATAATTATATAATTTTAAAGTTTATTATTATAATTTTGCATTGTGTTGTTCTTATAATTTTAAAGTTGAAAAATTCTTTCTAGTGCCCTTTTCACACTACCCCTTTTTAATTCTACCCTTTTCTATTTACCATTTTTATTTATACCCTCTTTAAATTTTTAATGACCATTTTACCCCTATTTGTAAATTGATTTAGGTTAACAAAATGAAATATTAATATTTTTCGCCTAAAATATTCCAAAATAAAATTTCCCGACAAAATTTTCCCGCCAAAAAATTTCGGAAAAAACTTCCCGTCAAAAGTTTTCGAAAAAAAGTTTTTTGCCAAATTTTTTTTTTAAAATATTTTTCCCGCCGAAAAAATTTCCCGCCAAATTTTATTTACGAAACCATTTTTCCTGTAAAAAATTTCTTTTTGGCGGGAAATAGATTTACAAGAGATTTTAAAAGGGTTTTAAAAGATTTACAAGAGATTTTAAAAGGGTTTAAAAGATTTACAAGGGATTTTAAAGGGTTTTAAAAGATTTACAAGAGTTTTTTAAAGATTTTTAAAGGGTTTAAAAATGTTTTAAAAGATTTACAAGGGATTTTTAAAGGGTTTTAAAAGATGTACAAGAGTTTTTAAAATATTTTAAAAGAATTTATAAGAAAAACCTTTAAAAACTCTTGTAAATGTTTTTAAAACCTTTTGTAAAGGTTCACAAGAGATTTAAAATGGTTCAAAAAGAGTTATAAATGTTTTAAATACTTACAATTCTTTTTCTAAGAGTTAAAAAATGCTTGTAAAGACTTTATAAGAGTTTTAAAATGATTTACAAATGTTTAAAATCCATTGTAAATCATTCTTTGACACTTACTTATGCTTTAAAAACAATTGTAAATCATGTTAACCCCTTTTAAAATCCCTTGTAAATCATTCAATGTCACTTACTTATGCTTTAAAACGATTGTAAACAATACAAACACTTTTAAAATCCCTTGTAAATCATTCTATGTCACTTACTTATGCTTTAAAAACGATTGTAAATCATGTTTTACCCTTTTATAAGCTTTTAAAATCCCTTGTAAATCATTCCAATGCTACTTACTTATGCTTAAAAAAACATTGTAAACCAGGCTAACTCTTTTTAAAAAACCTTGTAAATCATTATATGCCACTTCCTTATGCTTTAAAAACGATTGTAAATCATGTTTTACCCTTTTATAAGCTTTTAAAATCCCTTGTAAATCATTCATTGCCACTTACTTATGCTTAAAAAACGATTGTAAACCATGCTAACCCTTTTTAAATCCCTTGTAAATCATTCTATGCCACTTACTTATGCTTTAAAAACGATTGTGAATCATGTTTTACCCTTTTATAAGCTTTTAAAATCCCTTGTAAATCATTCAATGTCACTTACTTATGCTTAAAAAACAATTGTAAATCTTGTAAAACTATTGTAAAAAGTTTTGAAATGATTTACGAAGGTTTAAAAAGGGGTTTTAAAGTATTTACCTATGTTTTTAAACACTTTATAAAGATTTTAAAAGGTTTTAAAATGATTTACAAGGCTTTTTAGCAACTACCAAAGCTTTTAAAAAACTTTACAAGGTTTTTTAAAAGAGTTTTTAAAAATTTACAAGGATTTTTAAAAGCATTTTTTTGGCTGGGAAAAAAATTTTACAAGAAAAAATTTTGGCGGGAATTTTTTTTTTTGGCGGGAATTTTTTTTTGGCGGGAAAAAAAGTTTGGCGGAAATTTTTTTTTTGGCGGAAAAAATAAATTTTGGCGCCAAAAACTGAAAGTTTCCAATTACATGTTCTTATTAGATGAGGGTAATTTGGTCATTATGTTCAAGGGAAGGGATATTTTTAAAAATGAACAATATAAAAGGGTATTGTTGCATAAGGGTAGTAAAAAAAGGTAATTTCTTATAATTTTATAATTTTATTTTTATTTTTTACCATGTCCCTCGCAAACCCCTAGCAATTTGCGAGGGATTTACGACGGATACACGCAACTTCCTCGCAAGCGTGTAACCTTACAGCTTGGCGTGGGATTTACTACGGCCCCACGCAAGTCCCTCGCAATTTGCGGGGGATTTACTAGGGACCTCGCAACCTCCTCGCAAACTTATCTGAAAACCCTAATCGAATCTCTGTGTAACCCTAAAACTTTGCGAGGAATTTACTACGGTCCCTCGCAAGTCCCTCGCAAAATTGAAGCGATTTTATTGGTTATTTAGTTGGTTCCTCGCAAAGCCCTAGCAACTTTGCGAGGGATTTGCGAGGCGATTTAAGTTTATATATAAAATGCGAGCGAGTTTGAGCGAAGCTCAAACCCAGCCGTCTCTCATCCAAACCCTAATTTTCTTTCTTCTTCGCCTATTCTCTCTCGATCCGACGACTGCCGAAGCTACTCGCCGCCGGCTCGAACTTCTTCAGCGACTCATTGCCGTCGTGTCTACATCTTCTTCGCCGCCGTCTGGAGCTTCTCATCCACGCTTGTTCTTCGTCGCCGCCGTCTGGAGCTTCTTCATCGACGCGTGTTCATCCTCTCTTCCGTGTCTACCTGTTCGTCGCCGCCGTCTGGAACCCAAAGGTAATGTTTCAAACCCTAGAGTGTATCTTCATTCTATAATAAGGGTTTTCGTTTTGATTTTTGTGTTGATCTTTCAAACCCTAGAGTTGAATCGGGTTTAATCTGTCTTATTCGAGTTTCTATTTGTAGATCTAATTAGGGTTTCTTGTTTCCGGTTGATTTTCATTGTAGATCTGTTTAGGGTTTGCTTGTATTCGTTAATTTTCGTTGTATTTCGAATTCTCCTTTACTAATGTTCTCTTTTTTTTTGCAAGATGTCATTCACTAGCAATGATTATTCCCAGTTTCGGTCTCAGCAACAAAATCAACGTCGTTCTCCTAGTGAAGGAAACGGTTCAGCCACTCAGGGTAATCTCCAAACCCCAATCAATTCCAACAATCAAGCAAATGGTGCTTCTCCTCCGCTTGTCAATCAATCTCCTCGCGGTTCTGCCAATCAATCTCCTCCCGGTTTTGCCAATCACACTACTCCACTAGCTGCTCGGCTCAATGACCTGACTATAGAAGAGTTGCTTGCTAGCCCTGGTCGTGCAGGGTTGCCTAAATTAGACCCCAATCGACCTCCTGGTACTCTCTGGTAAGCCACTAGGCTCTGTTCTCTTCACTATTACTTGATTGTTTAGTTTTGTCTGTCTGATGGAGTCTTGATTTGTAGGTTTGACGATGACACCTCAGTTGCAGCCACTGTCCGGAGCATTTTTGAAAAAGATTTCAAAGAGCCTCATGCAAATGGGTCACAGACATCAGAAGCAGTGGTCGATAGATGGTTTGAAACATTTGCTGTAAGTGAAATAATTTTGTGTTTTGTTTGGTACAACTTTTGGTCTTGTCTATTTCTAATGTGTCTTGTCTTTGTTTTGTAGCAAGTATATAACTGGGACCCTGCAATAAACCAGAGAGTTAGATTGGAGTTTGAGGCAAAGATGAAGGATAGGATGTCTGATCAAGTTGGTCGTTGGAAGGGAAAGTGGAAGGAGAAGGGAAATGAGGCAAAACCGCGGTGGATAGATCCAGAAGTTTGGAAAGGTCTGGTTAGCTTTTGGATGGATCCGAAGTCGGAAAGAAAGAGTCTCAACAGTAGGAATGTAAGGTATCATGATCCGGAAGGCCTCGGGATACATAAACACCGGTCTGGACAGACCTCATACAAAGCCAGAGCCCGCAAACGTGTAAGTTAATTAAATTTCATACTTTAAAAAGCTTGTATTTCAAACAATTGACCTATATGTTTATGTGTTTCAGTGTGAGATGACAGGAGAAAGTACTCCAGATTTTCTCCTCCTCTTAGATGAAACACATAGGAAACCTGATGGGAGTTTCATCGATAGAAAGTCGGAGGAAATCTATAAGGAAGTGTCCTCGAATATTCAAGAGGAAGAGTCACTTCTGTGTTCAGGCGACACTACAGAGAGCACGGGTTCAGGCGGGTTATCTGTTCAGGCAAAGAACAAGATCTATGCACAGGTATCTTATCTCTTTCAACCCAATATAGAAGACAGCTTTTTTTGTTGCTTTGGATTGGTCTATTTTAGCTTGAATTGGATTGGTCTGTTTTAGCTTGAATTCGATTGGTCTATTTTAGCTTGAATTGGATTGGTCTGTTGTGGCTTGAATTGGATTGGTCTGTTTTAGCTTGAATTGGATTGGTCTGTTGTGGCTTGAATTGGATTTGTCTGTTTTATCTTGAATTGGATTGGTCTGTTGTGGCTTGAATTGGATTGGTCTGTTTTAGCTTGAATTGGATTGGTCTGTTTTAGCTTGAATTGGATTGGTCTGTTGTGGCTTGAATTGAATTTGTATGTTGTGGCTTGCATTGTGTCATTGTGATTCAAACTGAATTGAATATGTTGTGTTTTTGGTTTGCAAATTGGCAGTGTGTGTAAACGGATATGATTATGTTGTGAAACTGAATTGAATATGTTGTGTATTTGTGTTTTTGGCCTGATTCAGTTGTGTTGTTGGTCTGAATAATATCATTGTATTTTCGGCCTAAGAGTTTTGCATTATGTCTATATGTTTCGACTTTGCTTTGATCATGTTTGCTTGTTTTGGTTATGAGTTTGTGACAGGTTGCTCCTAAGAAGAAAGACAGGATTTATGGGGCTGGTTCATTGCAGCATGAGGCGTCTTCAGCTCATGCCGGTCCGGTGCTTCCTCGAGATGATCCGGTTGTGCTTTCCTAGAAGTTGCCTGCTGCTGAAGCCCTCATTGCAAACCAGGCTGAGAAGATCACCAGTTTTGACGCATACTTTGATTACCTTGCCGAAAAGGATCTGGAGTTTGCTGCCTTGTTTCGAGCCAGATCCTCTTCAAGAACTGAACCAGTCAGCTCCAATCCACCTGATGCGCCTAATGCCACAGCTGCTGGGATCGGATCTGAGGCTGTCGAACCTAAGGCTGTTGTAGCTAACCCAAACACTGGGTCATCTCCATCTGAGGCCTTCTAACATCCTGTATTCAGTTTCTTTTTCACTCATCAAAACTTGAATCTTTTTTTGGTTTGTTATGTAAAATTATTTGTTGGCTTGTTTTCTGTACTTGAAACCTAAAATTTCAGCTTTTGAATATGAGTTTAAGGTTTCTTAATTAGTATTCAACTTCAAAGTTTAGTATAAAGATCCAATTAAGATAATCATTAAATATTGTTAAGTAGAACAGTAATCTCTATATTCAACAGTAATCATGCTTAAAATCCATCGCAAACTTTGCTACGGATTTGCGACTACAGAGAGAAGCCACGCAAATCCATTGCAAAGTTTGCGAGGCATTAGCGGGACAAAAAAATTGCGACTACTTTGCTACTGACGTATTCCCTCACAACTTGCGAGGAAAGAGCGAGGCTTCTGTTGCAGCTAATTTGCTACCGAGTACGTCCCTCGCAAATTGCGTGTGCTTCGCGAGTCAGGTCGTCCGCCGCAACTAGCGAGAAATTTGCGAGACCCATAATTTGCCGTGAATTTGCTACAGATTACTTCCCTCGCAAATTGCGTGTGTTTTGCGAGGTAATTTGTTCCTCGCAAAATTTGCGAGGGACTTGCTACGAATTTGATTTTGCGACGCGCGTTTTGCGAGGAACTAAAATTCGTCGCAATTCCCTCGTTAACTGCTCTTTGCGAGGGACTAGCGACGGTTTCTTCCCTCGCAACTGGCGTATTTTCTTGTAGTGTATATTTACAGTTTTAGTTAAGACAAAAATTTAAAGACAAAATGTAACTGAAATTCAGACAAAAATATAAATGGGTTCAGACAAAAACATAACTAAAATTCGACAAAGTAAATGGGTTCAGACAAAATTTAAGGCCCATTAAAGAATTATGGCCCATATTGATTTATGACTTTAAACTTAAAGTCAGTTTCTCAAGTGAAGCTAAAAAACTTAGAGTCATCACTTTAGAGAACTTTGATGTGGGTCAAATTACCCTAAACTACTCTCTCAAATAAAGAGGTCAGTTGTGCCACTTAGGGATCCAATTCGCAAAGCTCTTTTGTTCATACAATAGACATAAGTATCGAGATCAAGCTAAACAATAAGTAGGAAAATAAAATGAAAGCAAAACAAGCAAATAGCAGATTGTGAGGATGTACAATCAGATAATAAAAACGTTAGGCTTAGGGTATTCTCAGGAAACAAATGATTAGTAGATCTAATAATTGCTAGGATATTATCAAACCGTTCTTGAACTCAAATCACCACTACAGAATAACCGAGCGTTGGCTTCGCATTATTCACTTTGTCTAAAACTAAAGACTCTCAGCGTTGGCTTCACAAATCGCTAATTCTAAACATGCATGCTAAACGAGTTTGATAAGTTCACCTAAGTAAATAGACCGATTCTTATTACACATCTATAAACCCGGCTTATCAAATAGTAGATCTCGTAATAGATGCCTTTTTGAGTACTACCTATTATTTACGATCAAGTTCTAGTTAGTTATTCTAAAACTAACATTAAGAACAACAAAAATGAAGAGTCCTACAGATATTCTAAAAGGTGGGCGATCTACTAAATCATTTATAACCCTAATGAGAAACCCTAACCCTAACAAGCATACTACTCAGACATGATCATTGAATAACAAGACATGTTTGAATAAGAAAGCATAAACAAAAGCAAAAGAAAAAAAGAGTTAGAAAAGATCTTTGATGAAACTCTGAAAACATGGATTTCCAATGTATGAATTGCTTAGTCTCCAAAATATCAAAAGCTAGAATAAAGGTTGATATAAAACTTCACAGGTCTAAACAATGACCTAATATATATATATATATTCTAAAATGTACATGGACTAATAAAGTGAATAGGGAAATGTTTTGGGGCAAATTTTCAATTCTTCAAACTCTAAACTGTCTTAGACTTTGTTGGGCCACAACTGGTGTCGATAGACACTAAGAGTGTGTCAATCGACACTCTCGACTTGATGTGGAATTGAATTCGTTCTTTAGCTTAATTCTTCAGGTTTTACTCCAAAATGTCTCCTTATCTCCATTTTTGTCCTAATCCATTAAATACTTGAAAAAACTGTAAAAAGACTCTAAACAAATTCTAGAAAAAAAAAAAGTAAAAATAAGGATGTATCTAAATCATAGGTAAAACAGTAAAAATAGAAATATATCAAACTTGAAAAATAACTTTAGATCCCTTGATTTTGGTAGTGCGACAGAAAACATTTCTACATCCGCCACTACATAGGCTGCATTTAACCCATTAATTAGTCTGGGCCTTCAAGTGCGGATTAAGTTAATTATTTTTCTATTTTGAATCAATTATGTGACTGAGGGGCAACGTATATTCGTATTATTTCATTGTATTTGTAATTTTTTTAATGTGTATTAATTAATTTTTTACTATACGTTGTTATTGGTATAGGGTAAAAATAAATTGGAAATCTCTGTAAGAAGAAAAAATAAATAAACATTATATATATATGGGAGTGATATAATCTAAATTCATGAGAATCTTGATTTAATTCACAATGATATCCTCGTCGTAAGTAGAGAAAACTTGCATATAGGTCTATAAAGTCCTCACAAGTTGCACCACTCATTCTCCACTAAAACATTTTAGTTGACCTATGACATAAACAAACACTTTTTTTATTTTTCGATATAATTAGTCGGCCTTTCTTTTTAGATTATTATCGATTTTTTGTCTTTTTCATCAAAATCTTTTGAAATTGCTATTTTTACTAAAAACTTACAAATTTTACCATTTTATAACACTTAAAGATATACATATTTAAGTTTTTTTAATAAAAATACGTATTTTATACCGAAAACTTTAAACATAAGAAAAACTACAACCGACTAAACTCAAACATAACGAATAAGATATATGTTAAATAATATTTCTGTAATCTGGAAAAAAAAAAAAAAAAAAAATCTGCAAACTATTCAAAAATGGCAAATCTATAATTGATTTTTTTTTTTAATTAGGGCGATTATTTTCTCTCTGTTTTGCTTGTTCACAGATATTGATGTTACGATGTTTTGTATTAACATAATGTTAAATATTTTAATATAATTTTAAGTACAACTATAGATATATGCTTGTCAAAAGTGATATTCTAGATACAACAATAGATATATGCTTGTCAAAAGTAATATTCTAGATTTAAAAAATATGCATATGTTAAACCATCAACAGTTATATATGTAAGGGGTGACTTAGAGTTCGTCTTTCATACATATTTTAATTTGATTACATAATGGTTTTTGTATAAATGATCGATTTTTTTTTTTTGTCGGCCAACATTTTGATTCATAGAGCCCAAAGGGCAAAGTACATAAGGGTGAAAGCCCAAGAGGATTACAACAAACGGTCCAATCTAAATCATAACTAAACAAAGAAAGATAATTGCAATTTGCACATATGATTTAGCATAGACACGTGGAGAAGATGTGTTCTTCCAAAGACCACGCGTCAGGTCTTCATGCACTACTGTCGAAATTCGTCAGACACCGCCAAAAATTTCGATTAGCCGCCGCCGATCAGCAAAGTAGCGGTGAGAATCCTCTTCCCTTATGCTGATCTCCAATCCAATGTAAAAAGACCCGAAATCTTTTGGATTTGATCAATTAAAACTGGTTCAAAATTTGTCAAGGAATCACCAACTCCATGGAAGCTCCACCACCGACTGCACCCAAATTGATGTAGTCTAAGATCCTTATTTGCTCTTGCGTCTTGAGCAAAGGAAAGTGACGAAGATTTTACTCCACAAGTAATTGGAGACATCGGAAAAACTTAGAAGAAAACAGAGAAATCGATGGATAGGACAAAGATGGAAAGGAGATCTAATCTCGCCTACAAACGAGAGAGAACCGGAATTAGCCGGAGACAAAAGTCCGACAAGTATGCCATAATTTATTTACACCATAAAGGTGAAGATGAGATCTAAACTCTGTCTCCCTGTAATCTAATGATTAGAGAAGGGAGAAGAGAATAGAAAGCTCGCCGAACAAAACCCACGGGGAAGAGAAAAAATTTCTCTCTCTAGAGGATGAGAGAGAACCCTGTTAATGAACACTGTATAAATGATCGATTAATCTGAAAAACTATCCCAAAACAGTTTCACCAAATTTTCTATACCAAAGCTTTTTTTTAAAAGGTTATATACTTAGAATCCTAGCCTCTCTGTTATGTGTGGCTATTTATCGTATGAACTTATACCATATGTTTGACTCTAACTTAAGTAATAAAAGTAGACAACCAGTAAACAATTCATGTGAGTTTACGGCGTTTCCTCATATAGAATTTCGTACACACAAGTATTATAAGTAAATCGAAAGTGTACGTATATTGGTGAATTTTGAACTTATTTGTAAAAACTGAAATTGCTATATGGAATGCATACATACGCACATAAATTAATATGGGAAAATATCAAAAAAATCGCCAACTTTAGAAAATGGGACGAAAAAATTATCAACTCCTGAAATGTCGTTTTAATCATATACTTTTGATTGACTTTTCCAGGAAATAACAAGTTTTGTTGACCAGACCAAATTATTCATCGCGTTAAAACGATATTCACGGGGTTAACAATCCGTTAACGGACACCGTCTAACCAAAACCATTTCGTCTCTTTAATAAAGAAACGAGCCTCTGAACCCCCAAATTGATTTTAGAATCTCAATCCCTAAGTTGATTTTGATTCTGGGATCTCAACCACTTCAGGTGGATTACGAATGTTTGCACTATTATCGTAGCCTGCCATAACCATTAGTCTACGCGACCGACGAGGATTCCAGTTTCCTCCCCGCGTCTTCGTCATCGGGATCAATTGACAAGTGATTGAGAGAATTTGAAAATTTTCAATTTTAGAATTAGGGATTATAATCGATTTGGGGATTGAGCTTTTGTCTCTAAAACAACAAAGACATTTTGTCTTGTTTTGGCTCGTTTTGTTTTTGACGAAACGAAGTCGTTTCGGTTAAACAGTGCGCGTTAACGGATTGTTAATCCCGTAAACATCGTTCTAGCGGAAACTTAACACGATGACTAATTTGGCCCGATCAACAAAACTTTACTTATTTGGAGAAATTAACCAAAAGTATGTGATTAAAACGACATTTTAAGAGTTGGTGATTTTTTCGTCCTATTTTTGAAAGTTAGCATTTTTTTTGACATTTTCCCATATTAATATATGTGTTAGTTTAATAATTTGCTAACTTTTTCTCTCTATTTCAAACATTGTTGGCATCGACTCATTGTTGACTCATCACGATTGAATTAATTTGGCAGCTCATGGGACTGTCGTTTTCATCTTACTAAAACCTTTGGCATGTGGGTTTTGAAAGGACGACAACTTGCTTTTGCTTAGAAAGGACTCAACTTGTTGCATTCACTAATCAGTATTCTATATAAAGTATTATATAAGTTCATTCGAAGCCCCACTAAAATATTACACAACAGGATATATTAGTAAAAATTGGTTTCGCAAAAAAACATGAATACATCTAGCTGTAAAAACCTAATAATGTACATGCTATATTAGTTTTGTGTGGTGAATTTCTGGATTTGTCTTTTTCTATTAGTGCTACATATTTGTTATATATGTGTTTTATTTGTTTTTAGTTACGTTTTTAGTTATCTATAGACGGACGAGGTGAAGCTAAAGGAAAATCATTATAATGATTAGGTGAATAAGACACAAAACTAAATTGTAAACAGTTACAGTACCATAGGTCCATCATACTGACAAATATTCGGGTTATTTGTTTATTTAGCTACCCAAACAACTTTAACTCAACTATGAAGAAAATATATATCAGATCATTATATAGATTAGCAGTACTTTATATAAAACAGAAAAAGATATGTACAATCTGTTGTAGTTTTGTAGAATTAATAGCTTTAAAAACATGCTTAATTATTGTTTAGAATTTGATTTTGACGTTTTTAGCATAGTTTTAAGCACGAGGGCGAAGAGTAACGCGGTAGTAGTACTTTAATAATTTATGGGAGATCTACTTTTGTTATCTTTCATCTGATTTATTTGTCACTTGCGTAATCGTGTTGTTATCTTTGTTAGAAATTTCGGATGAAATCGACTGAAAATTTTAAAATATAAAAAATAGAAAATAAACAAAATTAAGATTAAAATATTATTTTTCTAGAATTTTTCTTTTATATTAAATTAGATTATTCAATTATACAGGTATCCAATCCAGATTAGTTAAATTTTTGAATAAGAATAATAAATTATTTGTTCAACTTATTTTAACGGGTAAAAAAGGGAGTACACAAATTACTCGTTTGGATAATTAATATTTTCAAATTTTCATAAATTATCTACCAATATTTCAAAACTTATTTAAACACTTAGTGAGAAACTGAGAATATTTTTAACAAAAAAAAAAGAGAAACTGATAATATAATCTTTCGGGAAAAATGTCGTTTAATAGCCCAACTTTTAAATTGTGGCTATTTTATACCCCAACTTTACATGCGGCCATTTTAAACATGAAGATATCGTTGACCAACCGTTTAAACTATAAACATTCGTTGATCAGACAAAAAAACTAACCGTTAACAGTCGTTAACTGATTATCTAACGTCTGTTAACATCTCCGTTAGCCACCTTTAAACGCCGTCGTTTTTATCTTTTAAAAAGAAATGACGATTATAGGATTCGAACTGTTCACCTTCAATTGCTCCCTGTACTTGTCAATACCAAATAAGCTAGACTGTTTAATGATTACTATCCAAAAACACGTAATTATATATTATGCCATTAGATACATCAGATCCGCTAAGAGCAATAACAGAACATATACATATGGTGTAGGTGCGAGAACGAAGGTGCATGTGAGACGACGAAGAACTGTGCTATTTGTGTTACTGATTTCATATGAATTGACGACTCTATCAATGGTGTTCATAAGAACAGGTTGCGAGGAATTGAATTTAACAAATTCAAAATCTTTTCAATCAACCAAAAATGATATGATTAATACTATAAAATAAATCATCTGAGAGAGAACCCAGATTTCGTAGATTAAAGATGTAGGTTAAAGATGAAGAAGAAAGCTTTTAAAACTATATAATTATATTTGTTTCGTAAGGTTACCTATCAAATACAATAGGTGAGATGGTTAAGTAAGGGTCTTGTTCTTGTCGCAGGTTGTGGGTTCGAATCCTACGTTCGTCAATCAATTTTAAAAGATGAAAACGACATCGTTTAAAGGTGGCTAACGGAGATGTTAACAGACGTTAGATAATCAGTTAACGACTGTTAACGGTTAGTTTTTTTGGTCTGGTCAACGAATGTTTATAGTTTAAACAGTTGGTCAACGATATCTTCATGTTTAAAATGGCCGCATGTAAAGTTGAGGTATAAAATGGCCACAATTTGAAAGTTGAAGTATTAAACGACATTTTTCCATAATCTTTCACACCATCTTACATATAAGTCAGCACTGAAACACGAGGTTTTTTTGGTTTTAAAAAGTTTATTCGTCCTTGCCTTGCCTTTTAGCAGATAAAACTCTTATTTTGACAAGTTACACTAGAAACCATTTTTTTTTTAAGCTTGGTGTAAATAAAACTCATTTTTCTTTTGGTTTTAAAGCTTCTTAGAGCATGCATATAGTTGATACTTTATGAGTATCATTAATAATTTTTTAGTATTAATTTTAATATTTATTTATTGTTTAATTTTTTTTATAATATTGATAATAAATATGTTTTCAGTGGCGAGAGATATTGGTATCATTAAAAATAAAATTATTTGCAAAATGAAAAAATAAATATAGAAAAACATAAAATTACAAAATTACTGCAAAATTATATCGTATAATTACAAAAAAGCCGTAAAATTACTCACTCGCAGAAAATATAGTTAGTTAGCTAAAACAGTAGAAAGACTATCAGATAGAAGAATGAATTTATTATTATTTTTTTGCTTTCGGGAATGAACGCGTTTCAAAGACGAATCATGAGTCTCTAGATCACTTGATACTGGATATCAAAAGAATCACTGCACTGATACAGTATCAGACAAAATATATTATCTGATCTATTAAAAATTTATTTACGACTCTTGATACTTTAAATGTATCACCTATATACATAATCTTATATTTATGACTAATTTCATATTTTTTTACTAATTTGAGTTTTAAAATGTATTTAGAAGACATTATTCTTTTGTGTTTATTTTTTTAATATATTTTATTTACCAGTTGCACGATAAACCAATTCGTAAAACTAATTAAAAAATATGATTCTATTTGTTATATACGAGTATACGACGCGTATAACTCAGTAGGTTAATGTCGATAATGCAATCTGATTTACATCAAACTTATTTTTCTTGAAATTAATTTTCGTTACCACTTAGTCTAATAAAATAATAATTTTATCCAAAAAAATACAATCTAATTTAATTTTGTTGACATTATTGTATTTTTGACATTATAAAAACCGCTAGTATAAAAAATAAAAAATAAAAAGATTAAGAAACAAAAAATGAATATTGCATGCGTAGTTGGGTTGGACCAATAAAAATGGCGGCTACAGCTGGAAACTCTCGTGTCTAATGTACACCTACTCTCTTTACTCCCTCACGTGACCTCTCACCCTCTCCTTCCCTCAATTTAACGGCTCAAATCACATCATTATAAATAAATACTTTGTTTCTTTAGTTTTTCCAAAACTTGGTGACATTGCCTTTTTGGGAGGACGAATTGGTCCCACTCGTATTTTTTTTATATTTGTTGTTGTTGTAAAGATCTGCTTTTTTCAAAGATTCTCTTTTGTATTTTTTCTAAAAGGTGCGACATCAAATTCATGTTAAACATTTTTGTAAGTTATCTTTAGCTTTGGTTGGTTCCTCTTCATTACTGTGTCAAGTGGTATGGGTTGGAAGAATGATGACATAATTTAATGAATATGGCAATCATAATTGAGTAACGAAGTTTTTTAAACTAATACAGTGTCAAATTTTGTTATCCAAACATTCCATATATTCAAATATTGTTATCAAAATTATTCCAAAATATCAGTAAAAAGTTTACTACAAACAAAAAAATAATTCTTAAGACCTGAGAATTTAAATTTTTTAGGTTTAGGTTAACTATTTTAGATTTAAAATATAAAGGGTAATTTAAGTGGTATTTTTAAAAATCAAAACTTGAATGTGATATTTTTTGAGAATTACCCTTGATTAAATAGATAATTTAAATGTTAAGATAGTTAGAATATATTTTTGTAATTGATGCGGTAAATAAATTAATGATTGTAGAATAATATATTTTCTATTAATGATGTGAAAAATAAACTTATAATTCTTTCTTTAAACAAAATTTTATTATCATCTTATTTAATTTTTTATTTAAACAAAATTTTATTATCATCCAAATCATATAATCAAGTAAAGACGTGATTTGAAATAACTGTTCGACGGATACAAACATCTAAACCTACAAACATCACCGCTAATAAGAATTACTCTATCATAGCACCGTCGACGTGATCAGAGTTAGTGAATCTGGTCACAAACTAACGCCAAAAACCAAAACATAGAGCTTTTTTTACTAAATATGTCAGATTTAGAAAACTACGACATTATTTCAACTCCCTGACCTAACTTCAGACTCGATGAAGAAAATGTCAAATCAAGATAGTGGAAACAACCGTTTGCGCAACCCAACTATCCAAAACTAGTTTTAGAACCGACATGAACCATTGTTAATCTATTCACTTACATTGAGGTTCACCCTCAACTGGTATCATCGATCACCTTCAATTAGTGTCCTCGACCATTGTATTAGTGAAGGAACTTCTCAAAACAACTGTAAAATTTACCGCTAAGCTGCATCAAGATTCAGATCCTCTAGCTTTCATTACTATTGTAGAAAAAAATAATATTGACTACCGATTTGTCGACGATTCAACTTGCACTAAAGACTAAACAGTGATAAAGAAAAAAAATATAAAAAACATACTTAGATCTGGTTTTGTGTCTTTAAAAAAAAATTAAAATTTTATTAAAAGAAAAAATAATTCGTTCAATTTTTGACTTCTCAAATCAATTTTTACTTATTTATGATTTTACAAATACCAAATCTAGCCATTTACCACATCTATTTTTAATTTAGTTGTGATAAGTATAATATCAAGAAGATTATAATTATAATTCTCATAGTTATAAAATATACACACATCATTTACAAATAATGACATATAGAACATAATTTTTTTTTTACTTATTTGTAGTTTTACTATTGCGTTATGTTTACAAATAAATGTCAAACATAAACAATCTAATAGAAATACACTCTTAATTTAATTAGAGTAAGAGATCAACAAAAATATAGAATTTTCTTTATATCGAAGTGCTACGACCTTATATATATAGAAAAAAAGCATAGGTGAATCTCTAAATTGAGATTGTGCTGTAGTAAACATATTAAGTTTTTAGTTTTTTTAAGAAATGAATCTTTTTGTTGATTAATTCAAACTAGTAGTCATTAAGATTCCGGAGATTCCAATTTAGAAAAGTCAAAGATTCAAAGAACAAGTCCAGGTCCACATGTTGAATCCGATTCATCATCCACTCATCCTTCATATCTTCCTCCACCGTCTCCGCCCAAAAAAACAATAACAATAAAAAATCCTAAAAAACATATTTGATTTTGAAAAAACTTTATCATATATTATATTAATTAAATAGTTATCCGATGACTCATCCTATGGTCAGGGCCTTGCTGTCTCTGACGTCCTTAATTATCATTATTTTTAAATTTGTCTCTCTCAGAAAATTACGCCACAATCTTCCTCTTTCCCTTTTCCGAAAACAGCTAATATTTGTGGACCTAAACTAAATAACGTAGCCTCTAGATTTTATATAATTACGAATACTATATGCTACAACTTGTTATTATTTACTCCAATCATATATGATACCAATCAAGAATCACTACATAAGTAGAAAACTTTGCAATGAGTCCATTAATTAAAATTAAGAATAAACTTAAAATTTTATGGTATTTTAAGATTCCCTTTGGATTGAAATGACAAGAAATCAGCAAATTAGTCGTAACTCGTAAGAATAAACAAGATCAATTTTTACTTTCTTTACAAAGATTCCGTTGTAATTTTAGAATTTGTTTTTTGTCACTGTTTTTTTATAGATTAATTTATCTGCATCAAACCGATTAAGAAGTGTACACATGGGCATCTATATATATCTAACAGGTAAAACGTGTATGTACATGCATAAGGTTTTACGTGCTTCTATAAATATATGTGGCAGTAACCATAGGAGAAAAATCACACAACCAAAGCGTTTAGAAAAAAACAGCGATAAAACCGAAACATCAAGCAAACAAAAAAAAAAGAGAAGAGAAATTATTTTTTTTTGTTTTCGTTTTCAAAAACAAAATCTTTGAATTTTATGGCAACCCGTCTTCTCCGAACAAACTTTATCCGGCGATCTTACCGTTTACCCGCTTTTAGCCCGGTGGGTCCTCCCACCGTGACTGCTTCCACCGCCGTCGTCCCGGAGATTCTCTCCTTTGGACAACAAGCACCGGAACCACCTCTTCACCACCCAAAACCCACCGAGCAATCTCACGATGGTCTCGATCTCTCCGATCAAGCCCGTCTTTTCTCCTCTATCCCAACCTCTGATCTCCTCCGTTCCACCGCCGTGTTGCATGCGGCGGCGATAGGTCCTATGGTCGACCTAGGGACGTGGGTCATGAGCTCTAAACTTATGGACGCTTCGGTGACGCGTGGCATGGTTTTAGGGCTTGTGAAAAGTACGTTTTATGACCATTTTTGCGCCGGTGAAGATGCCGACGCAGCCGCTGAGCGCGTGAGAAGCGTTTATGAAGCTACTGGTCTTAAAGGGATGCTTGTCTATGGCGTCGAACACGCCGATGACGCTGTATCTTGTGATGATAACATGCAACAATTCATTCGAACCATTGAAGCTGCCAAATCTTTACCAACATCTCACGTAAGCCTAATTCCTCTGTTTTTCTTCTTTGCTCTGTTTTTTCTGATTATTTTACATTAATCCCTAATCATTTTGTCTTAAAACGTAATTATTTGTTAATGGGAAACGTAATTATCAAATTCAGACAACTTGTTTGGTTCGACAGCTAAATCTCCGTACTCTGACAAAGTACACTTGCATAGATATGTACTACATTTATTATATCTATCTATTTTCATTTTAAATTGGTTAAATTACTCTTACGCGTTATACAAGTACGTACCAAAGTTGTGTTTCCCTAATGTTTCTCTTATGAAAATGACTTTATGTTTAATTTATTTAGTTTTTTTTCCTAATGAATTTATTTGCTTTTTAAAATTCGATTTTTGCTGTGATTAAAATTAATTGCAATGCGTCATTATCGGATTAGATTTACACGTACGAGTATAGGTGGACTAGAACTTTCGGGAGAAAACACTTTAGGAATATTCTCCGGTTACTAAAATACCGGTTTATTGTTGTGCGACACGGATTGTTCCGGTTTGGTTTTGTAATGACCGGTTATTTGTTTTCTTGTCCTAACAGTTTAGCTCAGTGGTTGTGAAGATAACTGCCATTTGTCCAATTAGTCTTCTGAAACGAGTGAGCGATCTGCTGCGGTGGGAATACAAAAGTCCGAACTTCAAACTCTCATGGAAGCTCAAATCGTTTCCGGTTTTCTCCGAATCGAGTCCTCTCTACCACACAAACTCAGAACCGGAACCGTTAACCGCGGAAGAAGAAAGGGAGCTCGAAGCAGCTCATGGAAGGATTCAAGAAATCTGTAGGAAATGCCAAGAGTCCAATGTACCATTGTTGATTGATGCGGAAGACACAATCCTCCAACCCGCGATCGATTACATGGCTTATTCATCGGCGATCATGTTCAATGCTGACAAAGACCGACCAATCGTTTACAACACGATTCAGGCGTACTTGAGAGACGCCGGTGAGAGACTGCATTTGGCAGTACAAAATGCTGAGAAAGAGAATGTTCCTATGGGGTTCAAGTTGGTGAGAGGGGCTTACATGTCTAGCGAAGCTAGCTTGGCGGATTCCCTGGGTTGCAAGTCGCCAGTCCACGACACAATTCAGGATACTCACTCTTGTTACAATGATTGTATGACATTCCTGATGGAGAAAGCATCAAACGGTTCTGGTTTCGGTGTCGTTCTCGCAACACATAACGCTGATTCGGGTAAGCCATTAAATCACATTGTAACCGCGGTTTTTTTAGCGCTTTAGTTAGAGTGAAATGGTTTACTAATTGTAGAAATGTTTTAATCTCAGGGAGACTTGCGTCGAGGAAAGCGAGTGACCTCGGGATCGATAAACAGAACGGGAAGATAGAGTTTGCACAGCTATATGGTATGTCAGATGCATTGTCCTTCGGGTTAAAGAGAGCAGGGTTCAATGTTAGCAAGTACATGCCGTTTGGACCCGTCGCAACCGCTATACCGTATCTTCTCCGACGCGCTTATGAGAACCGGGGAATGATGGCCACCGGAGCTCATGACCGTCAACTCATGAGGTAGTTAACACCCTTGATTAGTTCTTTAACCATATAGTTTAGTTAATAGATTTTGGATTTGGTTTACTAATGTTGGTATTGGTTATTGCAGGATGGAACTTAAGAGGAGATTAATCGCCGGGATTGCGTAAAGAGAGAGTATGGAGCCATTAAATGAAATTGGGAAATGTAGATGAATAAATTTCTTCTATGTAGTTTAAGAAATTGAAAACAAAAAATTATAATATAAGAAATGGAGTAGGTAAGAACATTTCCTGTGGCTAAATATTTTTCATGAGGGACTATGTTTTTACTATCAATATATCATTCACAAATGTATATTCACCTTATCAATAAAAATGCTTTTTACTTTTTTATATATTTTACTTCATTTTCTTTTGCCGTGAATAAAATATTAGATAGCTTGAAACAAATAAAACAAAGATTCCTGATCATGAAGCAGTTATATGATAAGGTCAGAAATCAAGTTGAGTAAAAAGGAAGAAGAAAGGAGATGAAGGAGAATTCTTAATCGATAGTGGTTCTAAAAGTAGAAGAACAATTTAAATACAAACTCAATTCATAAGCACGCCAAATTAGATTAGTTTGAGCATTTATCCAATAAACTCAATAGAAGCTCAATAAGAAGAAATCGATCATTCAATACCTTCCTGTTGAGATTGACTATGTCCTCATCGTCGAAGGTATTGAAACTATGTCCTCATCGTCGAAGGTATTGAAACTCCTCGATCAATATCTTGTTTCTTTGTACCCCATCATTTGTTATAGATTCAAAGTTGCAGGTACGAACATAACCAATCTTGACAAAGAAGATTTCACCAAAGCTCCTATGAACGATCTCCAACTGCTTCCACCTGCTCTCTTTAGCTGGTCCTTCCCCTGCCACCGTGTTTCTTGATGATGAAGACCACTTTGAGATGAACAACTATGATATCTTACAACACTCAAAGACTCCGTTCTGCAGTTTTAAACAAATTCCAGCCTCTAACCAAGACTTCCCTCCATTCGTCATTAACCATAAGTTTAGGTGACCACCTTTCTCTCCTTTGTGTTTTTGAAAAAGACTTCCCTCTTGTCCCAACACTTTACCACAAAACAATTCTGGTGGCCGTGGCGATTGACCCGCTTTCCCGATAAATATAAGCCTCAATGGAAACTCCTCTTGCTTCTCTCCAACACCCTTGTAACCCATGGGCATCACTCCTAGACTACCCTGTTGCGCCTCTAATCCGCCATAGTTTCCAATGGTTTGAGCACTCTTGAGCCTTGACACTTTCAACATAATCTCTGAAAAATTCTTTCGACTTTCACCGCTTATTTTCTGTTTCCATAGTATTTCCTTAGCAAGACTTTCACCACTCATTTTCTGTTTCCATGGTATATCCTTAGCAATTCCTCCCCACATAGCCTTACTCCCCCCTTTTAAAACTACCTTGTCTTCAAGGTAATGATCAATTTTTTCTTGCTCATATTCACTCTTCATCTTTACTTTTGTAGTAACTTGCTCAAGTTCTTTGTCCTTAGCACAAAGAGTGACCCATTGTTGGTTGTGGAAGAAGGAGAAATCTTGATTCAGCCAAATTAACCATTGTCTCTCCAAGTTTTGAGAGCCACCATACCCTAGAATCACATCCACGTCAGTCTTGGTCAGATCTAATAAAAGGAAATTCTCATTGATTTCTACTTCTTGAACTAACAAATTGATCCCAAAACAAGTTCCTATGGTTTGTATGCACTGCCTTTGTCCCAATAAAACTGAAGCTTGGTTTGTAGTGCTCGTGGGTAGTTTGAGAACTAAAGCTAACTCATCTGAGATAAAATTGTTGGTCGCTCCAGAATCGATAACTACAACGACCTTATGACATGATATGAAGCCATAGAATCTCATATCCTTGCCCTTGGTAAATTCTGTCGTTGATTGCCTTTTAACTTGTCTTATGGTCTTAAAATCCTCTAATAAACCTTCCCACTCATTCCCATATCCATATGTATTACCTTCCACCATAATAAAGCTCATTAGCTCTACTTGTGTCGCTTGGTCACCGTATGGTTCTGTTCTTGGGGCGACATTGTTGTTAATTTCTTCTAGCTATTGTGCTAAATCCATCATGTTTACAATCCCATTAGGCTGGAAATGCCTAACTGCAGCTTGCAACTCAGGCCTCAACCCTTGTAGAAATAACTCCTCCAACTGTTGCCCTGGTAAGATCACAGGATTCAGGCAAAGAGTTTCAAACATGTCCCTGTATTCTTTCGCGGTTCTCTCTTGACAGATTCCTAGGCACATTGGCTTGTTTACTTGCTTGTGATATCCTCCTGTTAGTGGATCTATTCATAGTCTTCCTCCATTCGCACCTTGTGATTGTGTCTCTTGAATAACTCCATGAGATGATTCCAAAATTTGTCATTCTGCTTGCCTAGCACTATTAGTATCTCGTGCCACTTTCATAGCCATTTGAGGATTTGTTCTCTGAAAACCAAAACAGAATACTCTCCCCAAATCAACACCTTTACTCTGAGACCTTGGCACCACTTGCGCTCATGATCTATCCCCATGACTATCTATCCCAACCATTCTGTTCCAAGTCTGAAGTTCCCATGCCTTGGCAGAATTGGTCCAATCCAATGACCCATTTCCCACTCTACCATTTCTCTCCGGCATCATCAAATCATCAACATTGTGATAGAGTGTAATCTCTTTAGAATTAGCCTTTAGCCCCACATTTAAAACAAGAGATTCATGTTGCTTACCACTTTGTTTCATTGATCGAATGTAACCCTCCTTGTTGTCTCGGACTTGGTTAAGTTTCCGTGAATTCCTTCTAATATTAGCACCACCACTCAATTCGTGAGACTGTGATCCCTCATAATCAGACGAAAATCCTATATGTTTATCTCTGCTAGCATCATCTTGAATATGCTCGTAGAATAATTGATGGAATCGAGTTCTAGAGTCAAGAGAAAGGAACGAGGTCCTTTACCATGTCTTTTCGTTGAGTGTTTGTTGATTGGTGTTGTAGGTACGATCTCGTGACGTTTCTTCCGTGTGATCTTCTTCCTGACCTTATGATAGCTTCGATTAACATGAATACATCCTCTCCTGCGAGCTTGTGTAATATGGATTCTTCTTTTCCTGCGAGAATGATACGTCGTTGGAAGCTCTAAGACCCAAAGATTAAGAAAAGCTTCTGGGAATTCAGTGCCCACCAAGTGTTCGACAAAATTCTCAAGAGAGATGTCTAGGTTTTTGTTGGGGTGGCTTCAGATCTTGTGGTGATAACTTGATGGAGCTCATGATGCTCTTGGTTCTTCATCGTAGGTGGTTCGTCACATGCTGTCTCCGGGAAAAAGTTAGCAAAAATTTCACGCATCCCTTGTCGATGCTCCTTTTGTTGTGCTTGGAGCCTTTGGACGATGGAATCTAGCTTATCTTCGAAATTTTGAACGAATTGATCCAGTTTTGCTTCTAGATCTATGACTATGGTGGCTGGAATGGTTTGAGCAGCTTGAGTAGCCATGATTTCAACTCCCAATATAAAGCACCAATTGATAAGGTCAAATATCACTTATCAAGTTGAGTAACAGAAGGTGATGAAAAAACAGAAGAATAAGATTGAGAAAAGAAGAATTAGAGAAGAAAAGGGAAAAGAAAGGAGATGAAGGAGATAAACATTCTTTAGGTTCTTAATCGATAGCGTTTCCAGAAGTAGAAGAACAACTTAATTACAAACTCAATTCATAAGCAGGCCTAATTAGATTAGTTTGAGGTATTATCCAATAAGCCCAATAGAAGCCCGATAAGAAGAAATCGATCTTATCATTATATATCTTCAGTCTTCAACCTCCAAGTGGAGATATCTTCCATCAAGCTTCCTTAAATGCAATGTTGGTTTTCTCATGGATCAATCAACAGAGGAGCTGTGGTGTGGGGATTTATGGCTGGTACGTTACCTAGACGGATCGTTGGTGTTCCATCGTATTACGCGTTGAGTCAAAGTTAATGTTTTTTTTTAGGCAGTTGAGAGTTTGAGCAACCTATAACTCCAAAGTTATCTTTCTTTTACCAGCTCATCAAGTTGTCGAAGGAATTTATAGGTATGAGAAACCTTTTAGGAGTGGAGGATGGACTATGTACATGAGGACGGAAATCGCAGAGTTCACAATATAGCGGTGGTCGTCGTTATCAATCTTACATCGTAAGAAATGGTTCTTCTTGACTTATGGATCTTATCACCTCTGAAATCGTCTCTTATGCGTCATGAGATCTTGAAGCTTTTCTGGCAGCCTCTTATGTGTCCACTCTATCGTTTAAGCTACATATTTTCAGCTTTTCCCTAAGTTACTTATTAGTAATCGTTGCTTGTGTTTCTTGGTTTCATTCATAACTCTGTTTATTATTCTCTAGGCCTTCCATGATTTTGTTGGAAAATAGTTAAAAATTTCAAACAATTTTCTCAGTTTTGTTTCACTATTTCTATGCAAATTTTATTAAAAACTTGTTGAAAAATTTCTGATTTTTTCCGACCATTGGGTTCCTCGGAAAGTTTTGATGGAACTGCGTCGAAAAATTTCCGACGGACCTCCGTCTACATTTTTTGACAAATTTGTTTGTCAAAACCTTCAATAGGATTTTTTTCTCTTTAGATGAGTTCATAACGAACCATATTCTCTATTCTCATCCTTAGACCATCTCCATCATCGTTTTTCATTGAGAAACTTAATAATAAAATAATAATTAAAAATGAAAAAGTAGGAGAGATGGAAAGAAGAGTCTCTCACTTGAGAAACTAAGAGAAACCTTTCTCTAACAAAATCACCACATGTCAATAGGGTATTAGCTTAAATATTACAATTTAACTAAAATATATAATATAATTAAAATAATAATATTTTATTTTTTAGAAACTGGCAAGAATATCTACCTGATGGAGATGCTCTTATTTCCAAACACTTTAGTTTTTATATACATTTATTTTAATTAACTAAACTTGTCAAAATTAAATATTTCAAAATTTTAAACAAGAAAGCTTTTTATACAAAGATTTATACATTTAATGCATTGTATGTTTTCAATTGAAAAATGTAAATAATATAAAATATATAGTATATGCATTTCAACAAAGTAGTTGATTATGTAAATAGAACTATTAAGTATTAACACTGTTTGATTTATTTTTTTGAAATTTAAATATGTTTAAATTAAGTAAGAGAAATAAAAAGAAAAAATTACTCAGATAAAAAACAACTGTATGTTTCTTCCTACAATAACATACATCTTTTTTTATTACTCACATGTTTTCAGTACTTATGTAATTACAGTTAAATCCTTCATTAGTTTTAATTAAATATTATTATTTAATTCGTTTTTAACTTAATATTAAATAAAAAAACACTGATTATACATGTCATCAATCCATATCATTAACATAATCCACGTTATTACTCATCTCAAATCGCATAAACGTTTCAGTTTTTTTTTTTGAGCATTACTGTTCATCAGCGGAAAAAAACTGTCGCTTTCTTTCTCTCTCCACGGGAACAAACCCTTTACCCTATTTTCGTCGCCGTTTTTGCTGTTCTCGTCTGTTCCGACCGAAATTCTTATGCCGCAGTTGCATTACTGGTTTCGGGAAGTCACATCTGACATCTGGAGTTGCATTTCTGGTTTCTGGCTAAGTTCCGGTAAGTATGTTTCCTAACTTTATTTCGAATTTTCCGACAAGAATCCGACATCTAAGTTCAATCGCAAGTGATTCTCGTCACTGAAATTGTTTCCGATGCTTAACGATGGTTTTTAACGTCGTTGTTGATTGACATATGGTGCCGATTTGTTAGATCTATTTGATTTGATGGCTGAGTTACCGTTTGTTTGCCGACTGATTTATGATTTATCAATTCATCTGTGTCTTAGTTTGTTATATGCTGTGATTGAGTTATGGTTTAATCTTAAATCCGTGGCTGAGTTTCTGTTACGATATGGATGAATTTGTTTATGTTATGGCTGAGTTTCTGTTACGATATGGATGAGTTTGGTTATGCTATGGCTGAGTTTGGTTTATGTTTTGACTGAGATTTTTTTATTTTATGGTTTTGTTTATGTTTTGACTGAGTTTCTATTACGATATGGCTGAGTTAGGTTTATGTTATGGCTGAGTTATGTTATCTGTGGCTGAGTTAGGTTTATATTGTGACTAAGTTATGTTATCTATGGCTGAGTTAGGTTTATGTTTTGACTAAGTTATGTTATCTGTGGCTGAGTTTGGTTTATGTTATGACTGAGTTATCACTACAAGAAAACAGGTGATTGACGACCTACAAGTCAGTCGTTTAGTAGTCGTAACTAAAGCTAATACGACTAATTTACGACTAATGACTGTAGTCATTAATCCATAGTCGCTAAAAACAGTAGTCGTTTATTAGTCGTTGATCAACGACAATAATACGACAATTGACTAAACAGTGAAAAATCGTCGTTACGTAGTCGTATTATGTCGGCGATTAATTGACGACTATCCTACGATTATTTGTACTGTACTGAGCGTGTGAGAACATGTAGTCGTTTCATAGTCGTTAATTGTTTACGACGACTTTACGACTATGTTGCGATTAATTATTATAAACCCTGGGTATGTTTCCAGTTGTCGTAAAGTAGTCGTAAATATGTTTACGACTATTCGACGACTCTTTGACGATTAAAAGTACTTGCCAAGGATTTGAAACTTTTTGTCATAACATAGTCGTATAAGTATATACGACTATTGGACGTCAGTTTTACGATTCTTTTATGACTAATTTGTTTAGTCTTATGATTGTCGTAAAGTTATGTGACTACTTGACGACGATTCAGCGACTATACTGCTACTTATTTACTACTTTTTTGCGACTAATAGTTTGGTCCGAATAAAGATTTGGTCATCAGGTGATGGGTTTCTTGTTTGTTCTTGTTTGTTCATCGATTGTTCTTGTTTGTTATTGATACGCTATACAATATGAAAACACTGCTTATATATTGAAAATCAAGTTCAAAACATAAAATTATCTTGTTCAAACATACAACTTATTGAAAGATACAATTAGTGTTTGGAAACCTAAATTCTATGGATCATTAGATGGGGGAGTAATTGGGATACGCTCTGTGGATGTGGAAGAGTGTGTGGCAATAAAGTCCAAGAACTGCGGATCGGTTTGGCGGAGATACTTCTCGACTAAGGACAAGTGCTCGAGCTTGTCCTTTTGCTCAGCTGTGACTCGGGCTGTCTCGGCTTCTCGGGCAGCAATCTCAGCATCTCGCTTCTCGTTATATGCAGCCTGTTCTTCAATTTGCCGCTGAGCTTCCTGCAGCCGTTCTTCTAAGGCTTTAAAGGTTGAGTCTCCGGGGAGTTGGCGGTTGGCACTGCCTAGAGTTTCTTTAAGACAGCCAAGTCCATAAGGATTGCCTCTTGCATCCTTTTCTGTGGACTGCAAGAAATAAAGAGGAAGATAATTAGTGACAGATCCTAAATGTCTCTAAGACTCTGAAAAAGACAAAGAACATCTTACCTCGAGAAATATGGCTGCATACTCATCTAGTGTGAGATCCCGAGGACGTGAAGAGCCATCAGACACAGCAGAAGCATCCGCCTCTAGTTCAGACAGCTTCTCTCTCACATTCTGCTCATACGCCAGACCAATCTTCTATGCCTTCTGATCAACATAAGTCCCATCCGACTTAGTGTGTGTCTGGATGAACACCTCACCAAGAGGGACAGGTCTTCCCATTTTTTCTTCCTGCAAACACAGATCACAAGCTTCATTACTATCAACAGACTAAACATCACACACAGTTAAACAAACATCACTAAAACACATGGGAAGATTGCAGAAACACTTACCAATTCATCTTGGATTTCTTGGAAAGACTTTGGCCCAGAGTAGTGGACGTGAGGACCGAGACCGTTACGGTCAGAGAGACGAGCTTTGGAATATGTCTTACTCCTTTTCTGTGCCTCTTCAGTGTCCTAGTAGTCGCACATGGTTCTCCACAGAGTTTCTCCAATCCATGGAGGCTGCTCTCGAGTTCTCCTTGCGGTGCTAACCATGTCCTTCAAGCGCCTCTTAACGATCTCATTGAAGTAGTATTGGACTGTCCCTGTTATTAAAGGATCCCAATGGTGAGTTTTCTACAAAAAAAGTGTGAAGTTAGTGAACAAATGACAGATTAAATAGTACAGTCTAATGAAAGTTGAAGAAATACAAGAAGCTTACCGCAAACTCTAAAAACAATCTTTCTCTTTTATCCAATGGCACACAGGACCAATTATAGTAGGGAGCATTGAACTTTTGAGTAAAAATCCGTGTGATCTTTCTAACCAATTTAGATCCTCTGTCGCGAGTAAACCTCCAAACACATGCAACACAGACAGAAAGTAAACATGTTTAAAATCCAAAACACTACAACTACAGCAGACTATATAATTGAACAAAGGCAGATTTTACAAGATTCTAGACAAGTATAAGCCGACAAGATCACACACAGAACACAATAGTCAACATAACAAGATCATAGACAGTAATGAACAAGTATAAACAAGTATAGAACAAAGACAGATCCTCATTGTCAAAGCCGAAAACATGCTAAGTTCAACAATCAACAAATGTTCCACAATTAAGTTCATGATTCACAATAGAACACAATAAAGAACTTAACAAGATTATAGACAAGTATAGAACAAAGACAGATCCTCAATGTCAAAGCCGAAAACATGCTAAGTTCAACAATCAACAAATGTTCCACAATTATGTTCATGATTCACCACAGAACACAATAAATAACCTAACAAGATTATAGACAAATTGAAGAACTTAACAAGATCACACACGAGTTTAGAACAAAGGCAGATTCTACTATGTTACACAAACCCTAACAAACATCCAACTCCAACAAAGGCAGATTCTACTATGTTACACAAACCCTAACAAGCCATTCTACAGACCATAACACGAGTTACACTACACAGGCTAAGAACACTAGAATAAAATAGAGGAAGAAAACATACCATTCGGTTTTAGGTTTGGGAATTGGAGACAAGACACAACACCACTGCTCCCGGTTTGGCACAGAGAGTGTCGATTGCAGAGCCAACGCCGAGTCTTCTTGTAGCTCCGGCAACGTCCCAGGAACTTCCTCTTGGAAGTTGTTCCCTTGAGACGACGGGTGGCTGTTTGCTGGAGCGTCTGAATCTCGCGAAGTTGTTCCCTTGAGACGATTCGCTAGAAGCATCTCTTCCTTTCAGAAAGTCTTTTCTGTTCCTACGGGATGGATGACCATGAGGAAGAAATCTACGTTGACAATCAAACCAGCATGTCTTCCGTCCATTGGGTAGATAAAAAGACTTTGTACTTTCCATGCAAACAGGACAAGACAATTTACCATGAGTAGTCCATCCTGATAACATGCTATACGCCGGAAAGTCGCTAATCGTCCACAGTAGTACTGCTTTTAGATTAAAATTCTGACTCAATGAAACATCGTACGCATCGACTCCAGTAGACCACAACTCTTTTAACTCCTCAATAAGAGGTTGGAGGAAGACATCAAGACTAGCTCGAGGATGATTTGGACCAGAATTCAGAATGGTAAGAAATAAGTACTCGGTATTCATGCACATACCAGGGGGTAAATTATAAGGAGTTAGGATCACAGGCCACAACGAATGATTACGAGACATGCCAAATGGATTGAACCCATCAGTACACAACCCGAGATAAACGTTACGGGGTTCTTCGGCAAACTCGGGATGTAACCCTTGGAAATATCTCCACTCTGCTGCATCTGAAGGATGATTCATTTCTCCCTCCTTTGATTGGTGCTCAGCATGCCATCGCATTGCCATCGCTGTCTTATGGCTCTGATACATTCTCTTCAACCGGTCCCCAATAGGTAGATACCACATACGACTATATGGTACTTTGGTTCTTCGACGGTCGTCCTAAGGCTTCCATCTTTTCGCGCCACAAAATCGACATTGATCTTCTTTTTCGTCTTCTTTCCAAAATAGCATACAATTGTTCTGACAAACATCAATCGTATGATATGGAAGTCCTAAATTGCGCATTAACTTCTCGGTCTGGTAATGTGAAGTGGTTGCCTGGTTTCCTTCTGGTAAAAAATCTGTAAACATTTCGCAAACGGAGTCCACCAACTTTTCACTCATATTATACTCCGCCTTGTTGTGCATGAGTGGAGATGCTAAGGATAATTGCGACTGCCCTTCACGACAACCATCGTACAAAGGATTATTTGCACCTTCTAACAAGTCGTAGAACTTATTTGAATGGTTACGGACCGGTTCTTCCACATTCTGATAACTATCATCATGACGATAGTTATCATCATACCCCACGTTAAAATTAAATGCATCGTTTACCATATCCACATATGGATCTTCTACAATATTACCCACTTCTTCATGATTCTCACTAAAATACGTCCTATTCGTGTAACTCGTTCCTATATCCATATTCATTTCTTCTCCATGCTTATACCAAACATAATAATCAGGCATAAATCCATGACTAAACAAATGACTACTAACTCTTCTACCCGAGATGATGTGTTTTTCATTCTTGCATACACTACAAGGACAATGAAATTTACCTCGACTACTCTGTACTATTGGCTGACTATTAGCGAATGTCATGAATTGCTCAACTCCTGCAACGTATTCGGCTGACAAATTCCCCGTCACTTCATCAAATCTCTTGTACATCCAATCTCGATAGAAACCGCCAGTACCGCCATAATTGTAGTTTCCCGCCATTATACAATAAAATAACTAGTATTTTTTTTTCTTTTTGATGTTGTTGTTGTTTTGATTTGTTGGTGAAAGAAGAGTTGCGTGAACGTTTATTATATAGGCCAATTTTTGTGACTAATTTACGACTACAACTAAATAATTAGGTGTACCTACTTAACAATGCAAAACATGTTTTCCATCTACTTTATACGACTACGGTGCGACGTTTCTACGACTACAGGACGACTAGACGACTTGGTCGGCCTGTAGTCGCCATATTAGCGACTAAATAAAATAGACGGTAGAATAGTCGTTAATTAGCGACTAAACAACGACAACAATATCCCTCCAATAATATAATCGTCAAATAGTCGTCACTTGCCGACACTTTGCCGACTGCATACGATAGTCGTAAAACAACGACTATGTGACTACAATTTTTCGTGTTGTCGCAGGCGAGTCGTAAATCCGTCGCCAACTAGTCGTATAATGTTACGACTACGTTTATTGTCGCTGATTGTAGTCGTCGTTTACCTGTTTTCTTGTAGTGTATTGTATCCTTACGACTGATTTATGGCTGAAGACCAAGCAAGGGATTACCCTCCAATACTTTACCCAGAGGGGGATTCTAATCTGGAGGCTAAAGCCATTAATCACAACATCAAGCTTGGAGATTTCCCTATGATTAGAGAATCAATAAGACAAGATACATGGGATGAACTGAAAGAGACACCGCTTGGATTAATTGCTAAACTTGTTTATAGCCATTTTGTATGGTTTGTAAGACTGTACATTATCTACTATGCAGACAGTTAAGAGTACTGAAGAAGGAGCTTTGGTGTCTCGTGGCTGGTCAACCCATCCGGTTTGGCTTGAACGAGTTTTATCATATCACGGGTTTAAACACAGATCCACTGCCTCCAGAAAAGTTTGAGCTTAAAGCGGACTACAAAGCGTTCTTCAGTGAATTGGGTGTAGTGATATAACCCTATTTTTACCGATTTTAGCCATGATTTAGGTATAGGTTTTAGAGCCTAATTGTTATTTCTAGAGTGTTTTCTAGTCCTTTTCAGGTCTTTACATGTTTGGGATGCATTTGGAGATTATGGAGCATTCTGGAGATCAGCAGACAACTTAAGCTGCAGAAGCAATTCAGAGACGAAAATGCACGTAGGTGTCGAACGACACCACCCCTGATTTTGAGCGACACCAATACCTGACGGCAATTTTGAGACACAACTTATTGATGTTTTGAAGATTTCCAAATTCGGCCCAGAACTTTCTCCTATGTTTAATTAAGACCCATCACGTTTTTAAGACATATATATAGTTTTTAGGTCATTGTTTTAGACCCGAAGCTTGGTGAGTCTATTTTCAATCTCTTTTGTACTTTGGGAGCAAAACCATGTGGAAACTCCCTTTGGATCTTTCTTACTCTATCCTCTTCTTGTTTTATTCAGGGATTTCTATTCTAATCATGTTGTTTACTTCATTCATCATGCTTGAGTAGTTTTCCTGTTAGGTTTACGGTTTCTCATTAGGGTTATAGATGATTTAGTAGATGGCCCCCTTGCTAGGTTATCTGTAGAAATTCTTCATCTTGATTGTTCTTAATGCTAGTTTTAGAGTAGCTAACTAGAACTTGTTCTTAGATAATAAGTATGCCCACCATAGGTACTTGCTATTTGATCCATCATAGATGAGCCTAGGCATTTAAGAAAGAACAGGTAGGCTCATAGAAGGGCTCTGGTTTAGATACTAGGTGAACTAATCAAACTTGATAATAATGCATGTTTAAGTTAAAGATCTTTTGGCTTCTCCGGTTATTCTTAACTATAGTCATCGAGAGTTTCGCGGAACGCCACCGGTTACTCTAAAATCATAGTTTGAGTTCGAGAACGGTTTGATAATAACTTAGATATTTCTAGATCTACTATCATCTATTTCCTGAGAATACCCTAAGCTTGACGCTTTTATTATCTTGTTTCACAACCATCGATTGCTATTGTTTACTTTTGTTTCTCTTTATTTTCATTACTGTTTTACTTTTCTTAATTCCAAACCTTAGTTTATTGCGTGATCCGAGAACTTTGTGAATTCGATCCCTAAGTGCTGCAACTGACCTCTTTATTTGAGAGAGTGGTCTTAGGATTAATTTGACCTATATCAAATTTGGCGCCGTTGCCGAAGATCTCTTTGAGTCACCATTAGACTAGGTGTAGAATTTAGACTAAGCTTTTATTTTTCTTTCTTTTGTTTCTCACGCATTTTCTTTCTTCTTTTTCCTATAACAGGGGAGCTAAAAGATGGAACGCAACAAACTGCTGGCAGATTTCGACGACAGTGTCGACCGACACCAACTGGGTGTCGATCGACACCATCTGCAAACAGACCTGCTACCATAGGCGACTTCAACAGAGCTGATCTTTTCTACTCCAATCGATCAGCGATCCTGCTACCTCCTTTTGCAAGAGAAGACTTTGCTATTCACCCTGCCTAATTATACTCTTGTTTCACGAGGAAAGTTTCGAGGACATTCTGATGAATCACCACTAGATCATCTAGAAGTCTTCGAAGATTTAGTGTCCTCAATCAAAGTAGAAGGTGTACCAGCTAATTATCTTCTTTGCAAACTTTTCCCACACTCTCTCGCAGGCAGAGGAACATCATGGCTGCAACAACTTGAACCAGGTTCACTAACGAATTGGACTGACATGAAGAATGCATTCATGATCCACTTCCTTGATGATTCATTGACATAATTACTGCGGGAGAAGATCTCTTCGTTTTCTCAAGCTCCAACAGAAGGTTTGAATGCAGCTTGGATCAGATTCAAATCCTATCAGAGAGAATGTCCCCAACATGGTTTCCAAGAGAGCCAACTCATCAATATCTTCTAAAGAGGGATAGCCATGCCATACCAGGCTCAACTTGATGCAGCGAGCTACTGTAACTTCATGACAAGAACTACTAGTGAAGCATTACTCCTCATTACCAATGCTTTAACTAGTCGTTCGACACATGAATTTGACACTGAACGAAGAATTTCAGCTGAGATAGCCACCGCAAATAAAGCGACTCCTGTTTCAGCAATTTCTGCTCCTATCTTCCCCTCCACCCTCATCAGAGACCAGAATGGAGTCTATGCTTGCGCTGCTTCTTGCAGGCCAAACAAAGCTCGAAAGCAAACATGATTCTCTCTACACGAATCTAAATAGCAAGATTGACAATCTACGCTCTCATATATCCGAACTCTCACCTCCATCAGCCTCTATCAATGCAGTCACACTACCCAGTGGAAAGCAACTAAACCCAATCCTTCGTCGCGAATGTTCAGCTCAAACTTCATCTCGTCCAGTTGCAGGAAACGTCTCAGTGTCGAACGATATATCAGGGTGTCGATCGACACCTATTAATCTTGACGACTCTGTTTTGACTTTGTCGAGTGGAATCAATACTTTCACAGAGGAGGAGGAACTTATTCCCGATGGTGTCGAACGACACCATTATCTGCGTCGATCGACACCAACAATTCTCCAGAGAGAAGCCAAGCTGTGACAAAGCCAGATCGACCAGAGTCGACCCTGATGGTGTCGAACGACACCCACCTCATGTCGATCGACACCAGCACCAAACAGACAATACAATGTTGACATTTGACAGAGCAGGCTTGATTCTAGACAGTGGTGTCATTCGACACTCACCTAGTGTCGATCTACACTGGACTCAAACTCCTCCTATATGTCTTGCATCTCCACCTGTTACTAGACAAGTCTTCACACCACAAGTTCCTTGTCTTCTGCATCGACAGTCCAAGCAGGAGATTTCAAAGATGCATTGCATGGGTATCATGGAAGAGACTCCACTTCAGTTGCCTCCGATTGATATAGAGAAATTGTCACCCCTTCTTCAGATTGATATGCTACGAGATGATGCTCCAGAGAAGCAAGATGACAAGACAAAGATAATGGTTGTCTCAGAACAGGTACTCAGCAACAGCAAGCATCCACATGAAGCAAGCTCCAGATTCGTTGCTGAGAATCGATGTGCAGAGATGGTGTCGATCGATACCATTACCTGTGTCGATCAACACCCCACACAGGCTAAGCAAGATTTTTTTATTAGAGCTAGTTTTCGGTTTGAGTTCAGAGCCGGTACTCCAGGCACTACAGTCACGTCTCCCACTGCACCTCTACCCTTTGCTGCAACTCCGAAACGGCAAAGGTACTCATCTCCTCCTCCTAAACCTCCTGGTTTCATCAATAAGAGTTTCAAATCTCCAAAAACTGTTTTACGGTTAAGCAAGCCACGAGTTTCTCGTCGAGTGCTTGTTCTTTCTTTTGATGATTGTGCAGGAAAGTGGAGTAGACCACCCATACCTCTGTCCTACTCTGCTGACATTCCTTACTTCCTTGGTAGAGCGCACACACCAACTGCCTATACGCTACCTTAGATGATGCGGGGTTCTACTAGGAAGTATTTTTTTCCTCCATCTGATCCACCTGATCCCCAAACTCCATCAAAGTCAAGCTATTGACTCTAAACAAGCGCTTAGTGGGAGGCAACCCACTGATATGGTTTTCTTTTTCTTTTTCTTTTATTTTTCGTTTTTCTTTTATTTTTTTCGCTTACTCTGGATTTGAATACCACTGGGGACAGTGTCGTTTAAGTCTGGGGGAGGCAGTTACTAACTATGTTTTTCTTTTTGAGTCTTATTCTTACTCTTCTTTTTCTTATTTTTGAGTCGTTTTATTGAGTCAAAATTTTGTTTGGAATTATGATCTCTATTCTTTAGATTATTGCTTGGTTGATTAATGATGAGGTTCGACTCAATCCGACTATTGGAAAACTAGATGGCAAACCAACAGACTTGAGGATATCCTAGTTTCCAATTCAACCACTAAGGCTGGAGCTAATCTCACTGCTCTTCCTTTTACCTCTTCAAACAGTTAGTATTCATAGATCTTGACTCCTTGTTCATACCTTATATTGAGACCAATGTGATAAAAAGAATATGTTCATCTCCTCTTATAAAAAGAAAAAAAATATAATGAGAGATTGAGATGATTTTCAGATAGTTTCTAGGGATAGGAATATTTCCTATGACCCCATTATTATATATTATTTGGAATGATCAATTACAAAGGTTGGAAAAATGCCGAGGGTGTGGATCCAGTATGCGAGTTCCCCTTTGTTTACTCTCGAAAAACAAAATAAGTCTCGGGGAGAGAAAGAACACCAAAGAAAAAAATGATAAAAGAATGGTCGATTGATCATGGTATAGTACATGAATGAGTCTAGAAGGATCTAGAATGTTAGCTTGTTTGATGAGACCCAGTGATGAAAGCCTGGTGGATATAGTTGTGGAACTTAGGTATAAAATAGAGAATGTTGTGTAAGCTTGCAGAGAAGTACATGTTGGTTAGAATTTGATTAGAACTGATCGGCATATAGATTTTGTTAGAATGATCATGGCAATACACTAGAGAATGCTGGGAGTTCCTTTGTTTTCAAACCTCTTCCACGGGTTCGGCTTTAGTGTTTTGCTTGAGGGCAAGCAAAAGCTAAGTTTGGGGGAGTTGATATAACCCTATTTTTACCGATTTTAGCTATTATTTAGGTATAAGTTTTGGAGCCTAATTGTTATTTCTAGAGCCTTTTCTAGTTCTTTTCAGGTCTTTACATGTTTGGGATGCATTTGGAGATTATGGAGCATTCTGGAGATCAACAGAAAACTTAAGCTGCATAAGCAATCCGGAGACGAAAATGCACGTAGGTGTCGAACGACACCACCCCTGATGTCGAGCGACACCAATACCTGACGGCAATTTTGAGACGCAACTTATGGATGTTTTGAAGATTTCCAAATTTGGTCCAGAACTTTCTCTTATGTTTAATTAAGGCCCATCACGTTTTTAAGACATATATATATATAGTTCTTAGGTCAATGTTTAGACCCGAAGCTTGGAGAGGCTATTTTCTATCTCTTTTGTACTTGGGGAGCAAAACCCTGTGGAAACTCCCTTTGGATCTTTCTTACTCTATTTTCTTCTTGTTTTATTCATTGATTTCTATTCTAATCATGTTGTTTACTTCATTCATCATGCTTGAGTAGTTTTTCTGTTAGGTTTAGGGTTTCTCATTAGGGTTATAGATGATTTAGTAGATTGCCCCCTTGCTAGGTTATCTGTAGAAATTCTTCATCTTGATTGTTCTTAATGCTAGTTCTAGAGTAGCTAACTAGAACTTGTTCTTAGATAATAAGTATGCCCACCATAGGTACTTGCTATTTGATCCATCATAGATGAGCCTAGGCATTTAAGAAAGAACAGGTAGGCTCATAGAAGGGCTCTGGTTTAGATACTAGGTGAACTAATCAAACTTGATAATAATGCATGTTTAAGTTAAAGTTCTCTCGGCTTCTCTGGTTATTCTTAGCTATAGGTATAGGGAGTTTTGCGGAACGCCACCGGTTACTCTAAAATCATAGTTTGAGTTCGAGAACGGTTCGATAACAACTTAGTTATTTCTAGATCTACTATCATCTATTTCCTGAGAATACCCTAAGTTTGACGCTTTTATAATCTTGTTTCACAACCATCCAATCGATTGCTGTTGTTTACTTTTGTTTCTCTTTAATTTAATTACTGTTTTACTTAGCTTAATTCAAAACCTTAGTTTATTGCGTGATTCGAGAACTTTGTGAATTCGATCCCAAAGTGCTGTAACTGACTTCTTTATTTGAGAGAGTGGTCTTAGGATTAATTTGACCTATATCATGTACCAACCGGTAAAGGTCCTAAGTTAAGAAGAACTTAGGCGAGGCTTAGTAATAGGAAGAGAGTATGGCCTCCTGGAAAGCGTAAATTGTTTGGGTTATTGACTCTTCTAGCCATTGGACTTTATGGCATGCATCCTAACTCTTGGATACCATTTGAGAGTGCCAAAAGAGTTTTTGATGACGAAGTCTTGAACACTTATCCATGGGGTCGGACAACATTTGAAGCCCTTGTTATTTCTATAAAGTTGTTGAGGCCTATTGGCAAGACGTGCACCATCAGTGGTATGGCTTTCGTGTTGCAGGCTTGGGCGTATGATTCAATCATCACCATTGGTGAGCGATTTGGAAACATAGTCAAAGCGGATGAGATTCCGTTGCTTAGATGGGGTGGCAACCGTACCCGTGCAACAATAGAATCGGCCATTGCTGAAGATATCAAAACGCATGGTGGTGAGGTAAGGTTTTGGCTCTGTTATGATAGTTATTGACTGAGTTATGTTCTGTTATGGCTGAGTTATGTTCTGTTTTTTATCAAATATTTGTGTTACGACTGAGTTATGCTCTCTTATGACTGAGTTAATGTTCTGTTTTTTGTCAAATATGTTATGTGACGTCTGAGTTATGATCTGTGATGGCTGAGTTATGTTTTGTTTTTTGTCAAATATGTTATGTAACGGCTGAGTTATGTTCTGTGATGGCTGAGTTCTGTTTTGTTTTTTGTCAAATGTTATGTGACGGCTGAATTATGTTCTGTGATGGCTGAGTTCTGTTCTGTAATGGCTGAGTTATGTTCTATTTTTGTCAAATATGTTAGGTGATGGCTGAGTTATGTTCTGTGACGAATGAGTTATAGTATGGCTGAGTTAAACATACTGATGGGTTTTATTATCTCTTGTGTTGTAGTTGCGTGTGCATTAAATGGTTATGAAGGATGATGTAAGCGAGCTGTTTCATACTTGGCCAGATGAAGTAGAAGACCCAGCACTCGATCACTTGATCGAAGGCATACATGGGGATAAGCTTGTTAAAGGTTATTGGGATGTGAAGACGAATGAGAAGAAGAAGAAACCGGTTAAAGATAAAGCAGCGGATGTGTCTGAATCTCCTGCAAAGAAGCAGAAAGTCTCTCACAGTGAGGGTGTTCAAGCTGGTGGAGGAGATGCAAAAAAGAAAAAGAAGAAGAATAATAAGGAAGTAGCTGTCGAATCTGATGAGGACGAGGACAAGCATGATGTTCGGGGAGATGTGTCGTTCGTGGATATGGTGTCCAACTTAATATCTCCCTTAAACTCAAGGTTTGACACCGTTGATAAAAGCATCAAAGAAATGTCCTCCCGTCGGGAGGTGATTGGAGATCAAGTAGAAGAGAGGATTGATGCAAAGTTTGAAAGAAGGTTTGGATCTATTGAGAATGAGGTCAAACAGATGAAAGAGCATCTGAAGGTCATTGGGGTAGGCCTAATTGGCCAAACTGGCATAGCTGACTCAACATTAAACTCTAGAGTGGTTATTAGAGAAATGTTTTTAACCCAAGAGGAGCAAGGCCACCCTAAACCCCAAACTCAATAGACACCAAAAGTTCCACGGAAATCTACAAATAACCAATCTGTTACTAGTCGTCCTCCGGTAAGCTAATGGCTGAGTTATTACTTTTTATTTAGTTATGGCTGAGTTATCTTCATATTATACGGCTGAGTTATAACTATTATTTAGTTACAGCTGAGTTATCTTCATATTATACGGCTGAGGTATAACTTTTTATTTAGTTACGGTTGAGTTATATTTATACATAGGCCTGAGTTTTCGTTATTTAATGCCTGAGTTTTCTTTACGTTTATGCAATAGAAAGAAGTTGTAGATTCGGTGGTAGAGAAGGATGTTGATATTGCTGAGGTTGAGGTTAGTAGGAATCTTGATGACGAATTTGCTAAGACCACTGATGGAGACAATGTTGATATTGATTTCATTGAGAAGTCTCCTGGTTCCCGCTGTTTACGCTCTACGACGCCGGCGAGGAGAAATACCAAAGCGAAGACATCACCAAAGAAGAAAGCTAAAGTTAAGGAGAAAACCTTAAAAGGGCTAATCGTGAAAGAGCTAGCCGCCACAAATAAAAGAGGAAGAAAGACTACTACAAAGGCTCCTACAAAGGTGCCTAGAAAGGTGCCTCCAAAGTTGACAATAAAAATGCCAAAATCACATGAGAAAGCCAAGGAAAAAAGCTGACGGTGATACTGCTGTCCCAAGACTAATGATGATTCTATACTTAATGTTACTGACCAGTGGGTAGCTGAAGATACTAGCATGTTGCATGAGTCTGATGAAGATGAGGAGGAAACCATGAGGCTGCAGAGAGTAAAAGCTGCAAGGGGAAAAACTGTTAAGTTGGCCTCGGATGGGAGTTCATTGATTCAACTCGATGAAATGACCACTAGGACTTTTCTAGTAACAGATGTGGATCACTTGTATCTTATCCACCAAACCGGAGGTAATCATTGGGTGACCCTTCATGTGAACTTGCTTAGGTCTCACATTGATTGCTATGATTGCATCGTCGGAGAACATACAAAAGAGAGCGATGGAAAAATGCTGGAAGCTTGTTAATATAACCCTAATTTCACTGATTTTATCTACGTTTTAGGTATAGGATTTTGAGTCTTTATGTTATTTCTCGAGTCTTTTTAGTGTCTTTTCAGGTATTCTATGCAATGAGACACCAATGGAAATAAGGAGACATTTTGGAGCAAAAGCTAAGGAAAAGGAAGTTAAGGACGATTTTAGATTCAGGAATCAGCCAGAGTGTCGATCGTCACACGAGTTTACAGAAAAGGAAGTTTGCCCTAGAAGATTTCTCTATTTGCATTATTAGTCCCTGGACGTTTTATAGGGTTTATATACATTGTTTTAGACCCTAATTTCTTTTCTCAAGCTTTTTGCAAAACCCTGTTACAGAGAGACATAAGCTATTCATCCATTGTTTTTAGAGATTCATTCAGTTCTTAATTTAGTGAAGAGAACCTTTCTTTCCCTTATTCTATTTGCTGTGTTTATGCTTTCATACTCAATTATGTTGTTTGTTTCAATCAATATGTCTGAATAATCTGCTGTTAGGAATAGGGTTTCTCATTAGTGATTCATATGGTTTTGTAGATTGCCCCTTTTGCTAGGTTATCTGTAGAATTCTTCATCTTTAATTATGCTTAATGCTAGATCTAGAGTAATTAACTAGATCTTTAATCCAGACAATAGATATGCCATCATAGGTATCTGTAGTTGAATCTATTATTTGATGAGCCTGGTTTATAGGTGTGTAATAAGAATCGGCCTATCTACTAAGGTGAACAATCAAACTCGTTTAGAATGAATGTTTAAGTTAATAATCTTCGCTTCTCCGGATTTTCTTAGCTATAGATATAGAGAGTTTCGCGGAACACCACCGGTTATTCCATAATTAGAGTTTGAGTTTAAGAATTGTTCGATAACCACCTAGCTTTCATTCGATCTACTAACCAATAGTTTCCTGATAATACATTGTTCCTAGCTCTTTTCCTAATCGTTTACAACACAACCAACATGCTGTCTTTTTACTTTGTTTACTTATTATTTCAGTCATCACCTGCTAGCTTAATCTTGACATTGAACTCATTGTTTGAATAAAAGAACTTTGTGAATTCGATCCTTAAATACTGCAATTGATCGCTTATTTGAGATAGTAGTTCTTAGGGAAATTTGAACCTTATCACTTGTAGGCCGTTCACGAGGATGATTACACAGATGATGAACGAACTGATTCCTTCCAAAGTCCGTATCCCGCAATACGACCAATTTTCATTCTGGCGGAGGGACAAGAAAATGGTCCCGCAAAATACTATCAGAGGGGACTGCGGCGTTTACGCATTAAAGATTCTTGAATGTTTATTGGTTGGTGTTTCTTTTGATGTCATACTGATGCAAATATCCAGGCTCTACGGGTTAAGATGGTAGCAGAGATCTTCGATGAAGCACCGGAAAGGACCCCTACACGGTTTCTAGAGACGTAATTGGCTTTTTCGAATAATGTCTGTGTCTTTTGGGATTTTTAGCATGTGATTTTACTAAATATTGAAGCTTTAGGATTGATAACCAAAATTATGTTTGTATGAATCTATGAAATTGAATGCACGGTGTTAATTATAGGTTAAATCGATGTAATGACTGACTTATTATCGCTCAATTCGTGTTATGGCTGAGTTATCGTAGATTAATTTGATGTTTAGCTGAGTTATTCTAATGTGGTGGCTGACTTGTCATCGCACAGATCATGTCATGGCTGAGTTATTCTAACATAACGGCTGACTTATCATATATTAATTCGATGTTGCGGCTGAGTTAGTCTAACGTGGGGGCTGACTTGTCATACCCAAACTTCGCTGTAATCAAAGAACCCAAACATCACTAGAGGACTATACATACACCGGTTGACCTTCTTATAAATATAACTCAATAGTCAAGGACCCAAACGTCGCTTATATCAAAGAACCCAAACTTCGTTAGAGGACTATACATACACTGGTTCTCTCTTGTCTTTTCTCTTCTCGATTCTTACCAATTAATCTCTATAATCTCTGAGCAACGAAACTCTTCCGAAACTCTTCCAACAAGAGGCCGTGTGTGGATGACGGTTCCAACAAGAGGCCGTGTGTGGATGACGGTTCCAGCAGAAGGCTGCATGAAACGGAGAGACGTTTCAAAGGCATCATCTCTCTCATCAGATGCAACATAAGGGAGATGGAGGAAGAATACTTAATTATTGGATCTCAAACTGCATGAGAAAGAAGCGAAACTTAAACTCCTAAGGAAAATGAAGAGGATGAAGGACGGATTTAACGTGGAGGAAGAGTTCCAGAAAGTGGAGGAGCAGGTAAGCAAGGCTTACAAGGAGAAGAATGCATTCAAGGTGATTAGTATTGATTGGGATAAGCTGGGGTATGGATCGACCGAGAGTTCAAGTTTTGAATCAGATGAAGAATGAAGGTGGCGATGGATGTGATTGTTTGGTCATAACAAAATTACATCTCCATGTTATTTGTATTTTATTTTATGTTATTTAATTGCAGTACTTCTATGTTATTTATGTTATTTTTTTTTTTATCTTTTATTCGTGTGTATGATTCATAATCAGTCTCTCTTTTACGTGTGTGTGATGGCTGAGTTATTCTAACGTTACGGCGGATTTATCGTAGATTAACTTGATGTTTGGCTGAGTTATTCGTGTGTGATGGCTGAGTTATGCTAACGTAAAGGCGGACTTATCGTATATTAACTTGATGTTTAGTTTAGTTACTCGTGTGTGATGGCTGAGTTATTCGTGTGTGATAGCTGAATCATTGTAACGTAACGGCTGAGTTATCGTAGATTAATTCGATATTTGGTTGAGTTATTATAACGTGATGGCTGAGTTATCATCGCATAAATCGGAAGACTGGCTGACTTAATTAAATTGACAGTACAAGGAAGTCCAAATTGAAAAAATCAAATTTAGCTATGCTCACAGATACTTCTTCAAGCTCATAATTCATCTCTAACATTTCAAATTTCTTTTCCATAAAAAAGATCTTTTCCGCCTGAGCCTCGACGCGCTTATTGGCTGCTTCCAGATCCTTCTTCATCACAATAGTCTCCTCTTTTATCATGTCAAACTCGTCACACAATGCAACAGTCCACCATCTCTTGAAACCGCAGCCTCGACCGGGACCCTGAAAAATAAGAGGTTGATTCATAGGGATACAAAAATAAAAGAAATAAAATAAAGAATCATAACTCAAAAAAGATGCTTACAACTGATATTTCATACGGACAACTGAAATACAGTTTTCCGCTTGTAACAGGATCACGAGAAGTGGCAACGACAACTTTAGCATTGCAATCACACTCGATCAGAACGCCCTTATCGCGCCTCCTGATTTCGCCGTACCTCATTGTCATCCTTATTTCCATACGAAATAATATTCTTTATTATATCATTATCAAAATTACAAAAAGTGTTTTTATGGGGAACCGCCAATAATGACTGGGTCCATATTCACATGAACACGCCAACAATTAATATTAAAAATAATTCAAACGAGTTCGAATTGATTTGTATAACTAAACCCTCAAATATTCAAATTTTATGTTTGATAGTGGAATACCAATATGTCACGACTGAGTTATGCCAGAAGATTTCGTGGTTTGATCGAGTTATGAGAAACCAAATGTTATTATGAGATTTCAAACTAGCCACCAAATTGTTGGTTTATTAGTGTCAAGATCTATAATATCAAAACAGAAAATAAATTGGGTTTTCACTAAGGGTCGATTGACAAACTATGTTGATCAAACTTCTAGGAATGATGTTGTTGGGTATGATGTTGGATAAAGTATGATGTTGGATAAAGTATATAGAATATGAGGTAATTTCATGATTCTACTAGTTGAAAAGTTAATATGATATGTTAATTACTTGATTGTACAACCTGATGGCTTAAGAAAAGCACTTTTAGGGTTTGGCCGAGTTATAACAGTCACATTGCTTAGTTATGCATGCGTCACGACTGAGTTATGTAAGAAGATTTCTTGTTCGACCGAGTTATGAGAAAACCAAATGTTATTAATAGGCCCATTTGTATACTAACATTATTGTTGGTTCTATTGATGTCCCTTACTCAAATAGAATAGAATTAACGTGTTGTTTAGGCTGAGTTTATCGAGATTGCATTATTATATCATTATCGAGATTATAAAAAGTATTTTTATGGGGAACTGCCAATAATGATTGAGTCCATATTCACACGAACACAAGCCAACAGTTAATATTTAAAATAATTCAAACGAGTTCAAATTAATTCGAATAACTAAACCCTCAAATATTCAAATTTTCTGTTTGGCGGTACAATAACAATACGTCGCGGCTGAAATATGCCTGAAGATTTCGTGGTTTGACCGAGTTATGAGAAACCAAATGTTATTATGAGATTTCAAACTAGCAACCAAATTGGTTGCTCTATTAGTGTCAAGGTCTATTATATCAGAACAGAAAATAAATTGGGTTTTCACTAAGGGTCGATTGACAAACTATGTTGATCAAACTTCTAGGAATGATGTTGTTGGGTATGATGTTGGATAAAGTATGATGTTGGATAAAGTATATAGAATATGAGCTAATTTCATGATTCTACTAGTTGAAAAGTTAATATGATATGTTAATTACTTGATTGTACAACCTGATGGCTTAAGAAAAGCACTTTTAGGGTTTGCCGAGTTATAACAGTCACATTGCTTAGTTATGCATGCGTCACGACTGAGTTATGTAAGAAGATTTCTTGTTCGACCGAGTTATGAGAAAACCAAATGTTATTAATAGGCCCATTTGTATACTAACATTATTGTTGGTTCTATTGATGTCCCTTACTCAAATAGAATAGAATTAACGTGTTGTTTAGGCTGAGTTTATCGAGATTGCATTATTATATCATTATCGAGATTATAAAAAGTATTTTTATGGGGAACTGCCAATAATGATTGGGTCCATATTCACACGAACACAAGCCAACAGTTAATATTTAAAATAATTCAAACGAGTTCAAATTAATTCGAATAACTAAACCCTCAAATATTCAAATTTTCTGTTTGGCGGTACAATAACAATACGTCGCGGCTGAAATATGCCTGAAGATTTCGTGGTTTGACCGAGTTATGAGAAACCAAATGTTATTATGAGATTTCAAACTAGCAACCAAATTGGTTGCTCTATTAGTGTCAAGGTCTATTATATTAGAACAGAAAATAAATTGGGTTTGCACTAAGAGTCGATTGACAAACTATGTTGACCAAACTTCTAGGAACGGAAGTTAGGTAGAGCTTAACAATGTATGGGTATGATGTTGGATAAAGTATATAGAATATGAGCTAGTTTCATGATTCCACTAGTTGGAAAGTGATTATGATATGTTAATTACTTGATTGTACCAACTGATGGCTTAAGGAAAGCACTTTTAGGGTTCGGCCGAGTTATAACAGTCATATGGCTTAGCTATGCCTACGTCACGACTGAGTTATGTTAGAAGATTTCGTTGCTCGACCGAGTTATGAGAAAACCAAATGTTATTAATAGGCCCATTTGTATACTCGCATTATTGTTGGTTTTACTAATGTCCCTTACTCATATAGAATAGAATATTACGTGTTGTTTAGGCTGAGTTTATTCCTAAATAAGAGATATAATTTCTCTAGGAATAAACATACAGATCCCTGCACCATCATCTTGTCTTCAATTAATAGGGCACTCTAAAGCACTTAATCTATATAGTCGTGTATGCTAAAAAGCACTAATCAAATATTGGTGAATAAATTTAGAAGTGGCTAAGTTATAAAAGCTTTGCGGCTGAGTAACAACACATTAATATTGTATGTTTGAACTGGTGGACCTATTCTGATTCTGAATTATCCGTCGCTACGCTGTTCCAAAGACTAGCAAAATCGAAATAGCGAAATTCTTGAGTCATCTCAATGGGTTCATAAACCATTATTTTATCATTATCGAGATTACAAAAAGTGTTTTTATGGGGAACCGCCAATAATGATTGGTTCCATATTCACACGAACACAAGCCAACAGTTAATATTCAAAATAATTCAAACGAGTTCGAATAACTGAACCCTCAAATATTCAAATTTTCTGTTTGGCGGTGGAATACCAATACGTCACGGCTGAGTAATGCAAGAAGATTTCGTGGTTTGATCGAGTTATGAGAAACCAAATGTTATTATGAGATTTCAAACTAGCCACCAAATTGTTGGTTCTATTAGTGTCAAGATCTATAATATCAAAACAGAAAATAAATTGGGTTTGCACTAAGGGTCTATTGACAAATTATGTTGACCAAACTTCTAGGAATGATGTTGTTGGGTATGATGTTGGATAAAGTATGATGTCGGATAAAGTATACAGAATATGAGCTAGTTTCATGATTCTACTAGTTGGAAAGTGAATATGATATGTTAATTACTTGATTGTACCAACTGATGGCTTAAGGAAAGCAATTTTAGGGTTTGGCCGAGTTATAACAGTCACATTGCTTAGTTATGCCTGCGTCACGACTGAGTTATGTCAAAATACAGAGAAAAAGAGTCTCTGTTATTGACCAGATACGACGTCGGTTGTGAAAGAGTCTCCATTAGTGACCACATAAGACGTCATTGTGACATAAACGAAAGATCCCCACTTATAAATCTCCAAAATCAAAACCTAAGTTAGAAAAATCCAATTTCTGGTTTCAGATCTGGAGCTTCATTCTTTCTTATTTTTCTTCTCTGAACTCCCAAGCTATAGCTAAAGAAATGAGTAGCAATTCTGAGAACTCGATTTCGAGTACGCAATCCGTAAGCCGTTGGGGACGTGGGTTACCATCAAAGTGTCATCATGGATTAGACGTGGTCATCTATACATCGACGTCAGCAAAGAACCCTGGAAGACCATACTTCCGTTGTCATACGCGTAAAGATGTAAGTATAATTGATTTTGGGTTTTATTGGTTTCGTTGTTAACTGGTTAGTGATTGAAAATGCAGGACCATTTGTTTAAATGGGTCGAAGATGGTACATACGAAGTGGTTGTAGACAGTTGGCCAAAATTGTCCACCATGGACAGTGAGATAAACGCTGCCAAGTCCGGTTGCAGTCGAGCTAGAAGCATTACAGGGGATGGTGAAAGAACTGAAGGAAGAAGTAATGAGGAGCGAAAGGGAAAACCAGAAATGGCAATTGATGATCAAACTTTGCTGTTTTTGTCTTGGCTTTATTATCAATGTCATTGTACTTGGTATCCTAATGTTCCGAAAAACCAACGAACAAAGGCTTCTTCTTGGCTAATAGTTTGTTTGATGTTTGGATGATGTGTTTGCTGTTGGATTCCATTATGTGTTTGATGTTTATCTTGCTTCTAAGGTTAATTCATTTTATTTTTAGTATTGGCTTGTAATGAAATGGTATTGTGTGTTCGGCCATGTTAATCTAATGTTATGGCTGAGTTAATATAATGTTATTGCTGAGTTAAGTTAATATTGTTGTTGAGTTAATTCAACGCTATGACTGAGTTATACGGGTAATGTTGTGGCTGAGTTAATTCAACGCTATGATTGAGTTATTATAATGTTGTGTCTGAGTTAATCTATTGATACGAATGAGTTAATCAATTGATATGGCTGAGTTATGTTTGAGTTACGCCTAAATTATGATAAAATTTAACAAGTGACATCAAGCGATAACAACTGATTATAGTGAAAAGACAATCGTAGATAATAGGAGATTTAAAACCATTACCAAAAAAGGAGATATAAAAACATAGTTGTTAAGTTTAAAAGGGAAGACAAGTAAGAGATACAAAAGCACTCAAGACATGAAACCGACATCATCTGGGCCAAATTCATTAAACATGTCAACCAAATCATTCCAAACTGTTGTCGTCTCGGTACAACGTTCTAGCCACCAAATTAAACTGCGTCCACACCGTTAGAGTGTGCCTTGAATCCCACATGTATTTACGCTACAAAGAGAGCAAATAGTATGAATTTTTTGGTATATGGTTTACTAGAAGTGCTTTAAATAACAAACTCGATGCTTACCGTGAGGAGAAAAACCATCTTGCCTTAAAAACAACGAGAATCATCTGGTACGTCAGCCACGCATAGTGAAAGTTGCGCTGAAGTATATCTGCAATCGCGACAGATAGTTGGTGATTGAATCTGAACCACGTATCCGTGGTTCTGTCAACCCATGTACCCAAGCCAGGGTTTGGAACTGGGAGATTCACGCGAGCACGAGCGGTGAATACGGCTTCAACATCCTTGAGAAACTGTCTGTCAATGTGAGGAACAACGACCATGTCGTTAGGAAGAGAGTATGAGACGCCTAAATGATGAGATGAAGTAACATATATATAAGAAAAAAAAGAATGTGAAAGGTTGCGTCCGTAACCGCTTGGTGGGAAAGTTTTCTAGGTTACAGTTGAGTTTGGCAGGAAATGTAACAATGAAACGGCTGAGTTTTCTGACCGTGTGGTGGGAAAGTTTTCTATGTTACGACTGAGTTTGGCGGTAAAATATATTGTTATGGCTGAGTTACCAGGCATTACAGCTGAGTTGTCAATAGTTATAATGCTATAAAACCTTTCAACTTCCCTGTTTAGATAACTCAGCCGTTAAACCAAATAACTCAGCCGTAAACCACATATAAAATGACAGAACCTTTTGACTTCCCTATTTAGATAACTTAGGTGTAACATGTAACAATATTGCTGAGTTATGTAGAATTATACAAAAAAAAATAGAGAAATGAATACGAAAGGTTGCGTCTATGACTGTTTGGCGGGAAATTTTAAATGGTTACGGCTGAGTTTTGCAGGAAAATGAGCTATTACGGCTGAGTTAATCCACATTACGGCTGAGTTGTCAATAGTTATAAAGCTGCTGGTTACATTCGATTTGCTAACTAACCGATTTACGGTTATATCCAGCCCAATTAACAACGTTTTTATACGCCTATAAAAACAGCTGCTCCTTTAAACTCCCGAAGGCTAAACTCTCACAAACAGAATATCACAATCAAAATATTTCTTCACTTTTCTACGACTCTAAATTTCAACATGGTGTATTTCCACGGTTTTTGCGACTTGTCTCCTTTCATAACTGGATGGACAATTTGTGTTATGGTTCTTAGAACGTACATAAAGTTATACAGAGATAACACATTCGAACTACAGGTCGTCTTTGTTGATGAATGGGTAATTAATGGAATCTTCACTCTTCTTACAAGTCATACTTAACCTTATTCCTATCTTATTCCCTATATAACTTACCCTCCGATGTTGTTTTCATAGGGAATACAAATTGAGCCTATAATCGGAAGACGTTTTTCACAATGTTACTGTGATATGCTCAAAGAGAATCAATGGAAATCAATCTCAACTTTTCGTGTCATTGCAAACGGTGGACTAATCCGAGCAACAACTCACCACTACATGATTGAGTTCATGGAAGCAATTGGTCATAATGTCCGACCCAAGGAAAACTGTTTTACTTAACAGATTCACACCTTTTGACAACATTATTGAAAAAATCATTCCTACAAATACTTTGGTCGGTAAGTAATACGTATGGAATGCAGATTTCATACTTTCACCTTTGACATGCATGTTTTTAACTTTTATTTCATACTCCAAGATTTAGTTGGTGCACGTCGATATCGGATGTATGAGAAATATCTCACACAACGGTGTCGAGATAAACGGATTCATACTTCCCTTCAAGATTATGGACAAATAGTACAATTTCTTTCGATCACTTCCTTTTAAATTTCTTTCTTTTCATCATGTATTTTCCTTGAGAGGGGTATAATTGTAACAATGCTCTATTCTGTTTCAGCAAGGTGACATGGAAATGTGAGGTTGTTGGCCAAATGGCGGTTGACTTCGATAGTAGGTTTCGATCTTTTCGCAATGACAATATTGTTATTGCACTCACTTGGTGGAGGATCGTTAGGTATCATACTGGCCCCCAACACGTGACGATTTTCAATCGTTCGACCATATCAGATGTGACTACCAAACACAATATTGAAGAAGTGGTAGAGATAAAAATGGCCGTCGACTAATGCAAGATGGAAGGAATCGGGTCATGCTGCTTGAAGTTTCATATTGTTTAGTTTTAATTTCCTCCTATGTATCCTTCAAACATATATTTATGGGAAGTTTCATATTGTCTTAGCCTTCAAAATGTTCATATTTGATCTGTAATATACCTCAGCTAAATAGTAGAATCACTCAGCCGCCAAGTAACATAATTCAGATAACTCAGCCATTGTCCTACCTCCATAGCTTAGTCGTAAAATAACATAATTCAAATATAACTCAACCGTAAAACCGCATAACTCAGTCGTAAAACGGCATATGAAATGACCGATCCTTTCGACTTCCCTATTTAGATGACTCAGCCGTAACAAGTAAAATGACCTAACCTTTCGACTTCCCTATTTAGATAACTCAGCCGTAACAAGTAAAATGACTGAACCTTTTGACTTTCCTAGTTAGATAACTCAGCCGTAACATGTAAAATAACTGAACCTTTCAATTTCCTTATTTAGATAACTCAGCCGCAACATATAAAATGGCCCAACCTTTAGTCTTCCATATTTAACTAACTCAACCCCAACATTTAAAACGACAAGACATTATCAAAAATAAATCAGCCGGGACGTTAAAGAAATTGCAAATATTATGGTGCTTAGAGTCTACAATTGACACGAAATACATATAACATTTACCAAACAAGGGAAAGAAGAAACATACAATTCGTGCAAACAATACTATGCACGACAAGTTTTAACATTGTGCCCAACTTCTTTACATCGAGAACATGCGTGTTCCTTCCTAGGGCGTTTATTCTCAATGGCTACTTCTAGTGCTGATTTCATCCTTAGTTTCTTGGGTCTGCCCTGTTGGTTAACAACAATCGGAGGTAAGCACGGTTGGTCAATTACAATTTGAGGAACAGGGACTTCCGTATCTGAAGGCATGATTGCACCAACGTACGCATTGACCAAATAACTGCTCTTATAGTAAGGACTGTACAGGGATATACGAGACACACACATATGCTTTGCAGCTGTGATTGCATGGATGCATGGTAATTTCTCTTTCTCGAAAAGACGGCATGCGCTTCTTTTTGCATCCACATTTACAACATGCAAAGATGTTCCATAAGTTACTTGTACGCGAAAAGCATCAATCGTTTGTACATCCATAAGTCTTGACACATGCTTATTAGACAGAAGGAAAAAAAAACAAAGACGTTATGGCTGAGTTATTCTTATTATGTCTTGTTTATCATTATTTGAGGACTGAGTTATACACATAGTTACAGCTGAGTTACCTGTAACAGTTTCTCAATACCATGTGGGAGGTGAGTTTGCTCCGTGCTCGCATCATCTCTCCGTTCAGCAAACCATCTTGTCATCATCTATCTTATCGCTTCTAACGGTTGAACTATGGGAAGATTTATGGCTTTTGACGGTGTTGTGTTCATTGATTCCGCTATATTCGTAGTCATTAAATTGTATCTATCACCGGGAAAATGAACACACGCCCACATTTGAACACCCGCTCTTTGGAGGTATGCATGTAGTTGAGGATCACGCTCTTGAATCTCGTTGAACGCGTCATCAAAATCAGTCCGCCTAAAATACCTTGCCGCTTTTTCCACGAGAGGGAACATATGTTTTTCTTTGAATTTTACCAAAATGTTCTTATACAAATGGTAAGTGCAAATCCCACGAGAAGCCAACAAATACACTTCACCAATTGCTTTCCCTACTGACTTATGTCTGTCCGAGATTATCGCCAGGTCCGTTGCGTCAGGAATAACAACTTTGAGTTGCGTAAAAACAACCGCCAAGATTCATCATTTTCAGTGTCAACTACACCAAAAGCTAACAGAAAAATCTGAAAATTACCATCCTGAGCTAGGGCTCTTAGGAGCGTCCCTTTGTAACTACCATGGAGAAACGTACCGTCGACAACAACAACTTTGCGCATGAAATGAAACCCAGCGATACTGGCAACAAAAGCAATGAACATATAGTTGAATCTTCCACTCTCATCAATTTGAAGACGTGCGATTGTACTCAGATTTGTCTGTCTTATCATGTATAGGTAAGAAGGCAGTTCTTCAAAACTACTATCAAGGGTTCCTAGAGTGAGCTCCCTTGTAAACCCTCAATGTCTTGTATGACTTCCAATAACCCATCTGTTAACACAAACATATTAATTTATAAGTCAGCCATAATATATGTACAACTTAGGCAAACTATAACACAACTTAGCCACAAAGTGATGTTAAGGCAGCTGTAAAAGGGTCATAAATCAACCGGAGTGTAATTATATGTCAGCCATAATATATCCATAAGTAACCCGTAATATATCTATAAGTCAGCCATATAATAATAAGTCAGTCGAAACATTGTAATTACCTTTACTCGAAAATGCTTATTGATGATTATTTTGACTGTTTTTGGTTTTACATCCGGACCAATGTCACCAAGATAGTCCCTGTAAAGAACTCCAAGAACATCAAGTGTTGCTTGTTGGGATCGATCAGAACGTTTCGTCACAGAACATGTGTGTTCCGAATCGTATATACGAACATAAAAATAAGGCTCATCCCCTTGTCTAGATGCACGAACACTCCAACGACATCCATCAACCCAGCACTGGTAATTCACTGTAGTAGTATTAGATATTGGTACATCAAAATCAAATCCATCCCTTATCGCAAAAAGTTTGAGTCGATACTCCAACTCGAATTTGCTACTGTATCGTTGGCCTACCCGAAACTTCGAATCTAGATTCTACTCTTGAGTCAGATTCAATAGGCCGTTTCATCCTTCCTCAAGATCCATCCTTCCGACTTATATCCCTTGACTCTTTCGCTGTAAACTCCACACAGAGACCTAGATAACATTGCAACTGTCGATCATTAGAGATATACACTGATGAAGTATCGAACGACATATTTTTCTGAGTCTTGTTGGAGAACATGTAACTTAGCCTTAACTGATGGGTCGACTGATTAAATCCGTAATCATCGACCACCAGCTTCAAAAGCCTATCGTGCGTTGTTTCCGCTTCTAGCTGCACAACTCTACACCCTCTTTCGTCGTGGTTAAATACGAATATCTATTTCTTAACCCAAATACCGGAAACAACTATGACCGAAACGGGATCAGCCATATCGAGAGAAAGATGAAAGAAATTGAAGATGAACGAAGAAAAAGATGATTAGATAGAAGTTTCGGTGATGTTCCAACGCTCAGGCGTTAAACACAGACCGGAAAGACGAGATAAAGAAGCAAGGGACGTTTCGTATTTCCATTGATGATGCTGACATGGAATATTACAGCCGACGTCGTTTTGAATTGATGAGGTGGCAAGTAAGCCACCAAACGAACATTTGATAACTCAGCCATCAAGCAAATCTATAAGTCAGTCGCAACATGAATACTTTAACCGTAATTAAAAAAGCAAAAAAAACAAAGTTAAGTTAGCTGTGTAATGTCGTAACTCAACTAACTCAGCCGTAACGTTTAAAAAACTCGTCCGTAACTGCATGCTATTATAGTAATTAATTTTTTTGCACATAAGTCTGCCGTAACAAGGCTAAGTTATTTAGTAATCTTCCCCTTTACGGCTGATTTATAACACTCGATCATAATTCAGCCGTCACATCATCCCATAACTAAACCGTCCAAAAATATAACTCAGCTGTGTCGAGGGAATAAGCCAGCCGTTTTCTCATAACTTTGACATAACGTTGTCTGGGTTAGGCTATAAATTCTTATAACTCAGACAACATTCCTTAACTCAGTCATACCGTTGTCTGGGTTATCGTATAACTCAGGCAACCTTTTACAAATCAGCCGTAACGTAGCACACGCCAAATAATTATGAAAATTAAAACAAGATGACAGACAGAAACGACTCAACCTCCAAGTGTGCTCTTATACCACATGATATGATGCTGGTGAGGAATCAATCCCAATTTCGGCACTTGGAAGATCTGGAGTGGATATCTCAAAATAGAGACGACACACGACTCAAAGACGAGATGATGGATTGAATGACGCCACAAAAGGATGCGGAAAAGCCTTTTGATAAGTCGAGAAAGATCAAAATTTGACATACGAAAATGGATCCATGATCTATTTTAAGAGAGAGTTTTGATAAAAAGATAGATGGGTTCTCATAAGAGATTACATGAGTTTATAAAGAGAAGAAGAAAAGAAGAGAAAGAGACAAGTCTTGGAACATACTCCAAGGCTGCTTAGAAACACAACATAATATTAAAGATAGAATTTGAATAGAAAAAACTCTTTCACTTTAAAGATGACCCTTAAACTTCCATTTTCGTCACTCCTCTTGACCATCAAATTAACCACTTGGTTTGGGCTCTTCTTGGGCTTGTAATGGGCATAAAATGACTTGGACTTGATATATATTCCTTGAGGCCAACTTCTGAAAGTTATACCATGGTTTGGATCATCAAATGGGTGATTTGAATGTGAATCATTTGCCTCATTAAAAACCTTGTCAAGAAAACCCATTGGGACAAAACTTGACAAGGGAAAAAGAGTACAAATGAGACACATGCCCATTTGATGATCATGTATCAAAACCAATGAGGTTAAGATAACATCTTTCCCATACTCTTTCTCCGTTATAAGTTCATTTTCTGCTTCAAAATGCTCCTCAGGTTCAAGCTGCTCCTCTGCTTCAAGCTCTTTCGCGGCTACAAGCTCTTGATCAAATTCCAAGTCCTTTGTGCTTTCCATGATCACATCATACTCGGCCAGGTGGTCGAGTGGTCAAGTCTTCTACTCGACCAGGGGGGTCGAGTGGTCGGTTGAGGTCGTGAAGCGTCTACTCGACCAGGGGGTCGAGTGGTTTGACATGATCAGGTCCGCTTTTTTGAATTAGCTCGTCAACAGCTCCAAATCACCTGAAAACAACACAAATATGCAACATGCATGCAAAACTATCCTAAACATGCAAAGTGATGACAAATGATGACAAATGATATAAAACAGTGATGATATGATGCTAAAGTGATGACAAATGGATGCTCAAAACAGGCAAAATGCACACTTATCAACTCCCCAAAACTTAGTCTTTGTTTGCCCTAAGCAAACAATTAAGAACAAGCTGGAGGTGAGGTTTGAAGGCGGGGACTCAGAGCCAAAGCAGGTATATCAGATGAAATCAATGTCCAAGTTGATAGTTCTAAGTTACGATATGATCGAATTCTACTCAAAAAGGTTAGCCAAGCCTTGTTATCAATCAATCCGACTCATTTGCTCGACCTACATAATGTTTTCAAATCTACCAATCCCTTTAACATTCATTAGTTCTCGAACGTGAATCAAGCAATGTATCATCAATGAACTCATTTGGCTAAGGTAAAGGCCAAGAGACAAAGATGGTCCCTTATAGAATAGGCTTCAGCAACAGGGGATCTCTCAAAAAATGATTGAGCTTTAGTAGAATGCTAAAGGTAAGTCCCAAGCTATGCATACAGAGATAAGATCCCATCTACCCAGAGTATATCAAATGAAGCTCTAATGGTAATCCCATCTCCAATCCCAGTATAAGAACTTAACTCTACCCTTTGCATTCATGAATCCTTTAAGCCCTTTTTCTAATCATTCTTTTCTTCTCTCTTAACTCTTAGGAGAAGCTTTCTCAACACTTTGATACATCTAGCGGATTTGGATTTCTTTGACAACTAAGGTTCCTATTTTTTAAAATTTTAAAGCCGAGGGCTTTTGCCCATCTTCAATTGCTAACAAGAACTCTCTCTTTCTTTTCTTTACATATCTCAAAACCTTTACTAGACTTTTTTGCTTCTTTAGCTTACTTCACCTAGAGTCTTTTACCCTTTCTCATCAATGAATCAACCCTTTTTTTTTTTTTTCTTTAAGACACATCCCAACCCAAAGTATAAGCGCCCACCTAGTCCTATCTAGTCCGAAAAATGCGAACTAGAACTCCATGAGACACTATCTCTATCGTTACGAACCTAACACTTTCTACCAAGCTTAATCGGAATAAGACCTCACAAACACTCACAAGTGATATAGGGCTTGAAAGAAAGTCTAGGTTTGAGTTCGGGTTAACTGCTTTAATAAGGAGAGTCAGCTACTTGGATTAACAAGAGTGATCAAAATGAATAAGAAAATCCAGGTATTTTAGGGTATCCATGAGTTCAAATTTGATGCAGACAAGATAATTAAAGATCAAATTCAGGTTCAAATTGATAGGGAATGGTATCAGATCATGACAGTGTGGTCGAGTAGAGCAATCTAGGCATGGTTCAGTTTTACTTCAATTTCATTGACTACGCAACAGACAACTAGCAACGAGGGCACTGAGTTTATCCGGTGAACCAAAATGCTTACAAGGCTATCTCATCATTATCCCCTATGCATATGCAACAATCCTAAATGAAACACTCTAGACTCGATCCTAAATGAAATGCAACTACATGAACACTCTATTTTTGTGAAATCATTTTCTTGAATTTTTCAATTTTTTTTTTTTTCCTATGCCTTGATGAATGCAGACTCAAGAGTATAAACAATGCAACACACACTTCCTGAGCCCTCCCCCAAACTTAAAACACACAATCCACTGTGTGACTAAACTTGGAAGAGAGTACTTAGGACAAATCCAATCACAGAAACAAAATAAAGAACAAATCACAAGAGATGATATAATACAATGGTGAAGTGAGGCGCTTACCTCACTCAAAGAATGAACGGAGTTGGTCGTCAATGGCTGCCTGTGATTGCTCCCAGGCCATAGACGACCCGCCCTGTTCTGTATCAGCTCCAGCATGTGGGTACTCGACCTCATCAGCTCTATGGCGGCCAACACCGCTCTGAGGATACTCGACCTCTCTTCTTCTGCTGCGACCAGCACCGTGGTCGAGTGATCTCCTCGAGTGAATAAGGCGTGATCTGCTGCTAGAGCGAACGAGTGTAGCCTTCCTTCTTCTCTTGTGCTCCCGAGACTCGAATGATGAATGTCTAGCAGGGACATGTGAGACTCTCTGCTCACTAGGCTCAGGCCTGTGCTGACTTGGCTCAGGCTCATCAAATCTCCTCGATGGCATCTCTAGAGGAGGTTGTCCCTGTGGAACATTTGTAGTGTAAGAGGAACAGCTCAGCGTATCCGTCAGAAACTTGATAGTCTTGAGGCACTTGGCGAGTAGCTTGTCCTGCTTCTTGCACCACTTCTGCAGCTTGCTATTGTTCCTATGAGCTTCACTCAAGCTCTTGCTCTCCCTCGCTGGAGGTACATGTTCACTAAAATGATACATGCTAGTGTCAAACTCCACTGCTCTGTCTTCATCCATCCCATCCTCAGCAGCTTCTTCTATAAGATCATCCTCATCCAATGGCGGAGCGTTCTCATAGTAGAGGTTTCCAAGCTCAGGCCTAAAATCAATGTTATCTCCCTCTATTATGCGTGTAACCTCTGGGCTGGGGAGAAGGATGCTAGCTCTCTTATCCGTAGAGTGCTCAAACCTGAAACGGTGCATGTCGCCAACCATTGCGAACTCCACGAATTCGCAGTGACGTAGATGCTCGATATCCATTGCCCGTGGCTCGAGTCCATCAGATGTGATTGGGACTCCACAAGCGATCAGAATCGGTGTCACAACACCGCCAATACAAAGAGCGCCTCGTATTCTCTTATGGTTATTGTTGACAGCCCAGCTCTTGTATCCACACAGGTGGATCAGAAGAAGTACAGAGAGAGGTGTGTCATTGATTTCACCTTGGAGAGACATTTTGTTCTTAGTTTGGCGGAGAGTGCCTTTGAGAGCCATAGCGATCATTTCCATATCAGAATTGGTAACAGTCCCTGTGATCTCTCGGGAGTAGAGGACATTGGCTGTAGAACGCTGGAAGTACCTGATGACAGGGCTGCGTATCATATTGCTCTTTGGCCTAGAAGAATTCAGCGGTACAGAGCTGCCAATTGTGATCCATAAGTCTTTCAACTCTTCTCTATCATACTTGGGCTTAGTACCCGTTCCATTGGGGAAACCAAACAATCCTTCGAAGCGCTTGATTGATTACCTATACTCATGACCATACACAGAGAATCTCAAGAATCCCAATCCTTCGCATTCCAAATCATCAGAGGTCATACCTTGGTAAAGCTCCACTTGTAGTGTGGAGAGGAACTGAATCGTTTCTTCTTCATATGCTACATAGGGATAAGCCATCAGAGTGTCCAGATGACAACTCTGGTACAGGTGCTGAACATCCTCCAACAATCCAAATTGAGCAAGTGTGGTCGAGCATGGATACCCTGTGCTACAGAACTCATTCAGTTTGAAGAGCCTGATATACTCCTCAGCAGGCAATACATTAGGTTTGTGCAGAAGTTTGGTGGCTTTGCGAGTATGCTCAGGCATGTACTCGTCTTCTAGATCCACATCTATAAGCTCATACCTCCCTGTCATTGCTCTCTTCCCTCGAGCTATCTCAGCTTTTCTTCTGAAGCTATCGTATTCTCTCTGTTCTCGTTCTGTCTCATCCATGTTATAGTCAGGATCAACCGAAGAACTGCCACTGTAATTACTCATGATTCTCCTGCAAGAAGATTTAGAACTCAAAACTCAAATGTCAATAGGTTAGTCTCAAAGATAACAATGAAACCAAAATTGTTATCAACAGGCAATGAAATTGACCAAATTGGTCGAGTACAATCTAGTACTCGAGTAAACTGAGCTGTTCTCGAGTTCCTCTTACACGAATTGGATCGAGTAGAGTAGAGACCGCGGTTGAGTAACTTTTCTGAAGTCGAGTGGATCTGCTGATTTCCTAGCACCAGCGATCGAGTGATACCTCAGTGAACCGGAATTGAAGCCTGGAATCTTGAAACGTGAAGGGTCGGTCGAGTGGTTGGCTCCAGAGGTCGAGTACTTCTTCGGTGAGCCGGAATTGGCAAGGACGAAACCACAAGTCGACGGTCGAGTACTGTAGTTGTTACCGAGTAGTTCCCGAGACTTTGACGGTGAAGTGAAGTGGTCGAGTGAGAGGCGGCGATTTGTGGTGAAGTAGAAAAATTGGAGTGTCGGTGGCGTAGCAGTCGAGTGATTCACGGTGAAACAAAACCGGTGGTCGAGTGAAACTTGGAACTCGACTGCGGCGGCTGAGTAATTCTCTCCAACGACGGTCGATTGGTTTCAGCGAGGTCGAGTGCGGCTTAGGTTTCAGAGAATTGTTTCTTGCGGTCGAGTGATGGAAAATTGAATAGAGGTTGGTCGAGTAAAATTTCAAAAGGAGTGGTGGAAATTGAGTTTGAGATTCTCTCTCCATCTTATCTTCAGCGTGTGGTCCACACTCTGTTGACTGGGAAAACAGAAGGAAATCTACTGTAAACTTGACAAAATCCCTGCAAGTCTTTGTAGCTCCTGTTGGTCGAGTATAATGATGATTTAAATTTTTTTGGGTTTTAAACATCACATATACTCGACTTATGTACTCGAATTCAGGGTCTCCAGATGCAACAAAAAAATTTCAAAATTTTGCACTCCACCATGCTATACACTCGATTTCCTGGTCTTCTGTAGAGTAAAAGTTTTGAATTTTTACTCTATCTCCACATCGTTCCTTTGTTCCTGAAAACCAAAAACACAACTAAAACAAATCAAAAATAACAAGAAAATAAAAGTTTATTTACAGAGATAGTCATAGAATTTCCCCCCAAGTGAGTTTGTTTAAAGTCAATAGCTTGACTCCTTTACTCCTTTAATCATCAAGAAGTTCCTTGAGGTGAACCGACGTCACCTCTGGAAGGATTTGATCTGCTAAGTACTTCTTGAGCCTTTAACCGTTTACTGTGAAATCTCCACTCTTACCAGGTAGAGTGACTGCTCCATAAGGACGGACCTCAATGACAAAGAAGGGGCCAGACCATCTGGATTTAAGCTTTCCTGGAAAGACCTGAAAATCCTTAGTGATGATCTTCTTGTCATGGAAAAGCTTAATTCTCTCCTTGTAGATTTTAGAGCCCTCATAAGCTTCTAAACGGATTTCATCAAGGTCACTGAGTTGGATCAACCGCTTTTCCTCAGCGGTTTTTATGTCAAAGTTCAGGAGTTTTACCGCCCATATAGCTTTGTACTCGAGCTCAACAGGTAGGTGACATGATTCTCCATAGAGGAGATTAAAAGGAGTTGTACCAATGGGTGTCTTGAAAGTTGTCCTGTAAGCCCACAGTGCATCATCAAGCTTTGCAGACCAGTCTTTCCTTGTAATTCCAACAGTTTTTTCCAGAATTGTTTTTATCTCCCTGTTAGAGATCTCAACCTGCCCGCTTGTCTGTGGATGATAAGGGGTGGCGACTTTGTGCTTTACTCCATGCTTCTTCAGGAGGTTCTCAAAGACTTTGTTGATGAAATGCTTCCTACCATCACTGATTACTACCCTAGGAACTCCAAATCTCCAGAAGATTATGGTCTTGAACAGCTTCAGCACAACTTTTGCATTGTTGGTAGGACTAGCAATAGCTACGACGACCAGTATATACTTGTTACCGTATGAAGATGGGAATGGACCCATAAAATCAATTCCCATACGTCAAAGATCTCCACTTCCAAGAGTGGGTTTTGAGGCATCTCATTTCTTTTGCTGATGTTTCCCTTTCTCTGCCATGAATCACATTTTGAAACGAACTTCTGAGCGTCCTTATACATTATTGGCCACCAAAAGCCCCCTTGCAGAACCCAGCATTACCAAGGAAACTTCTGATGTCCTTCACCGTTTTTGGTGGCTGCAACTGCATCATCACTTCAATTTTTCCTTTGTCAACCTCTATACCCTTCTCTGATATCTTGTGGCCCAACATTATGCCTTCCTTCACCATGAAATGACACTTTTCCCAATTGAGAACAAGATTCGTCTCTTCGCACCTGGTCAATACCCTGCCAAGATTCAACAAACAAGAGGAGAAAGAGGGGCCATAGACCGAAAAATCGTCCATGAAGACCTCCACCATCTCCTCGATTAAATCTTAAAATATAGAGGTCATACACCTCTGAAATGTTGCAGGAGCATTGCATAAACCAAATGGCATTCTCTTATAAGCAAAAGTTCCATAAGAACATGTGAAAGTAGTTTTCTCTTGATCATTAGGGTGAATCGGTATTTAAAAGAAACCACTATATCCATCAAGAAAGCAATAGTATGGGTGATTAGCTAACCGTTCAAGCATTTGATCAATGAATGGTAAAGGAAAATGATTTTTCCTAGATGCAGCATTTAGCTTTCTATAATCAATATACATTCTATTACCAGTTATAGTTCTAGTAGGGATCAATTCATCCTTTTCATTTTTAACAACAGTCATTCTACCCTTTTTAGGGACGCAATGAACTGGAAGAACCCAAGTACTATCAGATATAGGGTAGATGACACCAACATCAAACAGTTTCAAAATTTCTTTTTTCACTACTTCTTTCAAGTTGGGATTTAACCTCCTCTGTGGTTCAATGCTAAAATAGGATTCGTTTTCAAGGTGGATCCTATGGTTGCATAAACTAGGTGAAATTCCCTTAATGTTAGATAATGAATAGCCAATTGTTCTCCTATACTTTTTAAGTTCAGATAATAGCAGGTTCACTTCATCATCATTTAACTCAGCATTAATGATCACAAGGTAAGTAGAGTTTGGACCAAGGAATGCGTACCTTAGACCTTTAGGAAGTGGTTTGAGATCAACCTTCGGTGCCTTGAGTTCAGACCAGTCATCTTAAGTTGGAATGATCAGCTCTCCAGAGTCGCTGACAGTCGAGGTCGAGTCATTGGTCGAGTATGTTCTCGAGTGTGCAGGTTGAACTCGTGTTGACCCTTCTTCGCTCATTACCATTACCTATGTTGGTGGTCCATTCAATTCCTCAGAAGGTTGTAATTCTTCCATTGCTTTATGGGAGTACAGCTTCTGGTATCCCAAAGTTTCCAAATGCAGAAACTCATCTTCACCACTTTTGGTTAAAGCACTGTTAAGGTGATCTTCTTCTGCAAGCTCTTCCAGTAACTCATCAGCTAACTGATCCATTTCTTCGATCCAAAAGAGTTGCCCTTCCATAGTAGGCTTCTTCATCGCGTCTTTGACGTCAAAGGTCATCTTAAAGTCTTTGCCAAGGTTTAGATCAATCTTCCCTTTCTTGACATCAATCATAGCTTCTGCAGTTGCTAAGAAAGGCCTCCCCAGAATCAAAGGGTCCTTGGGCTCTTCATCCATCTTCAAGACTACAAAGTCAGTTGGTATCTCTATGGCTCTAATCCTGATTGGTAGGTTTCCGAGTAAACCATGAGGGATCCTTACTGACCTGTCTGCTAGGATAAGGGATATATTGCAGGATATGTATTGAGTGAACCCTAATCTTTTGGCAACAGAGAGCGGCATGAGACTGACTAATGCTCCTAAATCACATAGACATCTGTTGAAAGGCAATGGACCTAAAGAGCATGGTAGAGTGAATGAACCAGGATCACTAAGCTTCTTAGGAATGATCTTCTTTTGTATGATAGCACTGCATTAATGACTCAATACTACCATCCCTTGCACTTCTTGAATTCTCTCTACGATCAAATCTTTCAGAAACTTGTGAGAGTTCGGGATTAGCGCTAGAGCGTCAACAAGAGGTATCCGCAACTCAACCTCCTTGATGTTCTTGGCAAACATAGCTCTATACTTATCTGCCAAGGCTTTCTTGTGACAGCCAGGAAATGGAAGTTGTGGTTTGTAAGGAGGAGGAACAAAGACCTTTTCTATGTTCTTGACAACAACTGGTTTTGGAGCAGTTGGTGATGTTGCTAGGAAGGTTGGTTGAGTATTTGGTCGAGTAACGTGGTCGAGTGGCTGCTCGAGTGGTTGCTCGAGTGTCTGGTCAAGTGGCTGCTCGAGTGGTTTGTCAGCTCGATCTTTACCGAGACTGAAATCCTCCCCATCTTGATCTTCACTGTCCTCAGTGACTGTCTTTGGTTCCTCTCAAGTTGGAAGTGAGCATATTCTTTTGGATTTTGAATTGCTTTGCCTGGAAGTTGGCTTATCTGTTTTGGAGCTGAAGAAGATGCAATGTCCCTCTAAGTATCGGACTTTGGTATTCAGTGTTTCCACCTTGACATTTAGATCATTGTAGCTACTGTCCAACTTATTGTGTAACTCAGATATTTTCTTAGCTATCTCCATGGAGCCAGATGCTTTCCCGTGAAGCAACTGTTGTAGCATTTGTTTCATGTCAAGATCAGGAGCAGCAAGACCTTGGTTTTGCTGAGGTGCAAACACAGGTGGTGGTTGCGGCTGAAGTTCCCTTGAAATTGCTGCTGGGGAACAAAACCTTGGTTGTAGGGAACAAAGGGTTTGTTCTGACCTTGTTGTTGCTGTGGAGGATACACTTGGTCTTGTGGATTAGCAATGTTGGTGCTGCGGTAGGAGAGGTTGGGGTTGTTGGTCTTGAAGTTGTTATACCCTTTGTAGCCACTCTGGTTGTTGTTGATGTAGCTAACTTCTTCTAACTGGTTACCCTCCCCATCTTGGACTTGATACTGCTCGTCATCAAGAAGGAAGTGCACATGCTTCTGCTGGCTAAGTAGAATTATGTCCAGCTTGTCATTCAGTGCTTTGATCTCCTTCCTATGTTTGTCATCGGAATCAGCTGTGCCTCTGATGGTCCTATTGCAGTCCTCGTTGTAATTACCATCTGATTGAGCAAGGTTCTCAACCAATTCCCGGCCTTCTTCAACATCCTTGTTCTGGAAATTCCCATTGCTGGCGGTATCCAGAAGCATTCTGATGCGTGGTAGAACTCCTCTGTAAAGAGTGCTGAGCAGAGAGGCTTTCTTGAAGCCATGATGAGGGTATTGTGATATAACCCAATTTTCACTGATTTTATCTATGTTTTAGGTATAGGATTTTGAGTCTTTATGTTATTTCTCGAGTCTTTTTAGTGTCTTTTCAGGTATTCTATGCAATGGGACAACAATGGAGATAAAGAGACATTTTGGAGCAAAAGCTAAGAAAAAGGAAGCTAAGGACGATTTTGGTTCAGGAATCAGCGAGGAGTGTCGATCGACACACTCTTGGTGTCGATCGACACCAGTTTCGGCCCGGCAGAAGTCCATGACGCTTTCAAGTTTACATAAGAGGAAATTTGCCTCAGAAGACTTCCTTATTTGTATTATTAGTCCCTGGACGTTTTTAGGGTTTTATATATTGTTTTTAGACCTAAGTTTCTTTTATCAAGTCTTTTATCAAGCTTTTGCAAATCCCTGTTACTAAGAGACATAAGCTATTCATCGATTGTTTTTCAGAGTTTTATTCAGATCTTAATACAGTGAAGAGATCCCTTCTTTCCCCTTCTCTACTTACTGTGTTTATGCTTTCACACTCGAATATGTTGTTTGCTTCATTCAATATGTCTGAGTAATCTGCTTGTTAGGAATAGGGTTTCTCATTAGGGATTCATATGGTTTAGTAGATTGTCCACTTTGCTAGGTTATCTATAGAATTCTTCATCTTTAATTATGTTTAATGTTTGCCAAAAAAAAAAAAAAATTATGTTTAATGCTAGATCTAGAGTAATTAACTAGATCTTGAATCTAGACAATAGATATGCCCGCCATAGGTATCTGTAGTTGGATCTATTATTTGATGAGTCTGGTTTATAGGTGTGTAATAAGAATCGGCCTATCTACTAAGATGAACAATTGAACTCGTTAAGAATGCATATTTAGGTTGATAGTTTCTCGGCTTCTCCGGTTATTATTAGCTATAGGTATAGAGAGTTTCGCGGCACGCCTACCGGTTATTCCATAATTAGAGTTTGAGTTTAAGAATGGTTTGATAACAACCTAGCTTTCATTAGATCTACTAACCAATAGTTTCCTGAGAATACCCTGTTCCTAGCTCTTTTCCTAAACGTTCACAACACAATCAATATTGCTGTTTTCTTGCTTTGTTTACTTACTATTTCACTTACACCCTACTAGCTTAATCTCGACATTTAACTCATTGTTTAAACAAAAGAACTCCGTGATTCGATCTTAAATAACTGCAATTAATCTCTTATTTGAGAGAGTAGTTCTAGCTAATTTGAACCATATCACATTGGTTGGTGTAACCATTGAAATGCTCCCATGCTTCACAGAAGCTTTCACCAGTCATCTATGAAAAGCCAGAGATCTCATTTCCGAGTCTTGCAGTTTTGGCATTGAGAAGAACTTTGCTAGAAAAGCATTCTTGCAATCATCCCAGGTGGTGATTGAGTCATGTGGCAGATTCTTCTCCTAGATGTGTGCTTTGTCGCCCAAGGAGAATGGAAACAACCGGAGCTTGAATCCGTCTTCACTGACACCATTGATTTTTGTTAGGTTGCAGAGCCTATCGAATTCATCAAGGTGGTCGAGTGGATCCTCCATTGGCAGACCATGGAATTTGTTCCCATGAATCATCGAGATGAGACCACTCTTAATCTCGAAGTTGTTGTTCTTGATAGCAGGAGGTGCAATTCCTTTCCTCTGACGATGGTCCCTTGGTGCATCTCCAGCACCGATGTTGGCAGGACCATTCTGTTGATTCTGTTTGTCAGCCATTTCGAGTAGTTGCTGGGGTAAAAGGTTGACTGTGTTTCTCCTTTATCTGAGTTTGCGAGCGATGCGGTCGATGTTATCGAAAAGGAGGTTCTGATTGCCTGTTGATCGAGTTTACATACAGCAGAGGTGTACCTGGAGCAACAAGACAACAAAAAAAAAAAAAAATAGTTAGTAACTAAAATGAAAATTGAAAAAGAACTTGATCTAAGCAAGTCTGAAATCTTAAATGTAACAAACAAACACCCAATTGGCAAAGGCGCCAAATGGATAATAGGTTTTAGTCAATTATCCTTAAACACCAATCATGTCGTTGTAGTATTTTAGTTTGTCAATCCAAATGGGTGTGATGCTAACAATCAAGATGTGATCAGAAGTCACTAAGTCAAGCCAAGCAATAACAGGTTTTGACGTGTTCTAGGAGTCCTAAGTGAACATGCAGAAAACAGAAATTCAAGCAGAAACAATAAAACACTCTACCAACAAAGCTCTTTGCAGAGAACTGGGTGAGGTCGAGTGACTGGTCGAGTAACAGGCAGTAAATGAAACAAAGATACTCGACTGCACAGTCTGTTGCCAGACAACTGGGTGGTCGAGTATCAGGTCGAGTAACAGGAAAGATTTGCAGAAACTAAGCAACATGTAACAAGACGTAGTAAACAACAGTAGAGTAAACAAAAAAATCAATCAGATAAAGAATTCCCAAGGATGGGGTAATTGAGTAGTTTCGTTTCTTCAGTTTACAGGTGATTAACATGCTCAATAAATTATCCCTAGATAACAAGTTCGGTAACCAAATCTAAGTGCCACCGCAACAGAGACCCTCAAGTTAAACCAGTCCCAGACTCCATCACCATTGACGAGAGCTAACCTAACATGCATTACGAATCAACAAGTTAAAGCCAAAACGCTCTGTGCAACCAATACCTTGGTACAGAGCCACGAATCTCTGGAATTAGTGGTTCAGAAATTTCATCGAACACCTTTTGGGCGCGGAAATGTCTGGGCTCAAATTCCAGTTGATCAGAAAGCAATAGGCATTAAGAAAAACTAATCCAGAAGGGATTTATATATCAAACTCAACCACCTAGCATACCGAGAATCCTAAACTACTCTAACCCATCCTCAGAAACCTATTCACTACTCAGACATCATTGTAGAGAACATAAACGTTGAATAGAATGAAAACATGATAACAACAAAGTAATAGCATGATGATAACAGGATGAACAAAAGTAAACGAAATCAAAAGCAAAATGTTGAATACTGAATAGATTAAAAGAAATCCGGATTACAAAATGTGAAGAACAAAGTGTCTGCGGAATAAAACTTAGATAAACGAAAATGTAAAATACATGCTACTTATAGCGAAATATTCCAAAACCCTAACACTCAAAACGACGCAGTAGTGGGACGGATTAAGAACGGTACTCGACCCAGGTGGTCGAGTGAGCGGTCGAGTGATAAGCTGGAGTCTTCTTTTCTTCCTTGTGCTCGAGTGTCTGGTTGAGTGCGGAATGGAGAAGACTCTGAAGCTGGCAATCGAGTATGTAGTCGAGTGATGGTGATGGTGATACTCGACTTTGTGGTAGAGTGGCGTGATCGAGGGATGGTCAAGTGGTGGAGGTGATGATACTCGACCAGGTGGTCGAGTGAAGTGATCGAGTGACTCTCATGGTGGTACTCGGCCAGGCGGTCGAGTGGTGAAGTGAAGTAGTGAAGTCTTCTACTCGACCAGGGGGTCGAGTGGTCTATTGAGGTCGTGAAGCGTCTACTCGACCAGGGGGTCGAGTGGTTTGACATGATCAGGTCCGCTTCGAGTATGTGTTTTCATAAACACTTCCCGAGTATGTGTTTTCATAAACACTTCCCCAATTTATACAGGGCGCCCATATATGTCCTCCTACAATGAAATTGAAACACATTAAAATCATGTAATTAATATATAAGAATAGTGAATTGTTTGGATAAAAATCAGAGGAATGTTACCAATTCTTCGTAAACTTGCACAAACGATTTCTGTCGGATGCATATCTGTAGAGACCAAGATCGCCACAATTGGATTTTCTTCATTGTGAAGCACTTTCACTCCTCACCACTACACGACTGGTGTTCCAATGAACCCACATCAGATCCCAAAGTTTACCACGAATCCAAAGAGGTTGTACACCACTCCTCTTAACTTCACTAACAATGCCCTTCATACGCTTTTGGGCTAACATTTTGAACCCCTCTCTAACAGCCTCAGTAAGCCCATGATCCAAATAGAACATCCTCTACATGGTACAAATTAAAGAGATAAGTTAGCACGGATAATTAGTAAATGAGTAACAATAAGAATTTGAAAGATAAAAGTGAAATTGTTACCGCGAAACTCCTGAAATATCTCTCTTGGATGCTAAAAATAGTAACCTTCCAATTGAAGTATGGACCATCAAATTTCCTCCTAAATACTTCAGCAATCGCCCGAGGTAGTTTATATTTATGCATGTTAAACCTATATTAAAAATAGAGAACTAGTCTCTATAAAGACAAACTATAGCAGTGCTCAATCACAAATACAAGAAAAAGATCCATCTCTAGCTGTGCTCAATCACAAATACAAGAACTAAAGGAACTAGAGAGTGATCTAAACTCTTGCACAATCACAATAAAAAATCACAAGAACTAGTGTAACTAGAGAGTGCTCTAAACTCTAGCACAATCACAATCATAAATCACAAATCAATCTCTAGCAGTGCTCTAAACACATCAACAATAGGAAGAAAAGGAGAGCGAGAGAATGAGAGAGAGCGAAATTACCAGAGAGTTTCAACGCCTGGGATAGGAACCTTGGACAGAAAAAGTAAATGTTGGCGGCCTTGAAGATTAAGCAAACAATCTAACAGCTCTTGGTAGTCTTGGTCTGGATTTTCTTCTTCTTCATCATCTTCTTGGATTGGTATGTCGTTGTCGTCATCATCTGTTTCTTCGTCATCTTCCTCTTTGTCATTTTGAGGAGCAAAAGGCGGTTGTTGAATAACAGGAGACGGTGGTTGAGGAGCAGGAAGAGGTTGTGTCCTCGGCAGGTACTGGGATGGAAGACTTCTATGTGATTGGATCATAGATTGTGTCTCTGATTGACTAGAGGAGTGAGAAGACACTCCGACACCACTCCTTCCTCCTCTGCTCCCACCTCCGCGACTATTATTCATAGTCCGACTCACACTTGGATTCAATGGAGGGTTAATCAAACCACCGCTGGATACGGAGGATTTTGACTCAAGCCTCTGCTTGGGTTCAAAGGATCAGCCTTTTACGCCTACCATTGGTTGGATTCAGAGGATTCGGACGATTCACCCTCTAAGACTTACTAGCGCTTGGCTTCGTATCCGGACTAGTGAAGACCCTCGAACCTGATTGAGATTTGCCACTGCGACCCCGTGTAGAATTACCCTTTGTCGCCGTTAGATCGAGGAGAGATTGAGAAGAGATCGAGGAGAGATTCAGAAGAGACTGAGGAGAGATTGAGGAGAGAAATCGATTTGAGAAGAGAAGAGAGTTGAGAGGTTTTGAGAGTGAAACCCAAAATCCAGAAAGAGAAGTCCCGCATAATGAAAAATCGACTAAGTGTTTACATAGTAATTAACGAGAAGGAGTCCTTAATAGGTCGCAAACGAGTCACAACAAAAACAAAATTGGAGGCAAAATTCACCGCCCAAACCAAAGCCCAAATCCATTAAAAATACATATATAAAAAGGGGCAAAACTCACCCCCCAAAATAAAAGCCCAAAATTCACCATCCAAAAATCGCGAGTATCGAATGAGTTTGAATATAGTGGCAAATTGTTACTGTCTTATGACTGTTAGGTTTAAGTCACAAATTGTTTTTTTTTCAAAAATTCTAGGCATTACAGATCAAAACTATTGATACCAATCACTAAAAAACAATCATAACTGTATTCTAGAGTATCCCTATTGATACCTATTAGTATAAGAGTTTAAAACATTGATTTGATTACTTTGTATTTAAATGTTTTTGAAAAATCCAATCTTTCTTCTAAACCAAAATGTAAAATTTAAAAATGATTTGTAATTAATGATATTATTGTGTTCAAACAATATGATTTAAAGCTAAAAGCTTATAATGATTGATTTTTATTCAATCAAAGTATATATGTATATATAACATTCTCTAAGGTGATTTTTCGAATACAAAAAATAGCGAATATTAAATAAGTCCGAATATAGTCACAAATTGTTACTGTCTTATGACTCTAAGATTTAAGTCACAAATTGTTTTTTTGGATTCTAGGCATTACAGATCAAAACTATTGATACCAATCACTAAAAACCAAACATAACTATACTCTAGAGTATCCCTATTAGTATACGAGTTTAAAACATTGATTTGATAACTTTGTTTGGAAATTTACAAGAAATCAAATCCTTCTTCTAACCCAACATGTTAAACTTAAGAATGATTTAGAATTAATAATATTATTGTGTTCAAAGAATGTGATTTAAAGCTTTGAAAAACTTATAATGATTGAGTTTTGTTCACTCAATCTATATGTATATATATATCAATTGTCTAAGGAGATTTTCCGATTTAAAAAAATCGCAAGTATTAAATGAGTCCAAATATAGTCGCATATTGTTACTGTTTTGTGACTCTAAGTTTTAAGTCATAAATGTTTTTTTGGATTCTAGGCATTATAGATCAAAACTATTGATACCAATCACTAAAAAACAAGCATAACTGTCTTTAAAGTATCCCTATTAGTATAAGAATTTAAAACATTGATTTGATAACTTTGTTTTGAAATTTACAAAAAATCAAATTCTTCTTTTAAACCAACAGGTTAAACTTAAGAATGATTTAGAATTAATGATACTAGATGAGTACCCGCACAACGTGTGGGTTTATGTATTACTATTTACAAATTATTTTTGTAGGAATTCGTACCTCTTTATAACGATTTATAAATCCTAATAACGAATTCAATTACCAGGAACTGTGTAAATAAAGAATTATATCTAGATAATAGGGTTTGAATATACCTGGATATTCTGCAACGCAAAGATGAACCATATTGTTTCGAGGTTGTTTTAGCACCCCAAGTGTTGTGCCTCTACCGGTATCCACACGCACACAAACTGGATCAGATCTGGAATGCTAGTTCCTTTGAGACCTAATCTCAAAACTTAGACAAACTATTTGTCTCTTTATTTTAGGGTTTTACGATCAAAAGTACATATCACAAAAGTTGCTAATATATCATATATATAGCTAACCGTTTAACCCTAATTAATTAGGATTAATAATGGGCCAAAGTCCAATAACTCTTTTTATTCCCGTTTTGAAATTCATGTACATAAATATATGTATATCATATATAACATATATAGTATAATAAACATTGATGCAGTTTGCTTAGGTGTGTGATCATGTAGGTTTGTATAATATTAGCAATGAGTTCTCACTCATAGATTATAAGCGGTCTCTAGCAAAACATAATAACCACCTAATACTATACAAATGTCAAACCTCGACATTACCACTTTAAATAGAATAAAATACAACTGATTTCAGGACATTCCCAACAATCTCTCACTTGTACTGGAATCATCTATTCCCATAATCCCTTTGTCTCTATATCTCGATCTGAGCATAAGGCAAGAAATTATGATCCTTATTCAGCTAGACTATGTTTATCGAACTCTGATTTTTACTGATAAAACAAACGACTGACATTTACCTCGTTTGAGCGCGGCCACGCATTTCTCAGTATCAAATCTTCGATAGGCCCAAAGATATTTATCTCCCGTTATATGGGAGGGACAAATCCCATCTTGTTCCATGCCTGTTCCTTATACAATTCATAACGCGCCCAATCACTTGTCTTTATAATCACCTTTTCGGCTGATGTTTGACAGAGTCAAAGCGAACTAATCCATGAGTAAGAAATCATGACGAACTCAGGTCAAAGAACTATACTCTATAGTTGTGATGAGAAACTCTTATGACACTCATATAACAATCTTGTAGAGTTCTCATAACGGGTCAGTCCAATACTGTGTTCTCGAACACATATCTATGTGATTGACTTTAATACCACATATTAATGACTCCATGAAACTTAGTCATCAGTCACCTCACATACTAGTCATTCTTAGTTATTAATGTCCCATTTTAATAACCTTGACTAGGGACTTAATAAGAAGTTGAAGTTTCTACATATCAGTTCAGGAATCATTATAACTCAGAACTCATTATCTTAAGTGATAAACGATTCTGACTCTATAATCAATTTTTTAATGTCATTTTTCACTTACAGGGTTTCATGATCAAGTCACGTACTTGATGACCTATAAGAATGATATAAATTATTTGGGACTATTATTTAATTATCAAATAAATAAATAATACTGAAACAAATTTCATTAATTTAAAAATAAATCCAAATTTCTTTTAACATGAACATCATATCATAAAAGAAAAACTTCACACTAGAAATAAGATCACATCTTTATAAATCTAATGCCAATCGCAGCAATATGACTCTCATGCTTCGGCTGTGGAAGAGGTTAAGTAAAAGGATCAGCAACATTTGCATTCATTGAAACTCTGCTAATCTTCACATCACCTCTATCATTAATCTCACGAATGAGGTGATATCGCCTTTGTATGTGTTTGGATTTCTGGTGTGATCTAGGTTTTTTTGCTTGCGTTATGACACCATTGTTATCACAGTAAAGATCAATGGGGCCAGAAATACTAGGAACCACACCAAGTTCAGTAATGAACTTCCTAATCCAAACAGCCTCCTTAGCCGCTTCAGAAGCAGCTATATACTCAGCTTCAGTTGTAGAGTCTGCCACAGTGCTCTGTTTGGAACTCTTCCAACTCACTTCTCCTCCGTTTAGACAAAAGACAAATCGTGATTTCGATCGGAAAACATCTTTGTCTGTTTGAAAGCTGGCATCAGTAGAACCACTCACAACAAGTTCCTCACTTCCTCCATAGACCAAAAACTTATCCTTAGTTCTTCTCAAGTACTTAAGGATGGTCTTGACTACTATCCAGTGACTTTCACCTGGATCAGATTGGTATCTGCTCGTCATGCTCAAAGCACATGCAACATCTGGGCGAGTGCAGAGCATAGCATACATGATAGATCCTATAGCAGAAGCATATGAAATCTTACTCATCCGCTCTCGCTCATCATGCGTCGAAGGACACTAAGTCTTGCTAAGAGTTATACCATGAGACATTGTATAAAGCCTTTCTTAGAATCATGCATATTGAACATGTGCAAGACCTTATCTATATAAGTATCTTGACTTAGTCCAATTATTTTGTTTAATCTATCTCTATAGATTCTTATCCAAGAATATAGGCAGCTTCACCCATGTCTTTCATCGAGAAACAACTTCCAAGCCAAGTCTTTACAGACTGAAGCAAAGGAATGTCATCTCCAAGGAGCAGTATGTCATCTACATACAATACCAGAAATGCGACTGTGCTCTCACTAGTCTTCTTGTAAACACAAGGTTCTTCTTCGTTTCTAATGAAATCAAACTCTTTGATTGCCTCATTAAAACGAAGATTCAAACTCCGAGATGCTTGCTTTAATCCATAAATGAAACCATGAAGCCTGCATACCTTCCTAGCAGCCTCAAGAATAGTGAAACCTTCAGGTTGTGTCATGTACACATCCTCTTCGTGATTTCCATTAAGGAAAGTTGTTTTCACATCCATTTGCCAAATCTCATAATCATAATGAGCAGCAGTTGCTAGGAGAATCTGAATGGACTTAAGCATTACGACTAGAGAATAGGTTTCATCATAGTCTAGCTTTGTATATCTATATATTACCATCCATGTCAATTTTCTTCTTAAAAATCCATTTACACTTTATGGCTTTTACACCATCAGGTAAATCAACCAAAGTTCATACTTCGTTTTGTGACATGGATTCCATTTCGGATTTTGCGGCCTCTAACCACTTATCGGAATCGGGGCCCATCAGCGCTTCTTCGTAAGACATAGGTTCATCACTCTCTATAAGAAATAGAGCATGATCATCCGTCACCCAATCTCCAAATCTATCGGGTTCGTGACGGCTCCTTTCGGACCTACGTACCTCAGGTTCCACATGTATAGGTTCTACGACTCTTCGTAGATCCAAACATATGTTCTTCCTGAGAAGTTGGAACATCACCATGTGGTTCTCGAACTTCTTCGAGTAATACTTTACTCCCACTAGTTCCTTTTGAAAGAAACTCTCTTTCCAAAAAGGCACCATTTCGAGCAACAAACTCTTTGTTGTCAGTAGGGTGGTAAAAGTAATAATCGTTGGTCTCTTTTGGATAACCTACGAAATAGCACTTATCATATTTGGGTCCAAGCTTATCAGTAATCAATCGTTTGACATAAGCTTCACAACCCCAAATTTTCAGAAAAGACAAATTAGGAACCTTTCCAGTCCATATCTCATATGGTGTCTTCTCAACTGATTTTTATGGACATCTGTTGAGCATAAACGCAGATATTTCTAAAGCATATCCCCAAAAGGATGATGGAAGATCTGTGTGATTCATCATCGATCGAACCATATCCAATAAAGTTTGATTTCTCCTTTCAGATACACCATTCCATTGTGGTATTCCTGGAGGAGTGAGCTGTGAAACAATTCCACACTCTCTGAGATGATCACTAAAAACTTGGCTCAAATATTCTCCTCCTTGATCTGATCGAAGAACTTTAATTGATTTCCCAAGTTGATTTTGTACTTCATTCTGGAACTCCTTGAACTTTTCAAAGGATTCCGATTTATGTTTCATTACATAAACATAACCATATCTACTAAAGTCATTAGTAAATGTAATGAAATACTGATAGTTTCCTCTAGCATTTGTACTCGTTGGCCCACATACAGTACATCTGTATGTATAAAGCCCAATAAGTCACTAGCCCTCTCACTTTGTCCGGTAAATGGGGCTTTAGTCATTTTTTCCCAACAAACAAGATTCATATGTCTCATAAGATTCATAATCAAATGAGTTTAAAATTCCATCACTATGAAGCTTTTGAATGCGTTTCTCGTTTATATGGCCCAAACGACAATGCCAGAAAAACGTTGGATTCAAGCCATTAGACTTAAATCTCTTGGTATGAATGTTATAAATTGGCATGCTTTGGTTTAGAACATAGAGCCCATTCTCTAATGGAGCGCTACCATAAAACGTATCATCTCGAAAAGTGATGACCTTCCATGTCCAAACATGAAACGGAGATGATATTCTTGTTTATTGCAAGAACATAGTAGCAGTTCTTAACCTCCAAAACCATGCCTGAAGGCAAAGACAACGAATATGTTCCCACGGCCAATGCAGAGACTTTTTCTCCATTAGTCACACGTAGGTCCACTTGTCCTTCCTCCAAAGTTCTACTGTTGTTTAGGCCATGCACATTTACACAAATGTGAGCACTACAACCGGTATCCAATACCCAAGGAGTAAAACCAGAAGTAGTAACATTTACATCTATAACATAGATACCCGAAGAAGAAATCTTGAATGTTTTCTTCTTCTCCAGATCTTCCAAGAATTCAGGAGGGTTTGATCCATTCAATTTGTCCTTCTTAAGGACATCTCGAACTGAATAGGAACTTTGAGGGTTTGACATAACTATCGAAAAAGAAAAGCAGAAATTAATATGATGTTCATAAGTTTAGAATTCTTAACAATTAAGAAAACTAACACTATACTCAAAACAAATATTCTCTAATGAGTACAATGATCCAAGATCCATATTTCACTAGAATCCAAGTGAGCTTTGGCTCCACCCCTGAATATCTAGTTATTTAGGTAAGCAACTTCTTGCTAATTATATCCAATATAATTCTTGGTTGTGGATGACATCTAATATCTTATACAATCTTATGTCTCTAAGCCCCAAACCGTTTTGATAGCTTAGTCAAGTAAACCAATTTTATTTTATATAGTAACCGTTACTATGTGTCTCAATCTTAAACAATTGCAGACCGCTGCTTTGGCAGACCCGCCATACAAAAATTTAAGTTTTAACAGTTGATAAAATCAGGGAAGACATCAATTTACTTGATATTAGTTGAGGAATTAATTTTATAACTCTAGTTTATATTTAAAAAATTATATCCAATATAAATAAAATATAACTAATATATATCCAATATATATCTAATTGAATTATAAATAATTTAATTAATCTTAATCAAATTAAAATTATTAGTTATCTAGAAAGTTAATCTTATTAAATTTATAGATCTAATCAGAATAGAACATAATATAATCGAGTTTATCCTAATCAAATTAGGATCTAAAGAATTATCCTAATTGAATAACATGAGACGGTGGTTGAGGAGCAGGAAGAGGTTGTGTCCTCTACTGGTACTGGGATGGAAGACTTCTATGTGATTGGGTCATAGATTGTGTCTCTGATGGACTAGAGGAGTGAGAAGACACTCCGATACCACTCATTCCTCCTCTGCTTCCACCTCCGCGACTATTATTCATAGTCCGACTCACACTTGGATTCAATGGAGGGTTAATCAAACCAGCGCTGGATCCGGAGGATTTGGACTCAAGCCTCTGCTTGGATTCAAAGGATATGCCTTTTACGCCTACCAATGGTTGGTTTCAGAGGATTCGGACGATTCACCCTCTAAGTCCTACTAGCACTTGGCTTCGTATCCGGACTAGTGAAGACCCTCGAACCTGATTGAGATTTGCCACTGCGACCTCGTGTAGAATTTCCCTTTAGTACCATTAGATCGAGGCGATATTGAGAAGAGATTGAGGAGAGATTCAGAAGAGACGGAGGAGAGATTGACGAGAGAAATCGATTTGAGAAGAGAAGAGAGTTCAGAGGTTTTGAGAGTAAAACCCAAAATCCAGAAAGAGAAGTCCCGCATAATGAAAAATCGACTAAGTGTTTACATAGTAATTAATACGGAGGAGTCCTTAATCGGTCGCAAACGAGTCACAACAAAAACAAAATTGGAGGCAAAATTCACTGTCCAAACCAAAGCCCAAATCCATTAAAAATACATATATAAAAAGGGGCAAAACTCACCGCCCAAAATAAAAGCCCAAAATTCACCATCCAAAGATCGCGAGTATCAAATGAGTCTGAATATAGTGGCAAATTGTTACTTTCTTATGACTGTTACGTTTAAGTCACAAATTGTTTTTTTTTTTCAAAAATTCTAGGCATTACAGATCAAAACTATCGATACCAATCACTAAAAACAATCATAACTGTATTCTAGAGTATCCCTATTAGTTTTTATTTTTCATTAAACACCATTTATATTAAGTTATCGGAAAGAGACTCTCAGCTAGAGAGAGCCATTCAGGAACCGATTTGCTTACATGGGAAAAAAGCTATTACGAGTCCGAGCTTTCTTAGCTAAACAATCTGCTCGAGTATTAGAACTACGAGGAAGAAATCTAATCAGAAAAGAAGGAAAAAAACAAACTAAAGAACCAAAAGAAGCCAATTCTGCAGGAAAAGTCGGCCAATTGTCTTGGTTATCAAGGATACCAATCAAATCCAAGCAATCCGAAGCAAAATTACTAGAAGTATCACCAATAGAGATCATGCATTCCATTGCCCATAACAGGGAGTCAAACTCCGCATGAAGCGGTGATAAACTTCGACGAGTGCTCCTCTGTCCAAGCTGGATGACCAAGTCTTGACGAACAAGGACCCAACCATGCTTGCTCATAGTGTCATCTACATGCCAGGAAGCATCAAGTTGACATTCAGACAGCAAAGAGGGAGGGAGTTGAGAAGAACCTACGAACGGGGTAGGACGAATGGGATCATCTTCTTTTTGAGATGCTTGTTTCCAAACAGCTGCCTCTTGAAGTGCCAAAGCTAAAGTTTCAGGAGGAGGTTCCCTTATGTTTTCAAAAACAAAACGGTTCATACTTTTCTAGATATATCAAAGTATCCATGGAAAGAGTTCTAGCACCTCTTCTCCTATTCCAAATTCTCAGCCACGCCAAAAGAGAAAATCGAAATTATAGAAGAGGGAATTTCTAGGGAAGACATTCCCTGAGCAAGGAATAGGCGATAATGCTCAAATTTGTTTCGAGGGTGGACAATGGAAAAGAAGATGGTTAATTGTCTCATCTGCTTCTCCACAACGGGGACATCTTTTATTTGTTCCCATATGACAATAAGTCTATCTTTGGCAAGTGGCAAGATAACCAAAGATACATTGCCACGCGAAATGCATAAGCTTCCGCGTAAGTTTTAGCTTCCATACTTGTGCCTGAAGTGCCAAAAAACCTGGTCCCTGAAAAGGGGGGTCACAAGTAGGGCAAGATAAATTTTGCGCGACCCAATAGCCTGATTTAACAGTATAGTTACCTGATTTAGTATACGACCAACTAAATCCATCACTCAAGTAGGTACGGCTTGGTCAAATCCCTAAAATGAGCGAAGTATCAACGAGATCTATCAAAGCCTGAAGGCGATCCAATTTCCACATCTGTGTGGATTGATCAATTAGGTCATTAACATAGAGATGAGGGTCTCTTATGTCAATGACACTCTTGGCAGGTCTTGCTGGAATTGTGGGGATCCACGGATCTTCCCAAACTCGGGTCAGCATACCTGAACCTATTGTTCTTCGAAGGCCTAAAACTAGTAACGGTTTAGAACCCATAATACTTCTCCATCCAAAAGAGGGACGATTAGAAGATCCTATATGCAGAGGATCACTAAAACAGAAATATCTGCCTCTCAAAACCCTACTCAGAAGGGAGTTTGGATATCTAATAAGGCGCCATAATTGTTTTGCTAGTAAAGCAAGATTAAATTATTCTAGTGTTATAAAACCCAAGCCGCCTTCAAAGTGTGGGGTACACAACTTATCCTACCCTACCCAGTGAATACCATTACTATTTTCATTAGTTTTCCACCAAAAATTAGCAATAGCACTACTTAGTTTTGAGCGTATAGCCTTAGGAAGAAGAAAACACGACATAACATATGTCGGAAGAGCCTGAGCAAGACTTTATAAGGACCTTTTTGCCTCCTTTAGACAAGAATTTAGCTGGCCAAGTATTAAGACATTTTTGAAGTCTATCTCTCACAAACGAAAAGACTTGAACTTTGGATCCATGAATTTTCTCTGGTAATCCCAGATAGGAACCCATGCCCCCGTACTTATGGATTCCCAAAGTCGCCTTAATAGCATTTCGCTTAATATTATCAACATCATGTCCAAACATCACTGAAGACTTAGAAGCATTTAACTGTTGTCCCGAAGCCTCGCCATAAATGCGGAGAATCTTGATGATTTCCTCACCTTGGATGGGGTCTGCTTTGGAGAAAAATAAACTATCATTTACGAACAAGAGATGCGAGGTAGAAGGGCTTGCTCTTGAAATCTGGTGACCTTGAATACGACCATGCCACTCTGCATCTCTAAGATTTGCCACCAAGGCTTCAGTGCATAATATAAACAGAAAAGGTGAAATGGGATCACCTTGTCGAATTCCTCTAGAAGGCTTAATGAATCCTCCCGGGGAACCTTTTAAAAGGACTTTATATGACACCGAAGAGATACAAAAAATGATCAAGTCTACCCATTTCTGAGCGAAACCCATCTTCACCATAAGAGCTTGTAGAAAGGATCATTCGACACGATCATAGGCATTACTCATGTCAGTCTTTATAGCCATGAACTTCTTTCTACATGCCGGGTTTGTTCGAAGAGCATGAAAATTTTCTTGAGCTATAAGAATATTATCCGTTATGAGTCTCCCGGACACAAAGGCGGATTGAGTCTCCGAAATTAATTCCAGAAGAAGTTTTTTCAATCGGGCACTAAGTACCTTGGAAATAACTTTGTAACCCACATTACACAAACTTATTGGTCGAAATTCCGCCATTTTCCTAGGCCTATTTGTTTACGGAATCAAACAAATATTTTTCGCATTTAACTTTTTATCGAAGGAACCTGTGGCATGGAAATCTTGAACAAATTTGATTAAATCTGGCCCTGTCAAGTCCCAGAAATGTTGATAAAAAAGGGCAGTCATCCCATCCGGACCTGGGGCTTTATCTGGATTAAGCGAAAACAGAGCTCGTCTAACTTCCTCTGGGGAGAATTCCTTTATATGTTTCTGATTCATAGCTTCCGAAATTATAACTGGCACATCCCTAAGAACGGAATGGAATTCTCGTGGATCCGAGGAGGTAAAAATATATTTAAAATAATCCACCGCTAGACTTTCAATATCCACCTCCTTATCCACCCACAAACCATCTTGGTTCAATAAACCAATAATCTTATTTTTTGCTCTTCTTTGCTTAGTAATAGCATGAAAGTATTTTGTGTTCTTATCCCCGAGTTTAAACGACAATTCCCTGCTCTTCGATTTCCAAAAAATCTCTTCTTCCCTATAAGCGTCGCATAACTGCCATTTTAAAGCTAAAAGATCTTCTGAGGACAAAGACTCATCTTCTTGGGCTAAGTTAATTTTATCTTGCAGCTCTACAATCAACTTTTCAGAATTTGTAGAATTTGATTTCTTCCAAATAGAGATAGTTCTCCTACAATTTTTAACTTTTTGTAAAAAAAGAACACCTTCATTCGAAGGGAAAGCCCAGCCTTCGAGGACCGATTGTTTGAATCCCGGTTTATCAATCCATCTTCTATCAAAGATGAAGGATTTATTAAACCGATGAGGACTATTCTGGATCGAAGCTAGGAGGGGTCTATGATCGGAACCCCATAGTTTTAAGTACTCCACATTTGTGTGGGAAAAAATTGTATGCCATTCTTCATTTCCCAAAGCTCTATCTAATATGTATTTAATAAGTTGTCGAAATCTACGACCCGCAACCCTACAACTACGCCGACCCACCCATGAGAATAAATTACCATGTGAAGGGATCTCGATCATCCCACAGTCCTCAATCATACAACGAAAGGGAAGAAAAGAGGATTCAGATCGACGTTTACCACCCTTTTTCTCATGGTTTCCGGTAATTTCGTTAAAATCCCCAATCATAAACCATGGATCTGAACGCTCGATACCAATACGAGTCAAACGCTCCCACACTAATTCACGGTATTGAACTACCGGATCGCCATAACAAAAGTAATATCGATTTCCATCAATAATAGTTTCAATATCAATAAGCCGATCATTAAGAAAAACAAACTTAACCGGATAGTCTTTCGAATAAAAAAGAGCAAGACCACCACTGTTACCAATCGGTTCAACAGTCTGGAGAGAATCAAAGCCTAAAGGCACTTGCATATTCTGAAGATGCATACGGTCTTTTTTAGTTTCCGATAAAAAAAGAAAACCTGGAGAATACAAACGACACATTTCCTCCAGTCGACGAGTTGTGAGATCTGCACCCGCCCCTTGATAGTTCCATGCTAGAATCCTCATATCTTGGAATCGGGGAGATCAGACGATCCCGCCTTACTCAAAATAACCAAAGATGTCTTGTTCTTTGACGATGGGAAAACATAACTACTCGGGCTTGCTGCAGCTTTTCTGGTATTCCTTGTTTTGGTTGGACCAGTTTTCATGTCGGAGGGCCGCTTCTTCGAGGACGCCTTACTGAGCTTCTTCGACGCAGCCCCAATAAAAGCAGATGACCCAGATGGGCCTTTGAGTTTCTGTTCCACCTTCTTCCTTGAGTGGGCCTTCCCTTTTTTCTCCACACTCTAGGCCCAATAGGAAGAGAGAGTGAAGAATCAACAATTTGATCAGCAACTACTAACGGCTCAGACTCACGATCCTCCATCACCGGAATTGATTCCTTTTCATAATACTCATCACCCAATAAATCATCGTTCTCGTAGTCGAATCCTCCGGGACCTCTTCAAAGAGATAGTCTCTCGTCGCGGGATCACCTTCTCCCTCCTCCATGGGATACTCTGAATCTCGATAAGCTTGTTCATCATCCTCTCCCAATTCTAGATCCACCCCATCCTCCTTTTCCAAAGGTAGATCCCAATCCATACTGTTCTCATTACCGTCGTCTAACTGCAGGCCATTCATAGTTGATTCAAGCAATGGGTCGAATGCATCAAAAACAAGCGGAATCGAATTGGGAATTGCGACATATCGTTCGACAGATGGAATACACGAAATCGAATTCCGGATTGGAACAATAATCTCCACAGCTTAAGCCTTGAGTTTTGCAGCTTCTTCTTCCTCTTCTTCAACCGTTTGATCATACCAAGAATTGGAGTTAAGGTTGCAATCGATCAGGCTTTGAGCTGGCAAAGGAGTTTGGACAATTGATAACATATTCGAAGCTGCAGGAACCAACACATCAAAGTTTAAACTCTTTTTTGCTGCACTTCCAAAATCTGAGGAATCACCGGAAAGCTCCAAATCTCCTTCTTTCTCCTTTCCTTTTGACATTGTGACAACGTTAGACTTTTTATTGAGCTGTAGACGAAAAGGGCGCTCTCTCGTTAGGGCTGGAGAACCAAAACCTTGCTTAGCCTTAACTACGGCTAGAAGAGGTTCTGAAATAGTCAATTGAGAATCCACAAGAGGGGATTGAATGAGAGCTTTTGCAGAAGAAACAAGATTAGATTCTAGAGTCTGACGGGACTTTGTAGACCTGCCCCTGCTTGAATCCCGTCCTTGGTGGTCTGACGAGGCAGCTTCTTCAAAACGTCGCTTCCTGAAGGAAGCATTTCCTTCTAATACAGTCTCCCTTGTTCGGGGAAAGATGTTACCCCTTGATTTGTGGTTTAAATCTCCACAAGAGAGCCTGCGCTACTGCGAAGTGTGATGAGCTCTATTGAGAGGTGGTTCTCTAATAAGCAAGGGTTTGTCCTTTGCACTCCCCTATTTTCTCTGCAAATCCTCATTACCCACACGGGGACCATAGGATCTCTTTGCTTTAGAAGAAGAAACTTCAACCCGCTTACTAGCAGTAACCTTATGCTTTGCTTTTGCAGCATATCGAGTGGGGCTACCCCGCCACCAATATGGGGGCGACCTTCCTCGCCTAGTTTGAGCTTCTTGAGGAGGAGCTGCTTCAACACTCTCCGACAAAGGAACCCGCCCAAGCTTGATCATTTGGTTCTCAGGGGAAAAGGGACAGCTTTCCTTCTCCAAATGGGATAACTTTCCTTCTCACTATTGATGCCAATCACTAAAAACAATCACAACTGTATTCTAGAGTATCCCTATTAGTATAAAAGTTTAAAACATTTATTTGATTACTTTGTATTTAAATGTTTTTGAAAAATCCAATCCTTCTTCTAAACCAAAATGTTAAATTTAAGAATGATTTGGAATTAATGATATTATTGTGTTCAAACAATATGATTTAAAGCTAAAAGCTTATAATGATTGATTTTTATTCACTCAAAGTATATATGTATATATAACATTCTCTAAGGTGATTTTCGAATACAAAAAATAGCGAGTATTAAATAAGTCCGAATATAGTCGCAAATTGTTAGTCTTGTGACTCTAAGATTTAAGTCACATATTATTTTTTTGGGTTCTAGGCATTACAGATCAAAACTATTGATACCAATCACTAAAAACCAAGCATAACTATACTCTAGAGTATCCCTATTAGTATAAGAGTTTAAAACATTGATTTGATAACTTTGTTTGGAAATTTACAAAAACTGAAATCCTTCTTCTAACCCAACATGTTAAACTTAAGAATGATTTAGAATTAATGATATTATTGTGTTCAAACAATATGATTTAAAGCTTTGAAAAACTTATAATGATTGAGTTTTGTTCACTCATCTATATGTATGTATATATCAATTCTCTAAGGTGATTTTCCGATTTCAAAAAATTGCAAGTATTAAATGAGTCCAAATATAGTCACATATTGTTATTGTTTTGTGAATCTAAGGTTTAAGTCATAAATTGTTTTTTTGGATTCTAGGCATTAGTGATCAAAACTATTGATACCAATCACTAAAAAACAAGCATAACTGTATTCTAGAGTATCCATATTAGTATAAGATCTTAAAACATTGATTTAATAACTTTGTTTTGAAATTTACAAAAATGTTAATGATTTAGAATTACATCGAGATTCCCAATTTGAAATTTACAAGTATTTAAACCAACATGTTAAACTTAAGAATGATTTAGAATTAATGATACTAGATGAGTACCTGCATTACGTGTGGGTTTATGTATTACAATTTACAAATTATTTTTGTAGGAATTTGTACCTCTTTATAACGATTTATAAATCCTAATAACGAATTCAATTGCCAGGAACTGTGTAAATAAAGAATCAAATCTAGATAATAGGTTTTGAATATACCTGGATAATCTGCAGCGAAAAGATGAATCATATTGTTTCGAGGTTGTTTTAGCACCCCAAATGTTGTGCCTCTACCGGTATCCACACGCACACAAACTGAATCAGATCTGGAATGCTAGTTCCTTTGAGATCTAATCTCAAAACTCAGATAAACTATTTATCTCTCTATTTTAGGGTTTTATGATCAAAAGTATATATTACAAAAGTTTCGAATATATCATATATATAGCCAACCGTTTAACCCTAACTAATTAGGATTTATAATGGGCCAAATCCCAATAACTCTTTTTTTCCCTTTTTGAAATTCATGTACATAAATATATGTATATATATCATATATAACATATATAGTATAATAAACATTGATGCAGTTTGCTTAGGTGTGTGACCTTGTAGGTTTGTATAATATTAGCAATGAGTTCTCACTCATAGATTATAAGCTGTCTCTAGCAAAACATTATAACCACCTAATATTATACAAATGTCAAACCTCGACATTACCACTTTATTTCATTAGAATAAGTATAACTGATTTCAGGACATTCCCAACAGTTTTATATAATGTCTGTTCATATAAAGTAAAGTTGAATGCATCGGTTTTGAAACATAATTATGATTTGTAATTGTTTTTGAAAAGTCCAACTATATTAGTTCATCTGAAAAACGAATGTGCTTGAGTTGTTTTTTATTGTTGTTCTAGATTCTTAGTTTTGTTTTTATTTTATATATTCTTGTTTTTTTGTTATATGTTTAGATTGTGAGACTATGAAATTTTAGAAAAGTTTAGAAAATTTAGATTGCAAGGAATCTGTGTAGCATGTTTGGATTTTATGATCACTTTAGCCACTTAAGTGGATCTCAACATTAAAGAGGATATATTGAATTAAAAAAATATAAAAGAGTGATGGTTCAAGTTCTGATTAATTATATCCTCCTATTTTAGTTGTTATGTTAAATTAATTACTAATTATGTATTACTTAACTTATGAAGTCTAGGTGGCAAGTTCTCATGTGCTTATGTGTCAAGTTGTGGAAGAGAGTTAGCCTCCTTTCATATATATATGATTATTGTGTTCAAATAGTGTGATTTAAAGCTTTGAGAAACTTATAATGATTGAGTTTATTCAATCAATGTATATATATACATAAAAATCACGAGTATCAAATAGGTTCGACAATAATCGTAAATTGCGACCTTCGTTTTATAGACAGAATTGAGTCGGAATGAAGTAGTGAAATAGAGACTATATTATGACTGTGGGTTCTGAAATCCACACTAGAGATTTGTAATTGAGATTATGAGAAAGGAGGGCTAGAACTTCACTGAAACCTTGAGAGTTATATTGCTAAGAACGAATGGACTTTTTGTATTGATTATGAAAAAGCTTTTACAATGTGAAAGGAGATTACAAGTGTAAAAGTATGTGTGTGAATGTAAGCTGAATTGAACGTCTCTTCCAAGTCGTCCTTGCTCCCTTATATAGGTCTACGCACGTGGTAGCTCCGTCCGGGATCTGCGGAGATCCTCCTGAATATTCGGCAGGTCAGTTCCGAGATATCAGGTCTGCTCCGTGAATATCTCCTCATCAGTTCCTAGGTTATTATTCGCTTATCTCCCTTCATCAGGTGACCCGGCTTATCTGGCCCAAGTACCCATTCGCGTATGTGGGCTCATCAGTTGCGTAGGTCCTCTACTTGGTGGGCTTTGTGGGCTGGCTTGGTATTTTCGCAGGTGGATTCCTGGAGGAGAATCCAGCTCCAACAATGACTGTTTTTTTACGTCCTAAAATTGCGAAGTATTTGCTTACGTCTTTTGTCTAGTCGCTAACTAATAAGTGTACATTTTTCTTGTTTTGAGCATCCATTTGTCATCACTTTAGCATCATATCACCACTGTTTTATACCATTTGTCATCATTTGTCATCACTTTGCATGCTTAGGATAGTTATGCATGCATATTGCATATTTGTGTTGTTTTCATGTGATTTGGAGCTGCTGGTGAGCTAATTGGAAGAAGCGGACCTGATCAAATCAACATACTCGACCACGAGCTCGAGTACCGTCATCCTGGACTTCCTGAAGTACTCGGCCACAACCTCTACATCAAATCACTTGACCGCGAGACTCTATCCACCACTCGACCACGAGCTCGAGTAGCTGACATCACCGTTTCTCACCACCACTCGACCAATTGGTCGAGCACATCCATCACAATCCCTCGCCATTCACTCGAGCCCCTGATCGAGCAACACCATCGCCACCTTTTGTCAATCACTTGATCACTACCACTCGACCCCATGGTCGAGTACCACCATCATCATTCACTCGTTTCATCACTCTGCCACCAAGTCGAGTCCACCTTCATCTACAACTCGATATCCCTACTCGACTGCCAGCTTAAGAGTCTTCTCAATTCCGCACTCAACCAGACATTCGAGCATCAGGAAGAGAAGAAGACTTTGGCTCATCACTCGACCCATTACTCGACCACCAGGGTCGAGTACCGTTTTTAATCCGTCCCAATACTGTGTCGTTTTGAGTATTAGGGTTTCAGAATATTTCGCTATAAGTAACATGTACTTTACATTTTCGAGACTAAGTTTTATTCTGCAGACAGTTTGTGTGTTCTTCGCTTTTGTAATAGGATTTCTCTTAATCTATATAGTATTTCACTTTTCATTGCTAAGTTGTTCATCCTGTTATTGTTCTGTTATCATTATTTTGCTATGATGTTTTCATTCATTTTATCGTTTATGTTTTCTGCAATAAAGTCTGAGTAGTGACTAGGTTTCTGAGGATGGGTTAGAGTAGTTTAGAATCCTCGGTCTGTTAGGTGGTGGAGTTTGATTATAGATCCCTTTTGGATTAGTTGTTCCTAATGCCTATTGCTTTCTGATTAACTAGAATTTGAGCCCAGATATTTCTGCACCCAAAAGGTGTTCGACGAAATGTCAGAATCACTAATTCTAGAGATTCTTGGCTCTGTACCAAGGTATTGGTTATAGGGAGCGTTTTAGCTTTAACTTGTTGTTTCGTAATGCATGTTAGGTAAGCTCTCGTCAGAGGTGATTGAGTCCGGGACTAGTTTAACTTGAGGGTCTTTGTTGCGGTGGCACTTAGACTACTACAAAAAAATTGACATTTACCGACTTCAGTATTAGTCACTGTTTAGTCGTTAAATACCTCTTTACGACAAATAAACAACTATTAAAGGTAGTCGCTAATCGAGAGTCGGTAAATACTATAGTCGTAGTTTTAGTCGCTAAAAAGCAACTAAGTTTAAGTAATCGCTTTATAGTGACCATATAGCCATACAATATAGCGACTATTAGACGACAAACTAACGATTAACTTAAGGGTTCTGTACTCGTTGTAGGTAATTAGTCGTTAAAATTTACGACTATGTTGTCACTATATTTAAGACTGAGTTGCGACTGAAATGTCATTTAGTCGGAAAATTTAGTGACTAAATTGTCATCAAGAACCGACTACTTGATGACATTTTTGATGACTAAATTGCGACTATTGTTGTTATCAGAATACAAATATGAATGTTCTAAAGATGGAAACCTTGCTGAGAAAACAAAACATAAATTACAAGAATCATAAACACAATACAATAATCATGAACACAAATTTATTGTCATTTCAGAAAAGTAACAAAACCCAAATTACAAAAACATGTTTGATTCACTACAACTAAGAACTTTGTTTAGCACAAGTACAAGCAACACAAGTACACATATAGAAAAACTTTGAAAAGTGATATTGAGTCTTGAGGAAGGAGTTAAGACATAGACCTATGAAGCAGATGAAAATGGAGAGGCAGCTGGAGAGGGTGAGATAGGATCTGTGGTTGTCTCCTTAGCTGAATGAGATTCGAGGAAATTCAGGAACCAAAGATCAGTTTCGCGCAAAAACTTCTCCAATAAGGACAAGTGCTCAATCTTCTTCTTCTTCTCATCAGCAACTACGGATTTCTCAGCTTCACGCAAAGCAATCTCATATTCACGCCTCTGATTGTAAGAGGCCTGCTCTTCTATCTTGCGTTGAGCTTCCAATAATTGTTCTTGCAAAGCCACAAAAGAAGTTGAGTCACCTGCTTGCTTCCGCTTGGCATTGACAAGAGACTCTATGAGGCTTCCTACTCTATAAGGAACGCCTCTCGAATCCCTCTCAGTGGACTGCAAAGTATGATAAAAGCTGAGAATAGAGAATGAAAATTGAACTCGAAAACACTAAATTGGGAAACATAAAACGTTACCTGAAGAAATATGGTTGTACATTCCTCAGCTGTGAGCTCCCGTTCCCGCGAAGTGCCATCTGAAACAGCAGAAGTTTCTGCCTTGAGCTCAGACTGCCTCAATTGCAAATTCTTTTGATATAACTCTACAATCTTCTCCGCCTTTCGATCAACATACGTCCCATCAGGTTTTGTATGTGTTTTGATCAAAACGTCACCAATACTGACAGCTCTGCCCAATTGCTCTTCTTGTAATGAAAAAAAAACAAGTAATAGATAAATAGAGAAACATCAGATTAAAGTTGCAAAGGAGTAAACAGAGAGAAGACTCACTAATTTGTCTTGGATTTGCTGATATGACTTCGACCTTGAGAAATGTATGTGAGGACCTAGACCGTTACGGTCAGACAGACGGGCATTTGAATATATTTGACTTCTTTCTTGAGCTTCATCAGTGTCCCAGTACACAGTCATTGTTTTCCATAGAGTTTTTCCAATCCATTAAGGTTTATTTCGTCTAGTTCTTGCGGTGCTAACCATGCCTTTCATTCGCCTTAAACAGATCTCATTGAAATAATACTGGATAGTCCATGTTATCAAAGGATCCCAATGGTGTGTTTTCTACAAATACAAAAGGTAATGTCAGTAAAAAAAAGAAGCGTAATTATATATATAAGAAGGGCTGAAAGAACACTTAAAAGAAAACTCAAGGAAGTATTTCTCTTGAGGCACACATGTTCAGCTGTAGTAGGGACCATCAAATTTGTTTGTAAACACTCGAGTAATATTCCTAACAAGTAGCGAGTTTGTGTCCCGAGTAAACCTCCATACACAAGAAAAACAAGCAGTTGTTATATGACAGATAATATCTAAATATTAGACCTAAACTAGCAAAACATAGACTGTGGCTGCAAAGTATCATACAAACAGATCATATCTAGCAAAACATAGATTGTGGCTACAAAGTATCATCTACAACTAAACTTAAACAAAGACCAATAACACACAACTCTTCAAATGCATCCGTGACAAACAAGAATCAATTCAGACAATTACTTAAACTACTTGGCCTCACAATGCTCATTACCCAACAGAACCCTAAGATCACAACACATAACTTAAACTACTTTTTCTCGCAAACAACAGAATAAGAAGTTCATACAAATAGATCATATCTAGCAAAACATAGATTATGGCTGCAAAGTATCATCTAAATATCAGACATAAACTTAAACAAAGACCAACACAACACGACTCTTTAAATGCATCCGTGACATAAACAAGAAACAATTCTGACATTTTCTAAATCTAATCGGCCTCACAAAGCTCATTACCCAACAAAAACGACATTGAACACAACATGGGATCACAAACAAGAGAAAAGAAGATCATTCCATGTCGTATTCGGTCGAGGAATGGAAGAGAGGATGGTAACGAACTTATCCCTCTCCGTCAACATAAGCAGATCATTTAGAGACTGAAGTGTGTCCTCCTAGAGATCCGGCGACAGAGGTGGATATTCTTCGAAGTTGTTGCCTTGAGAGGATGGGTGACTGTGAGCCCGAGACTCTTGAACTGGAGAAGGCGAAGGGTCTTGCTGAGGAGTCGGAGGGACAAGCTCCAGAGTCGTTGTCGCTTGAGTCGGGGGATTGTTCTAGACTTCTACGGAAGCAGTCCTTTGCACTTCAGGTTGTCGACTGCCGGAGTGCTAGAATAATTGTTGAGGCGGCGGGTAGTTCCGGACATGAGCTGTCGATGACTGTAATGGAGGAACGGGGTCTTCTGTTGTAGGCGTCTATAGCTGAGTAGGCCGTTGTGCTGCCGGCGTGAAGTCGTACTGAGCCAGAAGAGAACTAGGTTGTCCACCAGCCGTGGATCCGGTGGCTCTCTCATCAAGGTTAGGAGTGGTACGCCTCTTTTTTCCTCGCCCAAACATCGTGTGAAGGAGAGATCGAGATGAGACGGAGGTTGAAATTGAAGAAATCAAAGAAATCGAAGAAATCGAAGAAATCGAAGGACAAGCTAGGGTTTTGAAATCGAAGAGAGCTGCTATGGTTTGAAATCAGAGAGATAGAGTTGGAAATCGAAGAAGAAATATCGATTTAAGAGGAAATCGAAGAGGAAAGATCGATTGCATAAGAAATGGAAGAAGAAGACTGCGAAGGTTTCGAAGAACAAAAGATCATAAGGGTTTTGTTTGGGCCTTAAGGGTTTAGGCCTTAAAGGTTTCAGGTTTCTTTAAAGTTTAGTCGCTAAAATGTCCCAAATTAGTCACCAGGTTTGGGCTCTGAGTTTTTTGGCCCAATAGTATTGTTGTAGTCGTAAAAATGTCAGCAATTAGTCACCGGGTTTGGGCCTCGAGTTTTTATGGCCCAATAGTATTGTTACAGTCGCTAAAATGTCAACAATAAGTCGCATATTTAAATTCTTATAATTGGGTTTGGGCTTGGTGTTTTTGGGCCTGGTGATATTCAGAATTATACATAAAAATATAATTAAACATAGTAAACATACTTAGTCAAATATAATTTTTCAAAATAATTTAAAATGTTTGCATATTTAAACATAATAACTTAAGTAAATATCATAAACATAAAACTAATATTTTTCTTCGTCTTCTTGTTCTTCATCTTCAGAAGACGATAAATTACATCGGAATCCATCTTCTGGGCATCTCCGACATCTAGATTGAGGTTTATAGGGTTGCGATTTTCTGTCAAATTGTCGAGTACAAGATCTTCTATTGTAGTCATTAAAACAAAATCATCATTTTCTGTTTGCAACATCTGGTCTTTATTTTCATATTCTCCTAATATGTTTCCCATTAGATTTACTTTTAAAACATTGAGCCACTCCTGCTTTGATTTTTTCGTGTATGGATAAGGAATAAAACACACTTGTTCCGCTTGAGATGTTGTTTGCCAATGACCATATATACCGTACATACCTAAAATAAATGGTTCGTATTTGTTGTATTTTCTCGATGAAAGAACGTCGACAACACCACTATTGCTCCTCCGAGTGCTTGGGGCCATACCACAAACATTTAAAAAGTGTGATTTTCAAACTGAGCACCCCCCATACTCAAGTTCTATGATATCAGTAAAGTTTCCGTAAAAATCTATGGCGTCAGATGCATCCGTATAATTTTCACCTTTCACACATACCCCATAGTTACAAGTCTTACGTCCAGCTCCATGACTCTGCATATAAAACAAATAACCTCTTCTAAAATAAATTGGCCAGGTTTTGACTTTGTGCAAAGGTCCATGGACTATCTCTTGAACCCAAGTTGGAAATGAATTACTGGTGTTCCAATATGTAACATGTATGCAAATTTAGAAATACACATCATTGTAGATATGAAGAACAATAAAGAAATGCAAATATATAGATAAATTATTTAGACATAATAATCTTTCACCCACACATGATATTCTTCGCCTCTTTTCAAGAAGATTTCTTTTTCGTTCAATCCTGGATATTGAATAGAAAGAAAATATATACAAAAACAACATATAGGGGTTATTAAACCAACATTTATAATTAAAAACTTAAAATGGAAGTATTTAATTTGTTATATACCTCTCAATTACTTGAAAATAATCAAAATTTCAAAAAACATATCCATGTGCGCATTGATAGTCTTCCTCTGATAGCCATACTTCACGACCGACGAAAGTAAATATATTAGGTACTTCAGGAACATGATATACATGAACTTCACCCTCATTGAATATTGTTAACCTGATCCAAATGAGGTAATTCATGGTTAGTTTTGCGCATTGAAAACTTGCTTTTGTAAAGATATTTAATTACTATTATTTACCTTGATTTTGTTTGTATATTATCAACAAAGTAGTGCTCTGAGAAATAAGAAATCTCGCCATTGATATAAGACTCAACAATTGATCCGACCGCATATCTTTTTTTTTTTTTTGCTTTTCCTTTCAATTTTTTGAAAACCCTCTCAAAAGGATATATCCACCTATATTGGACAGGACCGCCCAATTCTGCTTCGTAAGGGAGATGTATAGGCAGATGCTCCATAACATCAAAAATGATAGTGGAAAGATCTTTTCTAAGTTGCATATGATCAAAACAATATTCTGCTTGAGAATTTGAACGCGACTTTTCTGCAAAGTTCTCGAACATAAATCCCTAAAAAATGCGCCAACCCCTACAAAAAAATACAAATTGCATCATCTCAAGTGCATATATGATATAAAGAGTAAATTTTATTCTTATTTTACCTGATAATGCAAGGTGAACGTTCTGGTCGAGGAGTTCTGCAAAGATAAATGGAAGTAACCGGTCCATAAAAACATGGCAATCGTGACTCTTCATACCTGACAATTTCTCATTCTCCATATCAACACAACTACCCAAATCAGTCGAATAACCATCTGGGAATTTGATTGCATGTTTCACACATTGCAATAAACTCATTTTGGCTTCATTTGTCAATGTATAAGCTGGAAATGGAGCTTTTCTCTTACTATCAATATGTAAGTCAAGCCGAGAACATAATCGTTCTATATCCATTCTTGACATTATGTTGTCCTTTGATTTACCCTTCACGCTCATAAGAGTATTCATTATGTTATCCAAAAAATTCTTCTTTGTATGCATCACATCAATACAATGTCGGAGATTTAGATCTTTCCAATATGGAAGCTCCCATAATATGCTTTCCTTGTGCCAGTTATGTTCCTTCCCATAGCCTGGCATCTTCTTTTCGTGATTGTTGCCACCAACATCCTTGGTTCTTGGTGGATTTACACCATACAACCGCTCGTAATAAATTTGCTCACTGGTTAAAGACTCAGGTGGATACTCGGTAGAAGCATTCTTCCGTAATGGATGACTATGAGGAAGAAATCTTTGGTGACAATCAAACCAGCACGTCTTCCTTCCATTAGGTAGATAAAAAGACTTAGTACTTTCCATGCAAATTGGACAAGACAGTTTATCGTGGGTTGTCCATTCTGATAACATGCTGTACGCCGGAAAGTCGCTTATCGTCCACAGCAACACTCCTTTTAGATTAAAATTTTGATTCAAAGACATATCATATGCATCAATTCCAGTAGACCATAACTCTTTTAGCTCCTCAATAAGAGGTTGGAGGAAGACATCGAGACTATCTCGCAGGTGATTTGGCCTAGAATTCAGAATTGTAAATACCACATACGACTATATGGCACTTTGGTTCTTCGACGGTAGTCATGATCCATAGGCTTCCATCTTTGACCACCACAATAACCGACATTGATCTTCCTTTTCGTCTTCTTTCCAGAAAAGCATACAATTGTTAATACAAACATCGATTGTATAATAAGGAAGGCCTAAACTGCGCATCAATTTTTCTGTCTTGTAATGCGAATCAGTAGCTTGGTTTCCTTCTAGTAAAAAATCTGTCAACATTTGACATACCGAATCCACACATCTTTCACTCATATTATGATCCGCCTTGTTCTGCATGACTCAAGCTGCTAACTATAATTGTGACTGGCCTTCACAACAACCATCGTACAAAGGATTTTGGGCACCTTCTAACAAGTCGTAGAATTTCTTAGAATGGTTACGTACCTGTTCCTCCACATTCTGATAAGTACCATCTTGATGATAGTTATCATCAAACCCCACGTTATAACGAAATGCATCGTTCATCATATCCACATATGGATCTTCTACAACATTACCCACACTTTCATAATTCTCTCTTAGATACGTCCTATCAACATAATTACTCGTTCCTACATTCATGTTGAAATCTTCTCCATGCTTATACCAAACATAATAATCAGACATAAATCCTTGACTAAACAAATGACTACTAACTTTTCTACCCGAGACGATATGTTGTTATTCTTGCACACAACACAAGGACAGTGGAATTTACCTCGACAACTTTGTACTATAGGCTGCCTATTAGAAAATGTCAAGAACTCCTCCACTCATGCGACGTATTCTGCTGTCAAATTCCCCGTCATTTCATCGAACCTCTTGTACATCCACTCTCGATTAAAACCACCGCTACTCGTATAATTATAGTTTCCCGCCATTAAAATTTTGTTACTTTTTTTTTCCTTAAAAGTGTTTGTGTTGTGAATGAATTTTGTGTACGTGAAATTTTCATTATATAGGCAATTTTTAAGTGACTAAAACACGACTAAATATTGTAGTCGTCTAAAGCCGGTACAACAACTTAGAAAACGAAACACATGTGATTTTTAAATTGATCATTACGTCTATTTTTCGACTATGGTTAATGACACGCCGAAATAGTCGTATTATAGTCGCTTTTTAGCGACTACTACGGCGGGTTGTTCATGTAGTCGCTAAATAGCGACTAATATACGACTAACTCTGGCGACACACAATATTAGTCATATAATAGTCACTATTTAGCGACTAATACGGCGTCTCGTCTGTGTAGTGGTACTTTGGCGACTAATAAGCGACTATAAACCTATTAGTTGTATATTAGTCGTACAATAGTAGCGGAATAGTCACTAAATATAGCGACTATTTATTTAGTCGCCGGTTGTAGTCGGTAGTTAGCTATTTTCTTGTATATAATTTGGTTATCGAACTTGTTGTCTAGGGATAGTCTATTGAGCATGTCAATCACTTGTAGATCGAGGAGACTTAACTACTCAATTACCCCCATCCTCGGGAATTTCTCATCCAATTGATTTCTTTGTTTACTCTGCTATTGTTTAGCGCATATTGTTACATGTTGCTTAGCTTTTGCATTTCATAGATGTTATCACTCATATACTCGACCACACCTAGTTGTCTGGTAACAGAATGTGCAGTCGAGTATCTTTGTTACTGTCTCTGCTCTTTACTCAACCACACCCAGTGCTTGGCAACAAGTTGTGTTGGTCGAGTATTTTAACTGTTTCTGCTTGAATTTCTATTTCCTACATGTTGCCTTAGGACTGTTGAAACTCAAAACCTGTTATTGCTTGGCTTGACTCTGTGAACTTTGATTGCATCTTGATTGCTAGCATCACACCCAATTTGGATTGACAACCTTTAGTACTACAACGACATGATAGTGCTTTAGGATTAATTGATCATAAAATCCTATTATCAATTTGGCGCAGTTGCCCATTGGGTGTTTATTTGTTACATTTAAGATTTCAGACTAGCTTAGATCAAGTTCCTTTTCAATTTTCACTTCAGGTACTAACTGTGTGTTTTGCTTGTTGTCTTTTTGATCCAGGTACACCTCTGCTGTATGCAAACTCAATCAAACGGTATCCAGAACCTCCTTTACAACGATAACATCAATCGCATAGCTCAGGAACTATAGGAAGGAGAAACACAGTCGACCTTGTACAACACAAGCAACTACTCGAAATGGCTGATGAACCAAATCAAGAAAATGGACCCGCAAACATTGGTGCTGAGATGCACCAAGGAATCACCGTCAGAGGAAAGAAATTGTCCCAAGTCCAGTTGCTGCTAATGTTAACAAAGCGGAGACGCAACTCTCTGACATTGACCCAAATCATAATGCCTTGGAGGAGAACTCCCCTGACAATGACCGCGATATGTTTTGAGCGGAATTGACAGGTGATTAAGGTTTTCTTTATAACCCAATCCCTTCATTTGCTAAAGCAATAGGTGATCTCCCAGGACCGGTAGAAGTACTAGCACTCGAGCTGCGCAAAAGATAACAAACTTATGAGATAGGAGAAGCATCCGGATCTTATCGAAGGAGAAGGGTGGCGTCAGAAATTAAAATGAGGTTCAACATTCAGAGGAGTCAATGGGTTCAGAGGATAACATCAATAATAAGAGTCAGGATAGAGCCGCGGTGGGGCCTGTAACACCAAAACCTCTATGAGAGTTGGATTTTGGAACTGTCAAGGATTTGGACGATCTTTGACAATTCGACCCCTAGAGGCAATACAACAGGTGTACTTTCTGGATATGTTGCTATTGATTGAAACAGAAAAACAAGACAAATACACAAAGGATTTAGGAGTCAAGTTGGGATTTGAAGATATGTGTATTGTTTCTCCTAGAGGTTTAATTGGGGGTTTTAGTAGTGTATATTATAAAAAGCATCTTTCACTTTAAGTTATTTCTCATGATGTAAGGCTTGTAGATCTTTATGCTGAATACAAAAATTTTAATTTCTACTTGCCTTGCATCTATGGGCATCCAATACCAAGTGAAAAACATCACCTCTGGGAAAAACTTCAAAGATTGTCAGCAAACCAAACAGATGCTTGGATTATGTGGTAGCCGTCAAAGTATTGGCCGTCAAAGTATTGGCATCCTACAAGACTTCACAAGTACAATCAATTGCTGCAATATGAAGGATCTGAAATTTAAAGGGAACCCTTTCGGTTGGGTAGGCAAGAGAGAGAAAAAGACTATATAGTCATGTTTGGAGAGAGTTTTCATAATGCTGACTTGCAAGCCTCTTTTCCAACTTCTAAAATAGAGTTCTTACGATTGTTGGATCGGATCATGCCCCTGTAATAATAGATATTGCAAATGAGATTTGCACTAAACAGGGCCAATTCAGATATTATATATGACATGTTCACTCTGAAGACTTGGTTGACACATTGCAAATGTGTTGGCAAAGGGGACGAATTGATGCACGAAATGGATATCAAGATAAGCTTCGAATGTGTAAAAAAGAAAAAGCAAATTAGAAGAAAAGAACAAAGAAAAATTCAGTTGAGAAGATTCAGGCTCTGAAACACCGGTTAGATGCTGCTGAGAGAAACTGCTCGACATCCCAACTAACAGTTAATCAACTTAGACACAATCTGAACCATGTTTATAGAGATGAAGAACTTTACTAACATCTAAAAAGTAGAAACAAATGGATGAGACTGGGACTTCGTAATACAAAGTTTTTCAATGCATCCACTAAGATTTGAAAGTCTCGAAATCGAACTAAGGCAATCACTGATGACCAAGGAATGGAACAGTTCCGCGACGATGCTATTGGGAAAGTGGCTGAAACAGACTTTAATGATCTTTTTTCTACATCGTAGAATACTGGTTTGACGGAAGTTATTTCTAAAGTTGTACCCAAAGTAACAGATCAGATGAATCGAGAGTTATTATAGTCATTATTAGATCAGGAAATAAAGGATGCAGTCCTTTCGATTTAGGCAAATAGAGCTCCAAATTTTGACAGTTTCACGGCTGCCTTCTACCAACAATTTTGGGACTTGATAGGGAATGATGTCTGCTCAATGGTGCACCACTTCTTTGAATCGGATGACATGGTTATGAATCTACTACTAATAAAAGCAACAGTTTGAGGCTTCTCAGCCTAGCCACATATGCATTCTCAAAAACACTCTCTTTAATGGACACGTCAACATCTTTCTCAAGACAGAAAAAACAAAGCTACAAAAATCAACGCAGCTTTAGACCAATTACTATAAAAAACGCAGGCCCAAACAAATTTAATCCATAATGTAAACTCTAATCTACAACTAATTGAAACAAAATAAAACATTACAAGGCCCAAAAAAAAACACTTCAAAAAAGAAAGCCCATACCACTACTAATTTAACAAAACAAAAATTAGCCCCAATAAAAAACCTTCGCCATCACCACCTTTCACCGTCGTCTTCTTTCTCTCAAATTCTAGCGATTCAGATTCTTCAAAAACAAAAACTGAAAACGTCTTATCAAATCTCCACTCCCTCATCTTCAATCCCCCATACATTCATTTCAATTGACATTAAAAGAAACTAATGGCCACTATCTTCAATACCATAGCTTTATTTTTCACTATAAATCCAAATCACCATCACCACACCGAGAAACCAAAACAAAAACGACCTGTTACTACACTCAAAATCTGGCACCAAATAAAGCTCAACAGTCTCCCCAACCATTCACCTTTCAGATTTTTGATGATGTCTTAGTACGACTAATTCATTACTGGGAAGCTAGGAATTTCAAAAAAGGCAACATACTGATGGGCCTTGAATTACTGCTCATCAACTCCCAAGTAATTCTATCTTTTAACTCAATATATACAAACCTCTACACAAATCCTAATCATTCATCCTTCAGTCTAATGCAGTGCAAGGATTCTTATATGCAAACCGGCTATTCCGCTATGAAGAGGCTCTTAAGCGCAACTCCATTTACAAGCTCAGTAAATTTATGATCACCCCCTGCAAAAAAGTTTACAAAGTCACTGATCAAAAAAACGGAATCTTCTTCAACGAGAAAACGTCAATGATACTCGTGCATACTGGAGACAATCAAATTGATGAACAGAAGTTTAGATTTCGTGGTTTTGACACCGACATCCATGAAACCAAACAGTTCCTTACTTGGTATGCTTTGAAATACTAAATCAAACACCTCCAACATTTCACATACCAAACTAACTAACTTCCCACCAACAGGTTAGGGGATAGTGGTTTAAAAACACCAACTATCGCAAGCTCCTCTTCTGCTGTAACAAAACTGGAGACAGTCACAATTAATGAAATACACCAGTTTCTACATAATGAAAATCACAGGTTATATTCAAAGTATCCTCTCTCTATTCTAATTTCATCTTTACCACAATTTTTTACTGCTTAAAAAACCAAACATTAATAATTGTAGGAAGTTAGCTTCACCTGCTTTGCTACAGTTGTGGACATACAAACCACAACATGGATGGTACTACATCTCCTGCAGCATCTCCAACAACAAACTTCAACAAGCAGACACATCTATGTACTGTAACAAGTGCAAAGAGTATAACAACGTGGGGCTCATCAGGTTTGGGAACTCTGACCCTCCGTCATCAAAATATATGCTCATAATAAATTACACAGACTTTAACCAAATCATTGATTTCATAGCTACCGTTTCGAAATGAGATTACGTGATAGAAACGGAGACGTCGGAACTTTTGTTGTCCTCAACGGTGAAGCCACCAAAATAGCTGGAAAAAATGCTCGTGATGTTTTAAATGAATGCATTGAGGTATACTTCTCTTTACTACTTTTCTTCCTTTTAAAAACTCACACATACAACTTCAATTATATTCACTCACTCTCAGGCTGCGGGTAAAGATAATTGCGAAGGAATAAAGACCACAATTCCAGAATGTTTAAAGCATATCATTGGCTGCTCCTGCAAATTCCAGATCAAACTCACAAAATACAACTTCAACACTTCTCGCCAAACTATCACCATCTCCCGGATCATTGATACCCAAATCGCCTCTCTTAGTGAATCAGGTGAAGAAAACTCCAAAGATGGGGATGTTGAATGTAAGGTTACTGCAACAAGGGAAAAAATGCACGCAAACCAGAAACAACCAAATCAGCCGCATCAAATGGAAACAAGGACAAACGTTCCGTATCGACAACTAAACAGTCACTACTTATGTCTACCTTTTAAAATAGTCTCTTTCTCATGATGTTTATCATGTTTTAAATTTGTTAATGGAGTTTCCATAATGTAAGGCCAAAATAAAATAAACTTTGTTGCTTTCTTTTACTTAAAACTAAGAGATGTTGCGTTCTTTTACATTTAAAAAACAGCCTCCACTCTTATAGAGAAACTGGCCACATGGGTTGCAGGCCTTATCTTTTTATCATATTCGTTCATATGAATTCAGTGATCATAAAGTCATAAACTGACTTTGACTTTCATGAAACTCAATCGAGTAAACCGCAGCTGAATACTTGATTATTATTATTTGCAAACAAACAAAAACTGCAACTTTCATTCACTTCACGTTAATTGTTTTCCAAAGACGTAATGATATTGACAATAAACAATTGCAAATATTACAGCCAATTGTTGGTCAAAGCCGTTGCAGGTCTTAAAACCAAACTGCAGGTTTAATATAATTTCTTTTCCAAATTTTCAGAATATTAAACCGAACCAATGGATCTTGATGCAGTATTAATTCACTTCTACCATCCCAACACTATTACTTGATCGTTTATATTTTGCAAAGAGAGTTGCAGTTTCTATCACAAACTGTGGACTTAATTTCAAGTTTTCTACTGAAATAAACTGCAGGTTCTAATCTTTAGAAACTCAGTGTTAGCATTGAAGCAAAAACAATGAGTCTCAACCACAAATTCTGAGAAATCACATTTTCTGAGAAATCAAACATAATTGTAGGTCTCTACAACTATTTCAGAATGATGTTCAAATGAATCAATCTCTAAACATCTTGAAACATCAATGTCAAATGTGAAAGACTCAAATCCAATAAAAGAAAAAGAACCGAATTTTTATTATTTGGAATCAAGGTTACAACTTAGTCTTATTCTTCTTCAAGGTCAAAGCCTTGGTTATAAAAAAAGTGTCAAGCTCTAGACCAGAGCCAAAGTGACAACCAATTACACATGATTATATACTTAGATAGCACTGCTATAACATTTGAGCCAATGAGGAAGCAAAGAACTATCTCATGAACAAGGATTTCATGCAGTTCTTAGCTAGAGTAAATCATGTATAAACACACAACAATATTTACTACTTGGATTCAATAGAAGCTCAAACCAATTCACTGCCAGATGATATAACTGTCATTTCTAGAGTAAGAAATAAGTAGATAGATACAGATATATACCCTCATACGGTCAGAGAGAATGGAAGGGGTAATGAGCTTAAACTTGGGAGCTTCAATGAGAAGCTTCTCATAAGTAGCTTGATCAAACAACACCATGTTGTTCAGCTTCTCCTTTGCCTTTCCCTTGCTCCACTTCTGTTTTTTGGTTTACCATCAAACAATAGACCAACGATTTAAGCACAAAGACAATACAAACTCCAACACTAATCTAACATCAATCGCTAAACAAATCCATTTCCAAGCTTTACTTAAACATGATAAATTGTCTGCGAAAATAAATTTACTAAATTCAAAAAGTCAAACATCAAATCAAATTATATTTTAAAACCAGATACATGATGACTGGTAAAACATATTTCACCCCGAATATGTTGCCAACGATGCACCTTCACCAATGTTATTATGGATTATTCATGAGACACCGGCCTGTACATTGGAATAACAGAGAAGGATTCACAAAAAAAAGTAAAATCGGAAAACTCAGAATCTCAATCAAGCAACCTTTCACTTCTCCACTAATAGAAACTGGCATATTAAACCATTGACCAAAGAAATCCAAATTAATATTCGATATCCACAAACGTTTACATGTAACTCTCCACCTCCTCTCTATTTCTTTTAATCAAATCAGAAACCATAGCTCTCCACTAACAAAACTACATCTTCACGGCTAATATCTTAAAGAAGCAGAAAAAAAAATCGCTATAAATCCCTTCTTACTATTGCAGATCGTTTTACCTAAGGATCAGACAGATAACAAATCCAAACTCAATTAATGAGAGAAAAGAAACAAAGAAAAATAAAACTTCCAGCCGATGAAGGTACATCTCCAAAAACTTTCTTATACAATACATTACACAAAGTGTTAGTATACATACTTTTACTCTCTCTCAAGACATTTGAACATCTTCTTCTTCACCAACAGGACAAACAAGTGAAAATATAGCAATCCCCACAATCAACTATTATAATTGTAAGTTACTGTCAAACCCTACTAAATATTAAAGTGTACATACCTACCTCAAATTAACAAACTGGGAGTAAGAAAATAGACATCTAACATTGAAATTTAATTTCTCCTTATAGGTGGTTGTCACACATGCTCCATCTACGGCAAGTATCTCTACCCTGCAATTTTCAATATCAAATTGTAGAATTACCATTTTAATCATATCGTATGTTATTTCACAGTCCGTTGTAGAGAAGCAAGGTGTAGGCGAAAAGCAATCCTTCTGTCAAAAATATGGAGGGCACGAGACACAAAATCAGGGTCTGGAAAACAACAATTTATCAAAAAGCGAAAAAAAAACAGCATCAACAATAACCACGAAGCATCAACTTCCAGAAATAGAAAAGGTATACATCTTCAGTCAGTTCATAGTTACAAATACTTAAACATACTTATACTTAACATACTCAGCTAAACCTTTAGTTCAAGGAACCTACATCAAGAAGAAAGCAAAACCACCGACACCCAGCTACTATGACTGTAAGTTAGTTCTCTACTTCCATCTATAACCTACGCCACATCAAGTGCATAAAATCGTATATAATTTTATCACCTAATAACAAATCAAATTACAAAATATAGGTGGATGCGAAAGATGTTTTGAATATGGTAAGATCTACATCAATCATGTTATTTCATCCCTATATCATTAACTAACACTCCACAAATACACATTATAGTGTTGCAAAAAAATGCACGAACAATGAGACGGGCTCAAATCTTATCTAAAAGATTTTCAAAGAAACACCAAGGTGAGTATCTAATCAGGGAGAACTTCAATAATAAGATAAAATAACTGCTAAAAATTGAATAAACTAACGCATTTTTAATATCTTCTTACAGGTGAGTCCTCAACGACACCCCAACCATTATCCAGACAAGCAAGAAAAAAACTTAAAGGTTAGTATCCACACTCAATATTTCAATTTCAAACAATAAGAAATTCAAAAAAAAAAAATAATGCAACAAATCATTTCTTATTACACTTCAGAATCCATGGCCAAAGAAAACCCAATACTACAATGCCCTCATTGCAACACATTGGTATGGTATTCAGAAAATACAGGGGATGATAGCAAAACAGGAGAACCAATCTTCACAATATGTTGCCAGCAAGGACGTGTCAAACTTCCACCAATCAGAAACACTCCAGATTTTCTCGACAAACTACTACAAAACAGTCTCACATTTCGTCTTAACATACGTGTCTACAATTCGATGTTGGCATTCACATCTATGGGAGCAAAAATAGATCACAGTGTCACATCTGGCAGAGGACCACCATGTTTCAGAATACATGGCCAAAACTACCATCGCATTGGATCATTGCTACCACTGCCAGGACAGTCACCAAAATTTCTTCAGATGTATATCTACGATACAGAAAATGAAATCTCCAATCGAATGATGACAATGCCGCGCAAAAACTCAGCAAACGAAATTCAAGAAGATATAGTTGTGGGTTTGTTTAAGATGTTAGATGACCATAATTGCTTGTGTATGTTCTTTCGGAAAGCTAGAGATCGCTACAAAGCAAATGAAGTTCAAGACTTAACAATGAGATTGGTAGACCAAAAAGGTAAGGGTAAGCAATATGATCTACCCCAAGTCAATGAAGTTGCAGGCTTAATTGTAGGGGATATAACAACTACTTCTGGTCACAGAGATGTAGTTTTGGAATTGCAGTCACGCCACTTACAAGAAATTAGAGATGATCATCCTTTGTTCATGAGCTTGCAATATCCTTTGTTGTTCCCTTATGGTGAATATGGATTTTATACAGAAATACCACATGCAGTCACCACAGCCGGCGAAAGGAAAAGAACTTATCTTAGTATACGAGACTTCTATTCTTACCAAATCCAGACTAGGCTAGCAGAAGGAATGACATTCATAAAGGCAGGACGCTTATTCCACCAATATGTTGTTGATGTATACACTATCATCGAACAAGAGCGACTTCGCTGGGCAAAAGACAATCAGGAACAACGTATTCGATGCAGTCAGTAAAGGTGACACCGAAGGCATAAAAGTGGGGAAAAGAATAATTTTACCATCAACTTTTACAGGAGGACCAAGATACATGATAGAGAAATATCATGATGCAATGGCAATATGTCGTGCATATGGTAATCCTACTTTGTTCATCACAATGACTGCAAACACTAATTGACCAGAAATAAAGGAACATTTGGCAACCTATGGTGGCACCTCAGCTAATGAGAGACTTGATATTGAATGCCGTGTCTTCAAGATGAAACTTGACGAATTGCTTATAGACCTCGAGAAAGGCACATTCTTCAGTCCATCTATTGCTGGTAAGTCCACCAAGTTTTTGTAAGTCCACCAATTACTGTCTTCAAGAAGTTTGTTATTAAAATATTTTAAAATTTTTTACAGTGCTACACACAATTGAGTTCCAGAAACGCGGACTGCCTCACGCACATATACTTATGTGGCTAGAGAAGACATCTAAAATCCCAACCGCTGCTGAAATAAATGCAATCATCTCTGCTGAACTACCCAACAAAATCACAGACCCACTCGGATTTGAGCTTGTAGAAAAACACATGATGCATGGTCCTTGTGGAACAGATAGACCATCATCTCCTTGCATGGCTAATAAGGTTTGCACTAAAAAGTACCCACGCTCATACAATGCTTTCACATCTGTTGAGAAATCTGGACATTTTGTCTACCGTCGTCGGCCAGACCAAGACAACTTCGTCGTCAAAGGAGGAACAAGGTTAGATAATCAATTTGTTATCCCGCATAATCTGCCAATCTTGAAGAAATATCAAGCGCACATAAATGTGGAATGGTGCAACACTTCAAATGCTATCAAATATCTATTCAAATATGTTACAAAAGGAGTAGATAAAGCAACCATTTTGATCGAGAAAGGTACAACCACCACCTTCGATACTGAAGATACAACAAGGGTTGTAAAGGAAAGGAATGAAATTCAAGAGTATCTAGATTGCCGTTATTTGTCTGCTTGTGAAGCTATGTGGCGTACTTTTGCATTCAAAATCCACAAAAGGAAACCATCAGTTCAAAAATTGATTATCCATCTAGAAGGACAACAATTGGTGGCTTACAAAAAGTCAGACAATTTGAGATATGTCTTGTCTAGAGCTAATATCAAGAGGACAATGTTCACTACATGGATGGAGATGAATAAACATTGTGAAGAAGCTCGAAAGTACACCTATATCGAATTTCCAATCCACTTTGTCTGGGACAATGACGGCAAAGTGTGGCGTAAAAGACAACGGGGTTTCTCAATTGGTAGAATTGTCAATATCCACCCAACCTCTGGGGAGCTATACTACCTTCGGATCCTGCTCAATGTTGTTACAGGGCCACAAAGCTACGATGAGTTAAAAACAGTTCACGGAGAAATAAAAGACAGTTTTAAGGCATCATGTCATGCTAGAGGGTTGCTAGACGACGATAAAGAGTGGCATCATGGGATGGATGAAGCAAATCAATGGGCAACCCCGATTCAACTACGGCATCTGTTTGTCCTTCTACTAATCTATTGTGAAGTAGCAAACTCATCACGGTTGTGGGAACACTCTTGGAAATCAATGTCAGAAGACATACCTGCAAAGCAACGACGCCCTTTTGGGAATCAAAGAATGAAATTCAAAGACATGAGCTGCATCATTATACTTTGATTGAGATTGAGCTACTCTTGCATCAACATGAAAAAACACTCACGGAGTTCAAAGATATGCCTAAGCCTGATTCAAACGTTCTAAAACAATTAGGGAATAGTCTGTAAAGACAGGAGCTTCAGTACAATGAAAAACAAGAGAGAGAAGAATACGAGAATCTTTTTAGCAGTCTAAATATCGAGCAAAACAAAGTCTACGATTCAGTTTTGGAATCAGTCTACAACAATATGGGAAAACTCTTCTTTCTTTACGGCCCTGGAGGAACGGGGAAGACATTTGTTTACAAGACCATAATCTCCAAACTAAGATCAGAAAAACGAATTGTCCTACCAGTGGCTTCATCAGGCATCGCAGCGTTGCTTTTGCCTGGGGGCAGAACAGCACATTCAAGATTCAAGATACCTTTGAATGTTACAGAAGATTCCATTTGTGATATTAAGAAAGGGACAATGCTAGCTGAGTTACTAATCAAGACTGATTTGATTATATGGAATGAAGCATCAATGTCGCATCGACACACGTTCGAGACACTTGATAGAACACTAAGAGACTTGGACTCTTTGGCAAGCGAAAAACCATTTGGAGGGAAAACTATTCTACTTGGAGGAGATTTTAGGCAAATACTACCAGTTATACCACATGGAACACGAGCAGACACTGTACTTGCCGCTATAAGTCAGTCCTATTTATGGGATGCATGCAATGTCTTTGTTTTGGAAAAAAACATGAGACTCCACCACTCAAAAACAAAGTTTGCAGCTTGGCTACTAAGTGTAGGAAATGGAAATGCTACAACATGCGAAACAGATGATGCAACTGATAAAGATGATGGTGAAGTCGTCAAAGTGGAGTCAAATTTCTTTTTGGAACACAATGGGAACCCCCTCCACCAAGTCACATAGGCAGCATATGCGCTATACAGTGTCTCCCAGCCCAACTTCCAATACTTGGCAGAACGAGCAATTCTTACTCCCCGGAATGAGTATGTTGATGAGATTAATGAATACATGTTATCTCAAGTTGGAGGGGATTCAAAAGAATATTTAAGCTCAGATAGCATTGGAAAAGCAGACACAGTTGGAGCAGATTATGAAGCACTCTACCCTATTGAGTATTTAAACTCTTTAGAATTTGCAGGCTTGCCAAAGCACAAAATAACCTTAAAAAGAGGAGTTCCGATTATGCTACTAAGAAATCTGAACCAAAAGGAAGGTTTGTGCAACGGTACAAGACTAATTGTCACTAATTTGGGGGAACGAGTGATAGAAGGACAAATAGTAACAGGCACACATGCTGGTAAAAATGTTTCCATACCGAGGATTATCTTATCGCCACCCCAATCAGAGCACCCTTTTACGCTTCGAAGACGGCAATTTCATGTAAGAATATGCTACGCCATGACCATAAACAAAAGTCAAGGTCAAAGTTTGAAATCAGTCGTGCTTTATCTACCAAATCCAGTTTTCAGCCATGGAAAACTCTACGTGGCTCTTTCTAGAGTTACATCACCTACAGGACTAACCATCCTACAAGGAGAGGACAAAAAGCCTAATGGAGTTAAAAATATAGTCTACAAGGAAATCTACAATGACCTCCCAAAAGAAACAGGTAAACTACTTACCCTAAATTCCAAACAAACTATATGTGCTTACTTTCTTTATAAAATGGTTCAGGTAATACTTCAATGGTTATGGAGCTATATAGCGCTCCTACAGCCTGAAATCATCCAATCGTAAGTTATTCCAAATACATATTACGATACTCAACCAAAATAAAAATACAAATTCCAATGAAAATTTATATCTACTTTCACACCAAACTAATATTCATACTCTTTCATTAACAGCATCACTTACCAGGAGCTATGGAAACATTCAAGATGTCAATCATCAAGTCATAGAGAAGAAAGAAAAAATTACCCCGAATATGTTTTCTTTTTCTCGCAACAATGTTAGACTTTTTACCAACTCTTAAACTACTTTAGTTCAACACATACACTTTTCAATTTACTTACAACAGGAATCAACAGCCTAACCAAATTTAGCCATAAGAGAGTTCAACAAAATCTCTGAACAAACCCAATTACCCCAATTTCTCATGTCGAAATATCGAAGAAATAATAAAATCAATTACCAAATTACTCAAAGAAAATACACATACACCAAAATAAACACAACAAACGCCTACCTTGATTCACATAACCCAAATAGCGACATTACCAAATGGTTTAAAAGAAGCGCGAGGCAACAAATTCCTCATACATAGAAGTTCCAAATTCGACAAATTAAAAACATATACAAGTCTGAATTACTGTCCAAAAAATTAAGTTAAAGGAAAAACCAACCTATTCTTTCAGTACCAATGTAAGAGTCCGCCGGAAGAATCATTATCGCTTCTACTTCGTTGCGCTTGGTATAATTGGAGCACCAAATCACTCACTCCTCTCCATCTACTCTCTCCAATAGATGCAGAAAACAGAAAACCAAAAAACGTTAATTTCTGCTAAAATAATTAACGGCAACAAAACTAATTAAGCGCTCAATAGAGAAATAAAAAACAAAACTACAGACAAAAACGAACCGATGAATGCAGGTCTGATTCTAACTCAACCAAAAAAAAAAACAATTGTGTTAAACAAATATTCGTAAAATGCAAATGGGCTCACACAATTTACATGGGCTTCGGCCTATTAACTAAACTTTGGGTTTAATAACCGCCCAACAAAAAACTAACGTATCAAATGTATGTATCGGCTACGTATCTTCATAGCGAGATAAGAATAAAATATAATTAATTCTATATTAAATTGCCTACTATCACATTACCTTAAAACTAATTTAATATTAACACTAAAGAGAGTCCATTAACGACAAAAATTGAAGAGGAGATGAATCTAAAAGAAGAATCTAAAAGGACCAAGGCACACTATTTATTCCTTACCCAATCAACAAAAAAATAAACCAAAATACAAGAAAACATGGGAGATACCCAAAATCTAGATTTATCTTTCTCTTATCAAATTACCTCTAACTTTCACACCTCCAGTCAAATCGTCTTTATTATCAGAAGGCCACGCACAGATTAAAGTGACATCGTCGTTCAAATCCCCTACACTCCAAACGGCGAAGTACCAACATGGCCAACACTGAGAAGCAACCTCCACTACCTTCTAACATATCATCAAATACAAGAGAGTGATGCAACAAGAATGACGTCAATGTTCCTGCACTTTCTCAAGGCCGTGCACATATCAACACAAAGTAAAAGAGATAAGGCGATTCTTATATACTTCAAGGTTACAGATTACAACTTTCAAGCTGATTCTAGGATTGACACCGACGTACTCATTGCCCATCTCGAAACTGCCAAAAGAGTACCAACTACATCGGAGGAAAATGAAGATTGCGCCATTTGTCTACAAACATTCAAAGGACGAGATGATATCAACAATCTAGCATGTAACCACATCTACCACCATGACTGTATAGTCACTTGGTTATATGCAAAGAAAAATTGTCCAATATGTAGGACAACCGAGGTTTAGCTTCACAACAATAAATCCAAAATCAATATAAAAAAAAAATTCAACGTCTACATTTTCTTCAAGACATGCATCCACAACCTTCAGTATTAACCAAATTAGAAAGAAAAAAATAATAATAATAAAGGCCCAACAATGTAATCGTAAACCGCTATAAACAAAATTCATACTGAAGACCCAACCAATCAAAAATCATAAAACAAACTACCGTATTTCGAAAAAAAAGTGGGCCAAACAATAGTCAGCAAATACATGTAACTACTACAACCAACAAAAAAAAAACATCAAATAATAATCATATATACGAAAGGAGGCTAAGTCTCTTCCACAACTTGACACATCAGCACATGAGAGCTTGCCACCTAAACTTCATAAAATAAGTAACACATAATTAGTAATTAATTCAACATAACAACTAAAATAGGAGGATATAATTAATCAGAACTTGAACTATCACTCTTTCTACATTTTTTAATTCAATATATTCTCTTTAATTTTGAGATCTACTTAAGTGGCTAAAGTGATCATAAAATCCAACACATATTCCTTGTCTAAAAATTACACATTATTATGAAAGAAACTAAATGAATATGCAGATTAAATATATCTAAGCTTTTCGAGATTTATGTTAAGAAAACAAGTAATTTTGAAAGATGTTTAAGGAGTTATCCTTATAACTAATACGTAAGATATAAGATTATGACAAGAACTTAACTAAACTTTTCAAGACCATCAAGTTGAATATGTTTAGATATATTGAATATGCAGAGACATGGTTAATAAAGACATGTTATATTTTTCGTGTACAAAATAATTTTTTAAAAATTTTACCGTCTCACAATCTAAACATATAACCAAAAAAACAAGGATATATAAATTAAAAAACAAATTGAGAATCTAAAACAACAATAAAAACAACTCAAACACATTCGTTTTTCAGATGAACTAATATAGTTGGACTTTTCAAAAACAATTACAAATTATATTTATGTTTCAAAACCGATGCATTCAACTTTATTTTATATGAACAAACATTATATAAAATAATTTGTAAATAGTAATACATAAATCCGCACGTAGTGCGGGTACTCATCTAGTACAAACTAAAATATTTAAAATACCACAATCATTTTCATAATTACAGAAAATAATTATAACCGCAGATATAATATACTTTTCATACTAACTTTAAATTTCTTAAATAAAAAAACCAAAATAATTACAGAATATTTACCATCTAAACAAAAACAAAAATGCTAAAAATATATATAAAACCCCCCACCAATTCAGTTAAAAAAATTTACCACCCATTATCCCATATAATAAACCAGACTTATCAATCTTTAGAAAAAAATAAACCTCAAATGCTAATATATAGAGTGTACGAAGTTCCAAATATTTTAAAATCTAACTAAAACAAAATATAATACATTCCTATACAATTCTTTAATAATTAACAAAAACTGACAAAAAAAAAACATTAATTGAAGGTCAAAATTATTATATTCAATTAATATTCTGCATAGACAAATGCCAAAACGAAAAATTAAATTATTATTAAATTATCATAAACTTCAGCAGCTACAATGGCCCAATTACTAATTAAAAACACTGGTACAAATAAAAAACAAACCCACATCTATAACAAAAACTGTAAGCCCAAATCTACATAAAATTAGATAAGACGGGCCTACTATACTAAAACCTGAACCCTAAGTCGTCCCATCCCTTACCATCATCTCTATCTTTTTTAGTTGTATCGCTTCAGATTACTCCAATAAATAAAAACCAAAACGCCACTGTTACCGAAACTACTCCACTACCTCATCTTCACTCCCCCATATTCACGTTCAATTCACATTAAAAAAAAATAATGGCCACTACCATTCCCATCTATTTAGGTTTCACTATAAAACCAAATCTTCCAGAGGATAAAAAAAAACAGACTTCTCATTACAATCCAAACATGGCACCACATAAAGCTCAACAGTCTCTCCAGCCATACACCTTTCAGAATTTTGATGATATTGATGGAGATTTCTGTCAAAAAGAAGTCTTACTCCGACTAATTTATATCTGGGAAGCCCGGAATATCAAAAAAGGCAACATATTGATGGGTTTTGAATTACTGTTCATCTACTCCCAGGTATGTCTATTATATGCTTAATATACAAACCCAACATGAATCTAAATTAATCATTCATCCAACAGTCAAACCCAATGGAAGGATTCATTTCTGCAAATCGGATATTCCCATACCAAGAGGATCTAAAGTACAACTCCATTTACAAGCTCAATAAAGTGGAATGGTGTAACTCTTCAAATGCTATCAAATATCTCTTCAAATATGTTACAAAAGGAGTGAACAAATCTGCAATATTCATCGAGAAAGGCACAAACACCACCTCCAATAGTGAAGATTGAAGATACAACAAGGGTTGTAAAGGAAAGGAATGAAATTCAAGACTAGAGTATCTATATTGATTTGTCGTTATTTGTATGCTTGTGAGGCTATGTGGCTTACACAAAATAAGTTACAATTAATCGACTTTTGGCAAAATAATTTTTTTTTTTTTTTAATATACAGCAGATACAAACTACTTTCAAGAGTAACTATTAATTTTAAAACAAAAAAATAATCAAATCAACAATATGAGAAATTCAAATGTCTTCTCAACTTTCCTAGAAAATATTTCAAATAAAAACAAAACCCTCCCATAAACAAAATAATTTTGATGTGCTTTCTTGCGGGGAAAGATAAGGTATTTAGTTAGCTATAGAAGCTAGAACTTGCTTTATAAGTCGGCCTAACCAAAGCGTCACATCGAGGATCTTGCGCGGCGGAGCAAACTTCTCGATAAAGTTGATAATTAATTGAAATATGCAGAGTAATTAGGAAATTAGAAAATTAAATTAAATAAAAAATAAAATAAATTTCCAAATACACCGGGCGTAGCCCGGATTATCCCCTAGTATCAACAAAACTAAGATCTGTCTCATTCCTAAGATCCATGACACCAAACATATGTCGGACTATCGACCTATAAGTCCCTGCATAGTTAGCTATAAGATTATCTCAAAGGTAATGATTATGAGATTAAAATAGTGCCTTGGATTTGTGATATCAGACTTAGCCTTTGTTCCAGGACGCAATATATCAGATAATGTATTGTTGTCTCATGAACTCCGCCATTTCTTAAAACCACGAAGAGGCTGTCAAAGCGATTACTTAGCAGTAAAGAGGGATATAAGTAAAGCATAAAACTGAGTTGAGTGTAATTTTTTGGAAAAGGTTATGCTTTAGATGGGATTTGCTTCTTAGTGGGTCAAATGGATCATGACATGTGTAACATCAGTTTCGTATGAAGTGCTTATCAATGGATCACCTTATGGCAATATTATTCCATCTAGAGGTTTCCGGCAAGGTGATTCACTATGCCTTTATCTATTCCTCTTTTGTGCGTAAGTTTTGAATAATATGCTTCGGAAAGCAGAGAATGATAAGCGGATACATGGGATGAAGTTAACAACAGATTGCCCTTCAATATCTCATCTTCTATTCGCAAATGATTCCATGTGCTTTTGTAGAGCTACAATTTTACATTCTGGTGGGGACAATACAATGGCAGAACGAAGATCCCTTGGGTTGCATGGAAAAAAATGACTCTTCCTAAAAAAGAAGGCACTCTCGGTTTTATAAAGATTTACATCAATTTAATAAGGCACTTCTTGCGAAATAAGCTTGACGCATTCTTACTAACCCACGATGCCTTATGGCTCGACTTTAAAAAGGTTTGTCTTACTCTAATTATACATTTTTAAAAGCGTAGAATGGTGGACAAGCATCATATGGTTGGAAGTCAATACAAGAAGGCAAACTTTTACTACAACAAGGCTTACGGGTCCGATTAGGTAATGGGCAAAATACCAAAATTTGGGAAGATCATTGGCTTCCTACATTACCTCTAAGGCCTGCCAGTGGACCAGTTTTGGATAATAATATGAAAGTCGCAGATCTTTGGAAAGATGGTAAGTGAAAACGAGATCTTATTGTTTTCGAAGGCGTGCTTAATCTGGAGGATCAACCATTGGCTAAGGAGTTGTAGCTCTCCAAAAGGAAAGGGACTCTTATGAGTGGGCCTATACTTGCAAAATTCAACACACAGTAAGATTGGGATATTGGGTCGCCACTAATGTAGACCTTCTAGAGGACGAAGTTATTCAACCACCTGCGGGAGACCTAGAACTTAAAAAAGATATATGGTGACTTAAAATATCTCCAAAGATCCAACATTTCTTATGGCGATGTTTATTAGGGGGCTTTATCCACAACAACTTAGCTAAGAACAAGAAATATTATGGCGGATCCGATCAGTCTAAGATGCTGTTATGAGGAAGAGACGATTAATCATTTACTTTCCACTTGTCATTTGTAGGTTGTGTGGAGAAGTGCAAATATACTTGGAAGCAGCCAAGCAACTTTCTCTGACAACCGTGAGGATAATATTCAGTTTCTCTGCAGCTCCAAAAACAACAATATCTTCCCCTTTCTAATGGTCTTCTGCGTTTTTGGATAATGTGGCGTATATGAAAGTCGAGTTTCTCTTTCAAAAGATAATTTGTTTTCCATGGAAGGTGGCTCAGAAAGGTGTACAAGAAGCTTCTGAGTGGATTGAATCTACACAAGATACTACAGAGTTCATACAGAGTATTAGTCAGTCACAAGCTAGACCGATGCGATATATAGAGTAATAAAAAATGGAGTCCACCCCAGAGGGATATTTTAAATGTAATTTTGACAATAGCTTTGTCCAAAGTAGAACCTATGAGATTTCTACATGTGTAATTACAAGTAGAACACAACTATAGACAAACTTTCATGATTTGAAGCTTCAATATCTAATTTTTATCAAACTTTTACTGTACCACCGGAATTGCTTTTAAACTATTTGTATTATCCGTTTACAATATAAGAAAGTCGGAAGTTAAAAAAATAAATTTGTATTTATTATCTTTTCAAAATAACAAAACATTTTTTATGTTTTTATAACATCAAACCCAAAGTGAAACATAAAATACAAATATCTTTGAATCATAATAATAGTAAATAAATAAATATATTTAATGTTTCAAAACAAAAAACCTATATATATCTACATATACATTTTTGCAGCCATTTAGTAAAATAAATCCTGAAGTAGAGACTTATTTACAAGACAATGTCATTGACATTAAATTTCAAATGTTGATAATTATATACAAGATATTACGTTCAACAATAGTTGCCAAAAATCTCTCAATATATCAGTTGGTATTAATTATTCATATTTGAAAATTTAAATATTTTATATTGCGCTCAACAAACGTTTCTAAAAATCTCTTCAAAAATTTGCACGGTTTCATTCACATGTCTATAATATGAGAATTTTGAATTATATATTTTTAGATTGATTTGAATTATATATCTTTTAAATTAAAATATTATTAAAAGAAAAATAACAAAATAATGTTTAATTTCATTGAACGGGGGTTAAATGGTATGACAGGTTTGGGTCGATAGTAATACGAGAGAATATACTACAGGTGAAATTAATTAGATTGTTTAATTTCACTGAACGAGATTAGATGGTAGGACGGGTTTGAGTGAATAGTAATACGAGACGGTATATCACAGGTAAAATTTTAGATATAACAATCAAAATAAAATTATATTATCTTAAACCCTAAACAAAATAAAGAATATCAAAAAATAAAATAATTTAAATTTAAATTATTTTTATAATTTAGATTTTAACTTAATAAACAGTATGTTATTATTCTAATATTTTTAAACAGTAAAAATCAAACATAGCAATTTTATAGTAAAAATATATATAAATATAAAAATTGTATATTTAGATAATATAAAACATAAATTATATTTATTTTTAATTTATTAAACAAATTAAATATTTTATTTTAAAATCTAGTATATATGCATAAGCGCACAAATAAAGTGATCACACGAGAAAAGATGGCGACCACTTGAGAGCCACATAGTCCAAAAGTAAAAGATCACACTTTGGACCGTCCAATTCTTTGCGTTTTCAAGCCGCGGCGTCCACCAATAGCTGCCAATCAATGTGAAAGTTATCATTATGTGAATGAAATTAGAAAAGCCCACATTAAAATTTTACATACTTTTATCATTATTAATGCACATTACTTCTACTATTAATTAGAGTATACTAGTATTGTTGTTGTGAATTATTTATCATGTTCAAACCCTAAATATTGTTAATAATAATTTTTTCAATCGGTACATTAATTCCATAGTGATATTGATGACGTTTCAATATAATCATTCTACGATGAGTTAAAAATTTTTATCAAAGATTTGCAATTTCCGAACCCAAAGTATGCTCATCTACTTAGCTTTCTTTACAAACTGTTCAGACTTGGTGAAGATGGTGTCTTCTCCAACCGAATGGCCGGCGTTTTCAGTGTATTTGGAGGAGTTGCAAAGTGATAGGGAAGAATTCACAAATTTCTCTTTATCTTTAATTTCTCGTAGTGCAAATGTAAAAGCGGATAAGTTGGCACGAAAGATTCGTACCGTACCGCATCATGTCACGTATGTAAACAATATCCCTCGAGATTGACTCTTTTGAGTTCTAATTTATATCGGTTGACAAAAAAAAAAAAAAGTATGCTCATCTACTTTGTAAGTAAAGATCTAAAAATGATGTTTGAAAAATAAAATTCGTATGACAAATTAATATATCTTTAAATTTAAACATTGTACTAAAAAAAGAGAACAATAATTCATAAGCTGTTCCAAAAACAAACTCAACAAACAAAAGCAATAACACAAAACTTAATCTATACTAACATTGCCACAAAAATTATCGACTGTTACAAAATTGCCGCTGATTATTACAAAAGTCGAAATCTCTTAATCTTTCTGTCGGCAAAAGAAGAAAAAGATGTTAATGGTTAGGTTGAGATGACAGTAACATTGTCACAGTTACAACGAAAAATGGAAGTGGGTGGAGGAACCACGACCGGAACAGCCAAGCAAGTAGGTTTATTGTCTCCGGCCAAAATCACCACGATCTTAGGTAAGTACTCTCTTGTAATAGGCTTAGCGTCCTTGTCACCGACATCGTCTTCTTCATCCATATGATTGTTATTGCTAGAGGAAGAAGGTTTTTGGTGTGTGCAGACCAATGAGAGTAATGCCAAAGCTATAAGCAAAACAAGCAAAAAGAGACCACCAAAGAGATATGGTACTGGTGACTTCCAGATTTCTACTTTTGGTGTCGGCCTCATTATGATTTTTAGTAGTCTCTTTTTTCTTGTGTTGTAAGTGCAGCTATGGAATTTTAGTTATGGGCATTAAGGAATTTATAGTAGAAGGTTTGTACAAAATTGATATATAATTTTTAAATTAATTGATCACTAAGAAGTGTAGGCGTATTTTAGTTTAAAGTGAAGTAGGAAGATTCCTTGTGCGTTCAGATATTCTTTTCTTTTATTAACTATATCTGTTGTTGTTTATTGTTCATGTGTCATGTCATGACGACATTACATTAGTTCTTCTTACTTATTTTTTCCGACACTTGGAAATGGAAACAATGGTGTGCATGAACCAAGATATAAAAACGGTATACATGCATGCAAATGTTATTTTTTCGTTATTATAAATTAACATAAATATGTGAAAGTTCATTTAGGTATATATGAATGTTTTGAGTTTAAAACATTATGAAAAATAATTATTTCCAATATCTTAAAGTAAAGCTTAGCATTAGTTCTAAATATATAAAAAAAACTTGTAAATGTTAAAGGTATTTAGCGAAAAAAACATTATTACTTCTACACTATTTAGTTGTAGTGCCAAAAAATAAAATTAGATAATAAAGTATCTTTATCAAAAAAGAATTTCCAAAAAAACTTTCCCGCCAAAATGTTTTCGGGGAAATTTTTTTTGTCAAACTTTTTCCACCAAAAAAAAAAAATTCATGATTTACAAAATTAGGAAAGATTCTAAGCAATTAAGGAAGGTTTTCACAATATTCATAATTTTTATTTTTGTGTAGCCTTTTCTGAATTTTCTAAAATCTTTCCTGAATTTTGTAGAATCTTTCCTAAATTTTGTGAAATCCTTCCCGAATTTCGTAGTTACCTTCCTAAATTTTTTGGTGAGAAAATTTGACAATTTTTTTTTTGCGGGGGAAATATTTTCTTTTATTTATTTATTTTAATTAAATTAGTTATTTTATATTTAATATTTAATTAAAGTTAATAGTGCTCTTTGTGGAAGTTTTCAAAAGATATTCTATTTCTGAAAGAAAAACTTGTTCATTGCTATTTTTGTCAATTCCCCTAAAATATTTGATGTCTTTTTTATCTTAACGACTAATTTTAAAAAATAGATTTCTTAACTTTTTAAATTATGTGTAAAAATAAGTTTATATAACAGATGTTAGTCAACCGTTAATTCATATGATTCAACGGAACCAAACGACATTATGTTTGGTAGTTTGAGTAAAAACAGAAAACATGCAATGTCGTCTTTATAACTTTTGGGATTTAGGGACTTTGATTTCATTTAGTTATGTTCATTTTTTAAGCGGGACATAGAAGCATCGAGTAAATTTCATATTTGCTTTTGTCCACAAAAGGGAAGTCGTGAATGGGACTGTCATTTAATTTTTATTAAAAGTAGGGAAATGAACCAACCAAAAAATATATGTTCAATCGTTTTGTTAACCTTTGTCTCAAACCAAACGGTTTGGTTTGGTTTTGTTTGTTATACTATTACTTGTCACCCGAAAGTCTGAACCCAAATATGATATTGTTAACTCGATTAGTAAGACTGAAAAGCTTTGTAGACGTGGAAAGATGAACAAAGCTTAACTCGATTAGGGTTTTTGTAGTTTCAGCATGTATGCTGCAGCTGTCGGCTTCTCCAGAGCAGCTGGAGGAAGCTCCGGCGACAGAGGTTAAAGGCATACAAACTACATGGATTCAGGTAAGTCAGAAGGAGGATCTCAAAGAACATGGCCATCGATCTCAATGATCAAACTTCACAATGGAGGCATGCATCTAGCCAACGAGAATCTCCGTAGACTCAAAGGGTGGTGGGTCCAACAGTCAAAAAGTCATACGTTCAAGCAGCTCAAAAACATGTTTTTACTAAACAAAAGTTTGTGGTTGATGAAGTAGATGGTCAAGGGAGAGTTGTTGTCCCAAAAGAGGTTTTTGTAGGAGCTAAACCGTTATGGAAAGATTTTGTGATTGGCAAATTTCTCAATACAAAGGCTCCACATGTGGGTAACATTCACATGATTGTGAATAAAATATGGAGATTGGGAGACAAAACAAGTCTGATCGATGTTTTTGCAGTCAATGAAACGACAGTCAAGTTCTAGATTCGGAATGAGACTATGCGACAAAGAATTCACTACAGGAATTGTGAGTATCAATAGCACAGGAAAAACAATATTATAAGATATTATAGCGTTGTAGTAAACACTATGTATGCGCTTGTTATAGTAGGTCGAACACTTTATATAGCGGTTTGGGTTCTGCTATAAAAATTTCAACTAATATAGCGTTTTGTTGTGTGTTATTGTTAATTTTACAATAGCAATTACTATTTGCTATTAAATTGCGTAACTATAGCAGTACTTTAAATTTATAATAGCATTTAAATTATGTAATAATTGATAGTTTAAGGGTTGCTGAACAATAGCTTTCTTAGAGTATCCGTATAATTACTGTATTTAAGCGCTGGATATTGTATTTTAATACTGTAATTTATACTGTTTTTTATACCATATTTTATATTGTAATTTATACCGTATAATTACTGTATTTAGTCGTTGGATACTGTATTTAGAGTATCCATATAATTACTGTATTTTATGCCTTATTTTATACTATTTGGTGACTCTTTAACAAAAAAAAAGTATTTTACAAAGTATTTATATTGATATTAAGTCTAGTTGTAATGGGCATTAGAACAAAATAACCATTAAACAAGTTTACAGAGATATTAAATATTGGATACAATGGCCCTATAACTAATTTGTGATAAGGCCCAATATCAGTAGTTGTAGAACTGAAGCCCGACCCATGATATGACCCTCATTTTGAGCCTTGCGACACCTGATGTAGAAGTGTGAGGCAAAATGAACCTTTCAATGTCCATCAAATTCTGAATTGTTGAATTGTTTGGTTTGAAGCTTCTTTCAACGTAAATTTCCTGCTACAAAACGAAAGATTTAATCTCAGTAAACTAAAGAAAGTTAGTCGTTTGAATTACAAATAAGTTACTAATGGCTAATCGTTTACCTCTCTATTGGTCTTCATGAATCTAAGAACCAAACACCAACTGGTCGCTGAAATATAAGAATCATTCAATATACACAAAAGAAAATCAATGGTACTCGCATCTTATCAATATCACTCTGACGAATCGGAAATTATTTTTGAAAGGATGAAAAGAATATTACCTGTGGAGAAAATGAAGCATATAACACAACCCAGATCTTCTATAACCTGGAACAACAACAAGTATTAATCAGATTAAGAATAGACAAAGCGAGAAATAAGGAAAAAGGGATAAGGTTTGGGTACAGATCTAGATGTTTGATGAGAGGTAATGAGAGGAGGCTTCTTCAATGGCTGACCGTGTGAGTCTTGTTTCTTCTGATCTTCAATGGCTGACAGATCGAAAGGAGGTTTCTTCAATGGCTGACAGATCGAAAGGAGGCTTCTTCTGAGATGTTCTAATTTTTTGGATCGAAAGAAGTGAATAAATTATCGAAAAGGAGACGAAACAGACAAATCAAAGGCCAATATCTCGCCACGTCATGTATCCGAGTGATATATGGTGATTGGATCGTTTTGGCAAGCTTGGACATTTATTTAAGATGGCATGAGGAAAGGCTGAGATTTCGCCACGACATCAATCCGAGTGAAACATTCTAATTGGCTATTTCATGAAGGCATAAGAATGTTTTTTACATGCCATTTTCAAATTTTTTATGAAAAAAAAAATATATATTGACAAATTTATTATGTTTACATAATTGCAGATTTTTAGAAATTATTTAAAAATATTTTGAAACGTTTTTATTCTTGAAATGAATATCATTGTATCTCATATTGTCACCTAAGAAGACATGTACACTTATCTTCTTGTTGTGTGAATCATATTGTCACCTAAGAAGACCTTGCTAGCTTTGGGACCTATGGGTTTGAAATGTAGAAGAGTTGCAGGATCCGTCGAGCAAACTCGGCCCTCTGCAACAGTTTTACCAGAATTGTAACAATCCAAGAGGATGCACTTCGTATGCTTTTTTCCTTTGCTGCTGGAACCAGAGTTGGTACTTGTAGTCTAACGCATCAAAAACAAACTCATCAAAATCTCAAATACTAAATTTAAATTACACGTCATTGCAACATCAAAACTTACCCTAGGCGATCTTATCATTGTTGAATTCTCTGCAGTATGAATGATGATTTCTAAGCTTTTAATTGGCCATGGGATTTCATGATCTACTGCGTCAGGGATCACAAATATGTCAAGTGTTGGCCTCCACACATAAGCCGCCTCCTTCAGAACATTGACAATCTTCACAATGGCTGCATTTTTTCCCAAAGGAATGTTATCGATCATTTGGTCCGGATTAGTGGAACACAAAATACCCTCAGCAATAACATCACCATGAGAATTCCAATCATAAACTTTGCATCTTGTAACTGACTCATCTAATATTGTACCCTATAAGTGATTCACAAATATTAGCATATGAAATTTAGCTTGCAAGTATTGAGAATAAAGTAAGTAAACTCCTGAGACCTGGGTTACCTTTGAATAAGAACTTCTAATTGGAGATTTTGATAAGTTGTCCAAAATAACTTTATCCGCTTGCCAATGAATTTTGAGTCCCAAAGCTTCCCCAAGTGTGAACATGGTTGGGGTAGGCCTCCATAGTGGCGAATCACTATCAATTATAGATGTGACTACAACAGCTGCTGCGTTAGGACCAAGTCTAATGCGACCAATCAGGTACAAAGGATCAGACGAGCAGAATTCTCCTTCATCGACAACAACATCTTTTGATGAACCCCATTCTAGCAGCTGACACCTAACCCCTCTGCTAACATCACTTACCTCTTTTCTAGCTAAGTCAGTGACCACATTTTTCAAGTCTAGAATATGGCTAAGCAATTCGGCTTGTGTTTCTTCTAGCTTTTGCACGTGTGTGTCTCTAGCCTGAAGGAATGCTAGTTTGGTAGCCGTAATCCCTCTGCCTAAACCCCTAACTCTCCTAGGTTTATCCTTCCCCAACACTTGACTAACTCTCCCAGTTTTATCCTCCAATGGAAGCATCCATATTTTCACATTCAGCAGGCTGGTTAGGTTCTCCAGCTCAAGTGGAAGCATCCATATTCCCACAGTCAGCAGGCTGGTCAGTTTCTACACCTCCAATAGAATCATCAAAAGTCTCACGGTCAGCAGGCTGATCAGGTTCTTCACAATTTTCCGCCTCTAGCTCATCTTCTACATGAGCTTCACCATTTTCTGCCTCTAGCTCATCTTTTGCATCAGCTTCACCATTTTTTGCCTCTAGATCATCTTCTGCATCAGCTTCACCATTTTCATCTCCATCTGCATCAGCTTCAACATTTTCTTCTTCATCTGCCTTTTCACCTTCAACCATTTCATGCTCATTAACTTGTAATTCTCTGTCAAACAGCTCTTTCTCATTCTCTTATGTTCCAACAATATCTTTTAGACATTTTATTCTGTTAAGTGGAACTTCTCTTCTTTTAGACTTCTTGGAAAGTTTCTTTGCAATGACAGGACTCACACCTTTTCCTTCCTGACGGTTACTACGGCGTAGATTTCCTCCTCCTCTAGTAATTGCCATGACTGAGCCTGAAACAAAACCAACAATAAATATCCCACATTAGCATTACATAATCCAGTTTATATTCCACATTAATCTTCCACTAGAACTCCATCATAGTCATCTCTAACATAGTAACTCTCATCGTCAGACAACTGATTCCCCATATCTTCAACTTGCTCCTCAAACAATGGTGTTGCTACATACTCTTCCTCAGTATCTAGCTCATGATATCCTCTTGGTGGCGCCCTCATGACTACATACCATGGAGAGGATTCATCTTCTCTTGAGTAAAACACTTGTTTAGCTTGTGATGGCAGTATGTATGTATCTCGAAGAAACGCTGTCTGGAGGAAGATGCTAGATGCTGAGGAAGATGAAACATGATGTCAAATAATGATGGAGGGAAGAACCGCTCCATTTGGCACATTGTCTCGACTATCTCAGTCTCCAATGATAATAACATCTCAGAGTCAAGGGAACGCTGGCATAATCTATGGAAAAAGTTGCATACTCGGGTCACAACAATCCTAGGCCCTTTTGGTAGCAACCCTCTCAAAGCCACAAGTAATAGATTTTGCATGAGCATATGATGATCGTCTGACTTAAAACTACCAATACCAGGAGGATTCACTGACACACAATTAGCGATGTTTGCACAATACCCATCAGGACCTCTGAACTTAGATAACCTCAGGCAAAATCTCTTCTTCTCCTCTTTCTACATCCTAAGCTGCTGGAGGCAAATATGTTTTCTTACCCCGTGATTCTGTATGCAAGTGGCTTCGTATTCCCATATCTTCCAAATCTTTTCTTGCCTTCAAGCCATCTTTCGATTTAGCATTGTGAATTAGAGTGGACAACATAGCGTCAGACACTTTCTTCTCCACGTGCATGACATATATGTTGTGACGAACCGGCAGATCCTAAGTCAAAATAAAAACTAGTTTCAGGCTACACATAATGTTTACAATAGTTTTACTCATTTTTGCTATTAAACAAAACCAAATGCTAACCTTCCAGTAAGGTAATAAGAAGAGTATAAAACAATTTCTTCCACCTCCATTAATCACTGTCTTCTCCATAGACTTCCTCTAAAATAACTTCAGATCTTTTCCTCTTAGTTACCTTTTCCAAAGGTCTTCCAAAGTAATTTTTGTAAACTTTAAGTATCTCAGCAATCTCTGCACTAGTTTGAATTCTATTTGCTGTCCCATTCTCGATAGTGTTGTCAAACCAACTCTTTTGGCGCCTGTACGGATGTCCATTCCTGAGACGCTTCCTATTGCCCAAATAGACATATTTTTTACTATACTTCAACCATCTACTAGGTGTGTCCTTTCCACAAACGTTACAGCCTTGTTTCCCTTTAACCTTACATCCAAACAATGTGCCTAAGCCTGGATAGTCACTGATACTCCACAACAACATAGCTCTTAGTGTAAATTTCTCTTTCATAAATGAGTCATAAACCTTTATACCTTCAATCCACATATCCAGCAAATCCTCTATCAGCGGTGCTAGATAAACATCGATGTTGTTGCTTGGTGCAGTTGAACCAGGGATCAACATAGTCAACATGATGTTATCAGCCTTCATACACTTGGTTGGAGCCATGTTGTAATTCACTAATAAGACTGGCCATGTAGTGTATTTGGTATTCTGCATCGAGAAAGGGTTCATTCCATCTGTAGAAAGACCAAGACGAAGGTTTCTCGGATCTGCATCGAACTCAGGCCATTTATTATTCACCCGTGCCCAAGTAACAAAGTCCACTGGATGTCGCATTATACCATCTTCACTACCATTGCTGAAATGCCATCGCAGATCCTCACCCATTCTTTTTGATCTAAACATCAGTTTCAGTCTGTCTTTGATTGGAAAATACCGAAGGACCTTTGCAGGAATCCCCTTCTTTTCCTCACCACTGCGTTTATCCAACTCCCATTTTGACGCACTACATCTTGGGCAGCTTTCCATCTGAGCATACTACTTCCGATAAAGTATACATTCGTTCTTGCATGCGTGAATGAGATCGTAACCAAACCCAAAGACCTTCAAGAACTTTTTCATCTCCGTAGTGGACTTTGGAAGCACATTATCTTCGGGCAACATGTCTTTTACTGTCGTCAATACCTGATCAAAGAAGTTTTCTGTCATCCCACTCTTAACTTTAAAGTGGTAAAGGACTGTTATTGCAGAAACCTTGTTGTACTTCTAACATGTTGAGTAGAGTGGAGTTTCAACATCCTCTAACTTATTACTAAAATCGGATTCTTCTACAGTTTGACACTTATCAGATGGTTGTTCATCACTAACTTAAGAGTCAAAATACGTTGTCCTAAGCAACTCATAAGCCTCTTCTTCTGAAGTGGGAACATCAACAAATGTTCAGTCTCTCTTGTCCCCATGCTTACTCCAACATGGATTCCTCTTATACTTCAAATCCATACCTCTGATCACTAGATGATCCAATACTGTCTCTATCAGCTGATGGCAGACATTTCTACAATCAACGCAGGGACAGAACATCTCAGTATGATTCCCCAAACTAATTGATGCTCCAGAGACAAAATTCTTTGCTCCAATCTCATACTCAAGGCTATTCCTAAGATAATATAAAACAACAACACATTCAATATCACGATAAGTAAAACTATCTATGAAAATATCTGACAGATGCATACCTTGGCAGCCAAGCCCATGCCTTGTCCATTTTACACCAACTCGACACAAGAGTCCCACCACAAATTATTCATACATTTGTGATAATAAGTTCAATAATCAGACACTAAGATAGATAGTTTATTCACTCGCATAAAACAACATAAACACAAATAAATAACAAGGTAGGATTGTTATCTTACACAGATAAGATGAAACGGAGAAGAAGTTTGAATACTAGGATTCTGCAAAAATAAAACGACATGATTAAGTCTCATGAATTATTACAACACAACTCATTTATAATTGAACAGATACAGAGCCGTAAATGCCTAGGTTATGATTCAAACAGGTAAAAATGAGAACTTAAGAGCCCCACTCGATCATTTGGTCAAGTAGAACCAACATGTGATAATTTTAAGAACTAAAATGCAATCAACAGGGGATACAAGTAACAGGTAAATACAAGTGCAATCAGGGGGTGAATACAAATAAATCTAAGAAGAATAGAAGTCCTAAGGATGGATTCATTGATAAGGGCAACTCTAGGGTTCATCAGGTGGCTAACAGGTAAAAGGTAGAAACCCTAGACGATAGATTCAAAAACCGGGTCAATCCACTCCCGTGACAGAGACCCCCATAACTCTACCACTTCCTAATCTCAACTCTCGTTGATGAAACATAGCAGAGCACGGTTTAAACAACAATCTACCAAAGCCAATAAACAGACTAGCTAATCTCTTGATCAAGTCTACAAATCTCTGGAATTCGTAAGATCAGACATCCATTTGAACGTCTTTTAGACGCTGGACTTCTATGGTCGAATCTTCACATTAGCCTGCAAAAACCGCATAGGGGCCAACGAATCCAGAAGGGATCTAACCTAATCTTAACCACCTAACTAACCTAGAGATTACCCTAATCTAATCCATCCTCAAGAAACCTAATCACTACTCAAGCAACATAACTAAGAACACAAACCCATAAATTACTGAAATCATATCAAAATGTAGATCTAAACAAGCTAAACAGCTTTACTGAAAGAATTAAGTGCAAAAACGAAATAGATTAAGAGTAATTAAGTTTTGAAGATTCAAGAACACAAAGTAAAACTAAAGGATAAAAGCTAGATCCTTCGGACAAATCCCAAAGTGATCTATTTATACTAAAATGTTGAAAACCCTAGATTCACTAGAAGACAAGAGACTTGAGGCGGTTTGGGCGAGTGCTCGATCTTGGGGATCGAGTAAAGAGGGTGCTGCAAAATCCGCGCCTTTGTGTCTATGCTCCGAGTGATCAATTGGTCGAGTAGATGCATCTTCCTCTCCTATCTGTATGCTCAGATGTCTGGTTGAGTGGGGAATGAGGAGGATCCGAAGACGCTTTAATAGATCAACAAGTCTTGTAGAGTAGGTCGCCCTAGTTCGAGTAAGTGGGTCGAGTAGAGGATCGAGTAGGAGGGGCGAGTAGATCGATCTGCTGCTTCTTGTGAGGCTGCCTTGATCGAGTAAGTGGGTCGAGTGAATTGCTGCCTCCTCTGTGGCTGCCTGGATTGAGTTAACTGGTCGAGTAGAATCCTCTGCTGCTTCCCTACTGGTTGGATAGAGTAGAGGGCCGAGTAGAATCCTTGTAAGCTCCTTCTGCACCTGAAAACACCCCAAAACATACAATATGTATGCAAGATGATCCTAAATGCCTAAGTGTGCAAAATAAGCTAAATGTGATGCAAAATGATATGAAACAATGAGTGATCACTAAGCGAAATGATGATAAATACATGCCTAAAATGAGTAAAATACAGTGTTATCACACCACTCTTTTAGCTCCTCAATAAGGGGTTGGAGGAAGACATCAAGACTAGCTCGAGGATGATTTGGCCCATAATTTAGAATTGTAAGAAATAAGTACTTTGTATTCATGCACATACCAGGGGGTAAATTATATAGAGTCAGGATCACATGCCACAACGAATGATTACGAGACATGCCAAATGGATTGAACCCATCAGTACACAACCCTAGATAAATGTTACGGGGTTCTTGAGCAAACCGGGGATTTAAACTCTTGGAAATATCTCCACTTTGCCGCATATAAAGGATGATTCATTTCTCCCTCCTTTTATTGGTGCTCAGCATGCCATCGCATTGTCGCAGCTATCTAGTGGCTTTGATACATTCTCTTCAATCGGTCACCAATAGGTAGATACCACATACGAATATATTGTACTTTGGTTCTTCGACGGTTGTCTTTAGGCTTCCATCTTTGTGCGCCACAAATTCGACATTGATCTTCTTTTTTGTCTTCTTTCCAAAAGAGCATACAATTGTTCTTACAAACATCAATCGTATGATATGGAAGTCCTAATAGCGCATCACCTTTTTGGTCTATTAATGTGAAGTGGTAGCCTTGTTTCCTTTTGGTAAAAAAAACTTTAAACATTTGGCAAACTCAGTCCACCAACTTTTCACTCATATTCTACTCAGCCTTGTTTTGCATGACCCGAGCCGCTAAGGATAATTGCAACTGCCTTTCACGACAACCATTGTACAATTGATTATTTGCACCTTCTAACAAGTCGTAGAATTTATTTGAATGGTTACGGACCAGTTCTTCCACATTCTGATAACTACCATTCTTATGATAGTTATCATCAAACCCCACGTTAAAATTAAATACATCGTTCAACATATAATCCCTAGAAGTAAGCAAACATTCTAATCCAGTTTGATAAGTTTACCTAAGTATCTAAATCGACGCTAGTCCGCATCTAAATACTAGGCTCATATAAGGTAGTTCTAGTAATAGATACCTATGGCGGGTATACATGTTATATTAAAATCAAGTTCTAGTTAATTACTCTAGAACTAGCATTAAGAACAAACAAAGATGAAGAATTCTAAATATATTATCCTAACAGGGATTTAGATGAATTAGTAGATCGAAAACCTAACAAGAGAACTACTCACACATGATTATAAAAGAGCAAAACATGTTTGAATAAGAAAGCAGTAATAAAATTAAGAAGAGAATAGAGTTAGAAAGATCTTCTCTAAAGGGAGTCTCAACAGGGTTTTGCTCCCTAGTAAAGAATAGATAATAAGTGTTAGGTCTAAACATTGACCTTAAAAATTGATACTTAAGTTCCTAGAAACGTTCTGGGCCGAATTTGAAAATCTTCAAAAATTGAATAAGTTGCGCAATCGAATTGCCGTCAGATATTGGTGTCGCTCGACACCAGGGGTGGTGTTGATCGACACATACGTAGATTTTTGTCTCTGGATTGCTTCTGCAGCTTAAGTTGTCTGTTTTGATCCAGAATGCTCCATAATCTCCAAATGCATCCCACATATGTAAAGACCTAAAAAAGACTAGAAAAACTCTACAAATAACAAAAGATTCTAAAATCTATACCCAAATCATAGCTAAAAACAGTGAAAATTGAGGTATATCAACTCTCCTAGACTTAGCTTTTGCTTGCCCTCAAGCAAAACACAAAAGCCGAACTCGTGGAAGAGGTTTGAAAACGCAGGAACTCCCAACATTCTCTAGTCTATTGCCGTGGTTATTCTAACCAAATCCATATGCCTAGGAAGTGTAATCAAATCCTAAACAACATGTACATCTCCGCAAGCTTACACAACATTCTTGATTCCATACCTTAGTTCCTTAACTATATCCACCAGTCTTTCATCGCTAGGTCTCATCAAGCAAGCTAATATTCAAGAACCTTCTAGAATCATTCATGTACTATACCATGATAAATTGACCATTCTTTATTCTTTTTAGCATTCTTTCTCTCCCCTATGCTTATTCTTTTTGAAAAGTAAACAAAGGAGTACTCGCATACTGGATTGACATCCTCGGCAAGTTCTAACCTTTGTAATTGATCATTCCTAATAATGTATAATAGTAGGGTCATGAGAAACATTCTTACCCCTATACACTACCGAAAATCATATCAATCTCTGTTCTTTGTTTTTATTTATTTATAATAAGGGGAGAGGAATATTTTTCTTTTTCACATTGGTCTCAATATCAGGTTTGTAAGGAGTCAAGTTCTATGAATACTAACTGTTTTGATGAGGTAAAAGGAAGATCAGTGAGATTAGCTCCAGCCTTAATGAATTGTGTTGGAAACTAGGATATTCTCAAGTTTGTTCGTTTGCCATCTGGATTTGCCAATAGTCAGATTGAGTTGAACCTGCAACAATAATCAACTAGGCAATAATCTAAAGAATATAGATCCTAATTCCTAACTAAATTTTGACTCAATAAAATGACTCAAAAAGTAAAAATAAGAATCAAAAAGAAAAACGTAGTTAGTAAACGCCTCCCCCTGACTTAAAGGTCACTGTCCCTGATATAGCTCAAATTGCCTTAAGCTTACTCCCTCAAATAAGAGATCGTCGTTAGCACTTAAGGGTCGAATTCCACTGAGCTCTCGATGTTCACACAATAGACTTATGATGTTGTTTACTAAGCTAAATGAAGTAATTGAATATTTAAAACTAATAAGCAAGTAAATGAGTTGTAGAGTTAAGTGATTAAAGCGTCAGGTCTAAGGAATTGTCTCGGGAGATAGATAAATTGTAGATCTAGCTAATATCAGGATTGTTATCGCACCGTTCTCAAACTCAAAATATAATTCTAGAGTAACCGGTGGCGTTCCGCGAAACTCTCTATACTTACAACTAAGATACCTGGAGAAGCCGAGAAATCCTATGCTAAAGCATGCATTGTTAATAAGCTTGATTAGTTCACCTAGTATCTAAACCAGAGCCCTTCTATGAGCCTACCTGTTTTTTCTTAAATGCCTAGGATCATATATGATGGTTCAAATAACAAATACCTATGGCGGGAATACCTATTATCTAATATCAAGTTCTAGGTGATCAATCTAAAACTAGCATTAAGAATAATCAAGATGAAGAACTTTAAGAGTAATCCTAAGGGGTTTTCGATCTACTAATCCATCTAAATCCCTATTGAGACTTCCTAGACCCAACAAGGTGATTACTCAGACATGACAATAGAAACACAAATCATAATCTGAATAGTTTTCATTGATGAATTAAGAATAATAGCAAAAGAGTTCAAAATCCTCACTTTAGGGATTGGATTCTTTTCTCTAAAGTGTAACAAAAGCTCAAGAACAAAAACTAGGGCCCTGAATGTTTTGTAGTTTATTATTGGTTTTTAGTTTCTGGTTTTTGAATTTTGATTTTTGGTTTTTGATTTTTGTAGTTTATGATTTTTTGATGTAGATTTTGTTTTTGAAATATCTTGAATGATAATTTGTTTAGTTTTTAGTTTTTTCTACATAACTATTATTTTAAAACTTTTTAAGTTATCAAATTTAATTTTTAGTTTTTATTTTGTGTTTTAAAATTACAAAAATAATGATAATAAAAATTAAATATGCAGAATAACAAAAACATAGGTATATTTTATTATATAAAGTTTCTACTCCCTATAAAATTTTAATGTATCTTTTTGCTAAATCTAATTTTATTTAAAAAACTTAAAAGTCCTAATCTAGTTGCATATAAACATAGGTTTGGTAAATAAAACCAATGTATACATTTAATGAATGGTAAATGGTGAAAATAGCATATTTAAAATAATATTTAAGAACTTGAAAAAAATGTGACGTAAATTGTTAGAAAACCCCATAAAATTGGGTTTTTAGATTCTATGAACAAATAGGCAAAATCTTTTAAAATCAGGTTTTCCTAGTTTTTAGGAAATCTACTTTTTGTAGAATCATGATTGGATAATATTTGGTTTTTGCAAAATCAAAATCCAAAAACTATGCCAAAAACTGCAGCCATTCAAGGCCTAGGTCTAACAATGACCAAACAATTAGGTATATAACCCTAAAAACGTGCAGGGATTATTTTGCAAATAAGGAAGACTTTAGGGCTTTTCAAAGACTTGGTGAAAAACGAATATTCTCTTGGCAGCGATAAGAGTGTCGATCGACACCAGCTTTTGAAAAACGTCCTTCAAGATCTTTATTGCTGAAAAGCTTCCAAAATTCCTTTTTGTGCTCCATAGTTCCCAAATGTGTGAGTGTACCTGAAATGACTCAAAACATACGAAAAGACTAGAAAGACTCTAAAAAACATTCTGAAACTGTGTTAGAAATCAGTAAAAACGGGGACATATCAGTCTCCGGTCGCATTCAAATCCGAAGTTAGCGAAAAAGAAATTAAAAGAAAAGCGTAAATATAGAAAAATCATACAAGTGGATTGCCTCCAACTAAGCGCTTGTTTATAGTCAATACCTTGACTTGGCGTAGTTCAAGACTTGGATGGAAGAACATGGAACTTGTGCTGCAATCTCGCCTTCCAAGGTGTTGTGTAAACAGATCGGCTATGTGCTGCATCTGGTGTCGATCGACACTGGTGGTGGTGTCTATCGATACTCACTCCTTTACCTGCAAAATCAGAAGAGGAAACAAGCTCTCGAGAAACTCGATGCTTGTTTACCGGTGAAGCACACTTCGAATATTCTAAAGAAGTAATCGAAGGATAAGTAGGAGAAGAGATGGAGGAGTACCTATCACAGGGAACTGAAATAGTTGTGGGCTGTGAAGGAAGTGCAAAAGCATCTGTCTATGAAACGCGATGGTATCGATCGACAGGGGGTGTGGTGTCGAGCGACACTGATTCTCTGCAGCTCTCATCAACGCGTGAATTGACACTGCTAGGATTTTCCTGCAAACTTGTCTCAACCAAGTACATACTTTCTTCAGGTAGAAAATAATTGATAGGAATGTCATCTTCAACCTTGATCCTTGACAAATGATCAGCAACTCCATTCTTAATCCCTTTCTTATCTCGTACTTTGATGTCAAACTCTTGAAGAAGAAGAATACATCGTAGTAAGGCTTAGCATCCCTTTTCTTCATAAGGTACTTGAGTGCTGAATGATCTGTATGCACAATTACCTTTGAACCAACCAGATAAGAGCGAAACTTCTCTAAGGCAAAAACCACAGCTAAAATTCTTTCTCTGTTTTCGCATAATTCCGCAGTGCATCATCAAGTGTTCTACTTGCATAGTGGATAACATGAAGTCTATTGTCCTTCCTCTGTCCCAAAACAGCTCCAACTGCAAAATCACTTGCATCATACATTATCTCAAACGGTAAATTCTAGTCCAGAGCTTGAACTATTGGAGCACTCACTAAACCTTTCTTAATCTGATTAAAAGCAGCATGGCAATCAGAATTGAAGTCAAACTTCACATCCTTACAAAGCAAAGCTGTTAGTGGCCTGGCAATCTTACTGAAATCCTTAACGAATCACCTGTAAAATCCAGCATGTCCAAGAAAACTCCTCACATATTTCACGCTATCGGGTTCTTGTAGACTTGTAATAACCGCTATCTTGTCTTTATCAACCTCAATACTTGCAGCTGAAACTTTCTGACCAAGAACAATACCTTCGTGAACCTTGAAATGACACTTCTCCCAATTAAGAATCAAATTCTTCTCCTCACATCTAGCAAGAACCTTGCAAAGGTTCTCCAAGCATGCTTCAAATGAAAACCCATAAATAGAAAAGTCATCCATAAAGACCTCCGTGAAATCCTCAATCATGTATGTGAAGATCGACATCATATATCTCTGAAATATTGCAGGAGCATTGCAAAGACCAAACGACATTCTATGATAAGCAAAAATACCATACAGACACGTGAACGTGGTCTTCTCCTGATCATCTGGATGGATTGGTATCTGAAAGAATCCTGAGTACCCATCAAGAAAGCAATAGTACTTATGATTAGCTAACGTTTCCAGCATTTGATCAATGAATGGTAGAGGAAAATGATCCTTCCTTGTTGCAGCCATTCAGCTTCGTGTAGTCAATACACATCCTGTGGCCAGTAACAGTCCGTGTATGAATCAACTCATTCTTATCATTCTTAACATCTGTAACACCTCCTTTCTTAGGAACCACATGGAGTGGACTAACCCAATCACTATTTGAAATAGGATAGATGATTCCTGCTTCAAACAATTTCATGATCTCCTTCTTTACAACATCCTTGATATTTGGGTTTAGTCTTCTCTGATGCTCAACTGAGGGTTTAGATTAATCCTTACGGTGAATCCTATGCATACACAAGTCGGGAGAGATACCTGTAATATCATCAAGAGAAAAGCCAAGAGCTTTGCGATACTTGCGCAGCTTGCTTAGCAATTAAGTGAGCTCTGTGTTGTTTAAAGAAGGATTAACAATGACATGGAAGTAGAATTTTCACCAAGAAATGCGTACCTTAGCCTTGTAGGAAGTGGTTTTAGATCAATATTAGGAGCTTTTTCTGGGCTCCACTCGCCAACCGTTGCTGCTTTTGTAGATGGGCCAATTAACTCCTCTTGAGTAATCAATTGCATTACATGCTCAGTTCTATCCAACAGCTTACCATACCCGTCGGGAACATTGTCTATTGAAGGGATTAGAGCATGTTTCAAAGGATCAGCATGTGTCATCTCCATGAGATATCGTTAACTAGAGACGAGATAATATCCACATAGAAAGTCTGCCCATCGATGGTAGGCTTCTTAACCACCTTATTCATGTCAAACTACATTGTAAGATCACCTACATTCAAGCCTATTCTATCCTTCCTGACATCAATAATGGAATCGGTTGAGGCTAAGAAAGGCCTTCCCATGATTAGAGGATACTTAGGTTCTTTCTCATAAGATAAAACCACAAAATCTGTAGGAATGTAGCTAGTACCGACTTGTACAGGGACATCGCATAAGATACCATTGGGTCTACGGACAAATCGATCAGCAAGAACAAGAGTGATTTGCGTAGGCTCTAAATCTGTCAAACCAAGTCGTAGTGCAACTGATCGTGGCATCAAGCTGAAACTAGAACCAAGATCGCACAAGCATTGCTCACAACACTTGTTAAGGATACCACAATTGAGAACAAAGCTACCTTGATCTGGAAGTTTTTGTGGCATCTTGTTCTTAATAATGTTGCTAACCTGTGTAGAAATCATCATCAAAGCTTACTCAGTAAGCAAATCCTTAGTAATCATCCTCTTCACATAATGTCTGATCATAGAAGAAGACTTCACAGCATCAATAAGTGGCATCTCTACAATCAATTTATCCATCATCGCTTTGCATCTAGCATCGTCTAGCTCCTGTTTTGACTTCCTAGGACTCTTGGGAAAAGGAATCTTGGGTTTGGTTGCCCTTTCTGCAGCTGAAATCGGGTTTTGGAGAATTCGCAGGTCTGGTCTCGGGTGGAGGGTGGGCTTGGATTGAAGATGCATAATTCTGAATGAAGCTTGTAGTTTGCTGAACCGGTGTTGGAGATGTAGATTTTTTATTATAGCTCATGTATGATACATATTCTCTGAACTATCAACATGTGCAGCATACTGAACTTGCGTTTTCCTTACAATGTCAGCGATTTTTGTACGAATGCTCAAAGATAAGCTTTCAATCAACATTGTTGCATCCCCTGGATATCTAGACATGAAATTCCCGTTACTAGCTGCATCCAAAGCCATCTAATTATGCAAAACAACTCCTCTAAAGAAGATACCTAACAGCTGAACATCACTAAAACCAAGATGCGGGCAATCTCTCTTATATCCTTTGAATTTGATCCAAGTGGCTTTAAATTATTCAACGGTTTCTTGAGAGAAGGTAGAGATCTTCATTCTCAGTTGGTGTTGATCGACACCCTCGGCGATTTCTGGTATCAAGTTGCCCTGTTCATCTATTTTATGACCCTCATCGTTGTATGCCTGACCATATTTGTCTTGTAAGACTCCAGCAGCATCAGGTCTGATAATTTGTGTCAACATATCCACTGATTCCTAGCTTTCCAGTTGTTGCGTTCGAATTCCTATTAGCTCATGTCACAAGAAAAATAAGAAAAAGAACGTGTGAGTAACAAAGTAAAAGAAAAATTTAGACTAAATTCTAATAACTACTCTCTCAAATAAAGAGGTTGTCATAGCACTTAGGGATCAAATTCCACAAAGTTCTCAAATCACACAATAAACTAACAGTTTCGAATTAAGCTAAACAGAAAATATTGTGAAAATAAAAGACAAGAAAGCAATTAAAATTGGTTGTAGATTCAGATGATTAAGACGTCGAGTTTAGGGAAATTCTCAGGAAATATCAGAATAGTAGATCTAGCAGTAAATTATGATTATTATCAAACCATTCTAGAACTCAAATCACTATTATAGAGTAACCGGTGATGTGCCGTATTACTCACTATGCTTAATAGTATTGATCCCAACTCTCTTGTAAATCCCTAGAACTAAGCAAGCATTATAATCAGGTTTGATAAGGTCACCTAAGTATCTAAATCGACGCTAGTCCGTATCTAAATACTAGGCTCATGTAAGATAGTTCTAGTAATAGATACCTATAGCGGGTTTATCTATTATCCTAAAATCAAGTTTTAGTTAATTACTCTAGAACTAGCATTAAGAACGATCAAAGATGAAGAATTCTAAATATATTATCCTAGCAGGGTTTTCGATCTACTAATTCATCCAAATCCCTAATGAGAATCCCTAAACCCAACAAGAGAACTACTCAGACATGATTATCAAAGAACAAAACATGATTAAAGTAGAAATCAATGTAGAAAACAAGAAGAGAATAGAGTTTAGAAAGATCTTCTCTAAAAGGAGTCTCCACAGGGTTTTGCTCCCAAGTACAGAATAGATAATAAGTGTTTTTGTCTAAACAATGACCTTAAAAATAGATATATAGGTCTTAAAAACGTGTTGGGCCTTCTTTAATAATAGGAGAAAGTTCTGGGTCGAACTTGGAAATCTTCAAAACTTCAATAAGTTTCGTCTTTGAATTGGCGTCAGGTATTGGTGTCGCTCGCCACCAGGGATGGTGTCGATCGACACCTACGTCAAGTTTCGTCTCCAGATTGCTTCTGCAGCATAAATTCTCTGTTTTACTCTAGAATGCTCCATAATCTCCAAATGCATCCCAAATATGTAATGACCTAACTCTAGAAATAACAAAAGGACTCTAAAAAGTATACATAAATCGTAGCTAAAAGCAGTGAAAATAGGGTTATATCACTTTGAAGGCAAAACACTTTTCTTCTAGTAGTCTAAACACTTGTACGATCAAGCACATCTTTATATCAATAATATCAACAATACCATCAGTGGTATATAATAGCTTATGTTGTTCTTTGAGATTCTCGCAAAGTATAATCCCTCAGACGAACCCTAAATACAATTTCAATTGTGTAAGTTTTGACTTCCAGACTTAAAATCCTATAAAGTGGTACAACCCTAGAAACTTTTAAACCCTAGAAATCAGTTCATACTCACTCACCCAAAAAAACCATTGTTGATTCTTTACGAATGCAATGCTATCACATTCTAAAAGGAAAGCCTCTAGGTATATAACTTCTCCGGGAATCAAGTCTCTCTCTTCCGGGTCAAACTCTAGGGTTGGCCCTAGAACTAAGATAAGGATCTATTGCTTGCATGAGTGAGAGGTTTGATCATAACTCTTACCTCAGATGAGAGAGGCGTAAGCCATGCTGCTAGTGGCTTGACACGCCGAATAGACTCCGCCTCTTTAGGAGGCATAATCTCCAATACAGGAGAAAAATTTTCAGAGGAACGACTGGTGGAAGAACAATATTTCTCCGAAGAATATGATCCGGATTTGGACAAAGATGATGATCAGGATTTGGCAAAGATGATGATCCGGATTTTGACGAAGACGATATCCAAGATTTGCTTTGGGAGGATGAGGGTAGCGATGAGTTAGGCTCCTTTTCCAAATCATTTTCATAGTTAGAGTTTCTACATGGGGTCCTTTGCGACGACCAAGGTGAACCTTGCGGTACATGGGCTCTTTTTTCTGGTGGGTGAATGCAGAAGGTCTCTATGGTTTCAGGAAATATTTTGAATATATAAACAGTCGCAACTAAAAACACTTTTGGGTTATCTAAATCTCCACTTGCATTGTAAACTCACAATTGAAAAATTTCAGGTTGGACCCTAATTATAGCCATTGTAAATCTGAGCCATTAGTACATGATATACCTCTATTTTCACTATTTTTAGCTATAATTTAGGTATAAAGTTTAGAGTCTTTTTGTTATTTTTAATCTTTTTAGAGTCTTTTCAGGTGCCTCAAGGATTGAGACGAGAATGGAGATAAGGTAGCATTTTGGAGCAAAAACCAAGGAAACTAAGGTGAATGACGAATTTGCTCATGATTAAGTCAAAATAAACTTCTTTCTGATCAGCAGAGTAGTCTTCTTCTTCTGAACCAGGCTCCTTTTGACCAATCCTCAAATTCAAAACTGGAGTAGCCTTTAACCATTTCTTAAAGTTCCAGAATGGTGCTTTTTAACTCTTCCATCTTGTGAGTTAACTTTCCAATTGTATCCTCCTGAGCTTTATATCCAATCTAGAGCTCCAGAAGTTCTTCAGCAACAGAATCAAGAATCAAGTGTTCTTCTTCATCAGAGGGGTTGGTGGGCTGTTTAGGCTCTCCTGGAGAATAAGTCGGAATAGGGATTTCCTCCTCACTCAACAACTTGTCCTCTAGGCTTCTTTCCACTAAGTGAACTCCTTTCTCATCTTCTTGTGCAAACCATTCTGTTGTGAAATCTTCGTCCTCCTTGATAGCTAGTGCAGTTTCTATCTTCTCTGGATCAATACTCATAAAAAACTTATTTTCTCTTTTTTCAAACATCCATAGTTGATCTTTCAGCTTCATCACCCTTGAAGATAATCCCTCTATGACTCTGCTTTGCCATTTACATTTTTTCTCAACTCATACCAGTTATCTTTTTTAGGATCTTCAGTCTGAGCTAACCCTTCTATTGCTCTCTTCTTGTGGTCAAAAGTTCTCTTTAGCTTGCTGAGTTTAGAAGTATAGTTAACTCTTGGTGGGGTTCCAGCTTCTGTTTCTTCATTAACATCCATGTCCTGAATCCCAAAACTCTGACCTCCTGTTGTTGATTTCCCTGAAGCCTTGTTGATGTCAAATCTCATCTTGATACCTTTTTCAAGGTTTACATCAATTTTTCCATTCATGACATCTATGACTGCTCTAGCTGAAGCTAAGAATGGTCTGCCTAGGATCAGGCGATCCTTTCCTTCTTCATCTATGTCCATTACCACAATCAGTAGGTATCTCAACATTTCCAATCTTGACAGGCTGATTTTCTATTAGATCATGAGGATGTGCAACAGAACCATCAGCTAAGAGTAAAGCTAAGTTGCAGAACTTGTATTCCATGATCCCTAGCCTTTTAGCTGTAGAGAGAGGCATAAGGCTAACATATGCTCCAAAATCACAAAGGCACCTATTGAATGTCAATGGTCCTAGAGAGCATGATAGAGTGAACGAACCGGGATCATCAAGCTTTTCTTGGATGACTTTCTTCTTGTATGTTTCTTGGGTGGAGGCACTACTAATCATCTCTTGATTCTGATCCTTCTTGAATTTTTCAATTTTGAGATTTTTTCCAAAATGGTGAGTATTCAGCAAATGTGTGTGCTCTACAGTCCAGATGATTTGCTGGGTGGCGGGTGCAGCAATTTGAGTTGAATCCCCCCCTTCTTGAAACATACTGTCCCCAGTATTGGGAGTCTGGTGACTTAGTGGAGACTCATCTTCTTGGTGGATAGTGATAGCATTTGGAGTAGCATAATCCTTATGATTCTGAACTGCTTTCCCTGGAAGTTGCTGAGGATGCTTCGGAGTAGAGGTTGATGCAAATTGACTCTCCACATACTTGACTTTGGAATTCTGAGCTTCGGACTTGACATTTAGATCTTTGTAAGAAAAAATCGATCTTGTTGTGTAATTCAGCTATCTTCTTGTCAAAAGCCATAGCTCCAGTAGCTTGTCCTTGAATGATCTGTTGAATAAGTTGCTTAATTTCAGGATCTTGAGCTGCTGGTGCTTTTTGTGGGTTTTGAGTGAACCCTGGTGATGGATTTTGCTGTTGGTATCCTCCATTGAATTGCTGCTTTGGGACATAACCTTGGTTATACTGAACAAATGGCTTAGACTGATTTTGTTGTGGTGGATACACTTGATCTTGGGGGTTAGCTACATTAGTGCTTTTGTAGGAGAGGTTCGGGTTGGGTTTATAGTTGTTGTACCCCTTGTTGAACCATCCTTGGTTCTGAATGTAGCACAGCTCTTCAGTTTGATCATTCCCACCTTCTTGCATTTGGAAGTGCTCTTCATCAGTGATGTAGTGTATCTGCTTCTGCTGAGCCTGCAACAGCTTGTCTAGTTTTTCATTCAGAGCCTTGATATCTTTGCTCAGTTTATCCTCAGTTCCTCCTGTTCCTCTCACTGGGCGATCATAGTCTTCATTGTAGCACCCATCATATTGTGCTAGATTTTCGACCAGCTCTCATCCTTCTGCTACTTCCTTGGCCAGGAAGTTTCCATTAGAGGCGGTGTCGAGTAGCATTCTGATCTTTGGTAAAGCTCCTCTGTTTAATGAAGCTTTCTTGAAACCGTGATGGGGGCACTGAGTAGTGTAGCTTTTAGAGAAGAACTTGGCAAGAAAAGCTTTCTTACAATCGTCCCATGAGTTGACGGAGTCTGGGGGCAGAGTCTTCTCCCAGTGGTGTGCCTTGTGTCCCAAAGAGAAGGGAAATAGTCTAAGCTTAAACATATCTTCAGTGACACCATTGATCTTGATAAGGCCACAGAGCCTATCAAAGCTGTCAAGATGGTCCAGGGGGTCTTCCATAGGTAAGCCATGAAACTTGTTTCCTTGGATCATTGAGATGAGACCACTCTTCATCACAAAGTTGTTGTTCTGAACTGGTGGGGGCACTATCCCTTGTCTTTGGTGATGATTCCTTGGGGCATCACCAACACAAATGTTTCTTGGTTGATCAATATTTGGTGGGTCTTGAACATCAACTAGTCTGTTCTGTTGTTCCATAGCAGCTAGTCTTTGCTGATCACAGGCTGCCTTTGCTTTGGTTTCTTGTAACTCATGAGCTATTCTATCAATTCTGTCTCTGAATGGTAGTAGGTGTGCAGAACCTTTGGATCGAGTTTGCATGCACAAAGATTAGTACCTATACCACAAAAACAAGCAGACGAAATGATGAGTTAGTAACTTGATAAATGTAAAAGAACTTGATCTTAACTTTTTCTGATATCTTGAATGTAACAATGCAACAATGAATTGGCAACGGCGCCAAATTGATAAGTAGTTTTTTTTTAGGCCTACTTATATATGCTGAATGTGAGGTTCAGTTCAACTCCCCTACAAACACTAACATGTCGATGCACGTATAGGGGGTGTCAGTCCAGTCCACTGTTATTGCTAGCAATCAAGATGTGTACAAAAGCAACTAAGTCAAGCCAGATTATAGAGATGGTTGGTTTCTAGAAACAATCCTAGGTCAGGATTCAAACAACAAAAATGAGAACTTTAAGAGCCCTACTCGATCATTGGGTCGAGTAAAACCAACAGGTGACAAATTAAGAACTAAAATGCAATCAACAGGTGACACAAATAACAGGTAAATAAAAGTGCAATCAGGGGGTGAATACAAATAAATCTAAGAAGAATAGAAGTCCTAAGGATGGATTCATTGATAAGGGCAACTCTAGGTTTCATCAGGTGGCTAGCAGGTGAAAGGCAGATACCCTAGACGATAGATTCAAAAACCGGGTCAATCCACTCTCGTGACAGAGACCCCCATAACTCTACCACTTCCTAATCTCAACTCTCGTTGATGAAACATAGCAGAGCAGGGTTTAAGCAACAATCTACCAAAGCCAATAAGTAGTCTAGCTAATCTCTTGGTCTATAGTCTACAAATATCTGGAATTCGTAGATCATGCAACCATTGATAGTCTTTTGGACGCTGGATACCTATGGTCGAATTTCCACATTAGCCAACGAAAACCGCATATGGGCCAACGAATCCAGAAGGGATCTAACCTAATCTTAACCACCTGACTAACCTAGAGATTACCCTTATCTAATCCATCCTCAAGAACCCTAATCACTACTCAAGCAACATAACTAAGAACACAAACCCAGAAATTACTGAAAGCATACTAAAATGTAGATCTAAACAAGCTAAACAACTTTACTCAAAGAACTAAATGCAAAAACGAAATAGATTAAGATTAAATAAGTTTTAAAGATTCAAGAACGCAAAGAAAAACTAAAGGATTTAAGCTAAATCCTTTGGACAAACCCCAAAGTGATCTATTTATACTAAATGTTGAAAACCCTAGATTCACTAGAAGACAAGAGACTTGAGGCGGTTTGGACGATTCCTCGATCTTGGGGATCGAGTAAACAGGGTGCTACAAAGTCTGCGCCTTTGCCTCCATGCTCCGAGTAGATGCTTCTTCCTCTCCTATCCGTATGCTCAGATGTCTGGTTGAGTGGGGAATGAGGAGGATCTGAAGACGCTTTAATAGATCAACAAATCTTGTAGAGTTGGTCGCCCTTGATCGAGTTAAGGGGTTGAGTAGAGGATCGAGTAAGAGGGGCGAGTAGACCGATCTGCTGCTTCCTCTATGGCTGCGTGGATCTAGTAAAGGGATCAAGTGAATTGTTGCCTCCTCTGTAGCTGTCTAGATCGAGTAAACTGGTCGAGTAGATTGCTCTGCTGCTTCCCTCCTAGTTGGATAGAGTAGAGGGTCGAGTAGAATCCTTTTAAGCTTATTCTGCACCTGAAAACACACCAAAACATGCAATATGTATGCAAGATGATCCTAAATGCCTAAGTGTGCAAAATAAGCTAAATGTGATGCAAAATGATATGAAACAATGAGTGATCACTAAGCTAAATGATGATAAATACTTGTCTAAAATGAGTAAAATACAGTGTTATCACCTAGTCATTATTAGATTTACTAATCATCTATTTTCTGAGAACTTCCCTAAACCTAACGTTTTAATATCTTGAATTTACATCCTCATAATCTGCTATTGCTAGCTTTTGTTTTATTTTATTTTCTTACTTATTGTTTAGCTTAATCTCGACACTATAACCTATTGTGTGCACAAAAGAACTTTGTGGAAATAAGTCCCTAAGTATTAGAATTGACCTTTTATTAGAGAAAGAGTAGTCTAGGGTTAATTTGAACACTTATCAAATTTGGCGTCGTTGCCAAAGTTCTTGGGAATGACCATTAGGTTTTGCTTTCGAGATTTTGTCTAAATTTTTATTTTCCTTTTGTTGCCTACTCCTTTCTTGTTTTTTTTTTTCTTTTCTGTGTTTCATGTGTATGTATAGGCTCACAAGAATCACAAAAGATAAGGACCTCGTCAATCTGTCAATACTTGATTTGCGTACACAAGAACGCACCAACCGAAAAACTCAGAGATTAGTACCAATGGTTATCAGATAAGTTAGAGCTAATGGATAAGGAGTTTTAAGAGATGACGATGGGCATGCCTAAATGAGACTGGACAAAGATTGGATGATCATTGAATCATCAAAGCTGAGAATCAGATAGATGAATAGGCGCGACTCAACGCGCAGCTTGCTGCTCGCAACGAAGCAGGGCTTGGTGTCGAGTGAAACCAGCTGGGTATCGAACGACACCAGCTAGGTGTCTATCGACACCCACGAATTCCAGACGCAAGTAATTAGCCAGCTACAAAACCTCGTCGAACTCTTGGGGATTTAAACACGCCAAATTTGTTATATGTTAATCAATCAGCGATTGTACCGCCCCCTTTAAGAACGACTATTAGATCAAGAAAGGCTACTTCGCTTTAGTTGGCAAGCACCCTTTCCATGGCTTATCTCATGAAAAGTATATTGACCATATCAAGCGCTTTGAAGATCTAGTTCTGACCATCAAAGGTAATGGAGTCTCTGAAGACTACCTACTATGCAAGCTTTTCCCATACTCACTTGTTGGGGAATCCACTTCTTGGCTTAAGCAGCTGAAAGCCGGTACGCTAACCACTTGGAGAACCATCAAGGTTGCGTTTTTGAAAAACTTCTATGATGATGCTAAGTCTGAAGACCTGTGCAACAAGCTTTCCACATTCACTCAAGGACCTGCAAAAGCACTCAAGGCTGGCTGCATCACGGTTTCAGCGAGGTGCAACTCCTAGGTACTTTCTTCAAAGGAGTCCATTAAAGATATCATATGGCTTTAGACTCATCGAGCAATTGTAACTTCCACACCACGTATCCTGCAGATGCTATAGCTTCGATAGAGAATCTTGCATGTAAAAATAGTACATAGAATGCAGACTTCGAGAGGAAGAAGACAGCATGAGCTGTTTCAAGAAATCAGATAGTTGAGGTAAATGCTAAGCTTGATTAGAAGCAGAGACTATCGACGAAGGCGTGTTCTACATTGATGGTCAGAGATAAAAGAAGTTGGTTCGCCATGGGGGAAAAATATAGTGGTATTCGATTTATGGTAACCAAAATCTTCACCTTTCACTCCAAAGCCTACTTTTCATAAGACTTATCCGTAGAGTAGTTTCACAAGGACCTATGATGATACAAGTCTAAAGAGCTACGCAACAAGCTTTCTACATCCACTCAAGGACATACAAAGGCATTCATGGCTACCTAGTTTCGCTTCAAGGAGTACCAAAGAGAATTCCCGCATCATGGTTTCAACAAGGTGCAACTCCTAGGTACCTTCTGAAGAGTAGGCGATTGGAGATATCAGATGGTTCTAGACTCATTGAGCAATGGTAACTTCAACACCACGTATCATGCAGATGCTACCACTTTGACAGAGAATCTTGCATGTAACAATAGTACGTAGAATGCAGACTTCAAGATGAAGAAGATAGCAGGAGTTGTTCCAAGAAACCAGATGGTTGAGGTAAATGCTAAGCTTGATCCAGAACATAGCCTACTTATAGGGAAGAAGCAAGTTCACTTTGTTGTAGAAGCAGAGACTATCGCATCACTGTTTCAACAAGGTGCAACTCCTAGGTACCTGATTTGATTTCACAAACTTCCTATCTTAAACTCACATATAATAATCTGAGACTATGTCGATCGACACCCTTATTTCGGCTGAGGGAATTTCTGTTTTCTGCCAAGTCTTTGAGAAGCCCCGAAGTGTTCCTTATTTGCAAAGTAGTCCATGCACGTTTTTAGTCACTAATATATCTAATTATTTGGTCATTGTGAGACCTAAGTTTTGTTTGGATATTAAGATACACTTTTGGAGAGAAGAACCCAATCCCTGCAGAGAGGATCATGAACTCCTTTTACTCTATTTCTAATTCATCAATTCAAACTATTCAGATTATGATTTGTGTTTCTGTTATCATGTCTGAGTAATCATCTTGTTGGGTTTAGGGAGTCTCAATGAAACTAGAAAAATAACATGGGTTTAGGTATAGGATTTTGAGTCTTTATGTTATTTCTCTATTAGTGTCTTTTCAGGTATTCTATGCAGTGGGACAACAATGGAGATGAGGAGACATTTTAGAGCAAAAGCTAAGGAAAAGGAAGCTAAAAATGATTTTCAGTTCTAGATTCAGAGGAGAGTCGATCAACACACTCCTTGTGACGATCGACACTAGTTTCGGCCCAGCAAAGTCCATCACGCTTTCAAGTTTACAAAAGAGGAAATTTGCCCCAAAAAGAGTTTCCTATTTGCATTATTAGTCTCTGGACGTTTTATAGGGGTTTTATATTGTTTTTAGACCTCAGTTCTCTTTTATCAAGCATTTTGCAAAACCCTATTTTAAGAGACATAAGCCATTCATCCATTGTTGTTCAGAGATTCATCAAGTTTTCAATACAATGAAGAGATCTCTTCTTTCCCTTATCTTATTTGCTGTGTTTATGCTTTCTATATCAAATATGTTGTTTGCTTTAATCAATATGTCTGAGTAGTCTGCTTGATAGGAATAGGGTTTCTCATTAGGGATTCATATAGGTTAGTAGATCGCCCCCCTTTTATGTTATCTGTAGATTTCTTCATCCTTGATTATTCTGAATGCTAGATCTAGAGTAATTAACTAGATCTTAAATCCAGACAATAGATATGCCCACCATAGGTATCTGTAGTTGGATCTATTATTTGATGAGCCTGGTTTATATGTGTGTAATAAGAATTGGCCTATCTACTAAGGTGAACAATCGAACTCGCCTGACCTGTTCTATGCTAATCGTTCAGCGATTGTACCCCCACCATACCAAAGGAACGCCTATGAGCTTAAGCTTGGCTACTTTGCTTTAGTAGGCCTGGCTACTTTGCTTTGGTCCATTGGCAGTTCATGAGAGAAGCCATGGAAAGGATGCTATGGAAAGGATGTTGGCCTACACTGATTGCATCTGCGTTCTACTCCCGAAGGTGTCGATCAACACCGTGTTGGTGTCGCTCGACACCGTGTTGGTGTCATTCGACACCAAACCCTTCTGCGATTATTAACCGGAGAAGCCGAGAGATTATTAACCTAAACATGCATTCTAAACGAGTTCGATTGTTCACCTTAATATATAGGCCGATTCTTATTACACACCTATAAACCAGGCTCATCAAATAATAGATTCAACTACAGATACCTATGGGGGCATATCTATTGTCTAGATTCAAGATCTAGTTAATTACTCTAGATCTAGCATTAAGCATAATCAAAGATGAAGAATTCTACAGATAACCTAGCAAAGGTGGCAATCTACTAAACCATATGAATCTCTAATGAGAAACCCTATTCCTAACAAGCAAACTACTTAGACATATTGATTGAAGCAAACAATATATTTGATATAGAAAGCATAAACACAGCAAATAAGATAAGGGAAAGAAAGGATCTCTTCACTGTATTGAAAACTCAATGAATCTCTGAAGAAAAATGGATGAATGGCTTATGTCTCTCAAAATAGGGTTTTGCAAAAAACTTGATAAAAGAGAACTTAGGTCTAAAAACAATATAAAAAACTTATAAAACGTCCATGGACTAATAATGCAAATAGGGAAGTCTTCTGGGGCAAATTTCCTTTTCTGTAAACATGAAAGCGTCATGGACTTTGCTGGGCTGAAACTAGGTCGATCGAGAACAAGAGTGTGTCGATCGACACTCCTCTGAATGTGGAACTGAAAATCGTCCTTAGCTTCCTTTTCCTTAACTTTTGCTCCAAAATGTCTCCTCATCTCCATTGTTGTCCCACTGCATAGAATACCTGAAAAGACACTAAAAAGACTCGAGAAATAACATAAAGACTCAAAATCCTATACCTAAAACATAGATAAAATCAATGAAAATATGGATATATCAACTAAATATGATACGTTTCAAATTACCCTAAGAGCTACTTTCTCAAATAAGAGATCAATTGCAGTATTTAAGGATTGATTTCCACAAAGTTCTTTTGTTCACTCAATGAATTCAATGTCAAGATTAAGCTAGCAGGATATGATTGAAAAAATAAGAAAACAACGTAAGAAAACAGCAGATTGATTGGTTGTAAACGATTAATTAAAGAGCTAGGAACATGGTATTCTTAGGAAACTATTGGTTAGTAGATCTAATGAAAGTGAGGTTGTTATTGAACCATTCTTAAACTCAAATTCTAATTATGGAAGAACCGGTGGTGTTCCGCGAAACTCTCTATGTTTATAGCTAAGAATAACCGGAGAAGCCGAGAGATCTTTAACCTAAACATGCATTCTAAACGAGTTCAATTGTTCACCTTATTAGATAGGCCGATTCTTATTACACACCTATAAACCAGGCTCATCAAATAATAGGTCCAACTAAAGATATGGTGGACATATCTATTGTTTGGATTCAAGATCTAGTTAATTACTCTAGATCTAGCATTAAGAATAATCAAAGATGAAGAATTCTACAGATAACCTAACAGGGGGGCGATCTACTAAACCATATGAATCCCTAATGAGAAACCCTATTCCTAACAAGCAAACTACTCAAACATATTGAATGAAACAAATAACATAATTGAGATAAAAAGCATAAACACAGCAATAAAGATAAGTAAAGAAAGGATCTCTTCATTGTATTGAAAACTTAATGAATCTCTCACGAACAATGGATGAATAGCTTATGTCTCTCAAAATAGGGATTTGAAAAGAACTTGATAAAGAGAACCTTAGGTCTAAAAACAATATAAAAACCCTATAAAACATTTAGGGACTAATAATGCAAATAGGGAAGTCTTCTGGGGCAAAGTTTCTCTTCTTTAAACTTGAAGGTGTCATGGACTTTGATGGGCCAAAACTGGTGTCGATCGGCCCAAGTAGTGTGTCGATCGACACTCCTCTGAATCTGGAACTGAAAATTGACCTTATCTTTTGCTCCAAAATGTCTCCCCATCTCTATTGTTGTCCCATTGCATAGAATACCTGAAAATACACTAAAAAGACTCGAGAAATAACATAAAGACTTAAAATCCTATACATAAAACATAGATAAAATCAGTGAAAATAGGGATATATCAGTACCTTATTCAGAAGAGTCGATTGGAGATATCAGATGGCTCTAGACTCATTGAACAATGGTAACTTCAACACCACGTATCTTGTAGATGCTATAACTTTGATAGAGAATCTTGCATGTAGCAACAATACGTAGAATCCAAACTTCAAGAGGAAGAAGATAGAAGGAGCTATTTCGAGAAACCAAATTGTTGAGGTAAATGCTAAGCTTGATTCAGAGCATAGCCTACTTACAGGGAAGAAGCAAGTTCACTTCGTTGCAGAAGCAGAGACTATCGAGCCTAAGGCATATTAAGAGGAAGGCATGTTCTATATTGATTGTCAGGGATATAAGAATTTTAGTCCGCCACTAGGAAACTACAGTGGTAACTAATTTGGAGGCAACCAAATCTTTAGGTGACTCCAAAGACTGCTTTTCAGAAGACTTATCCGTAGAGTAGTTTCACAAGGACCTATAACGATGCTAAGTCTGAAAAGTTGCGCAACAAGCTTTCTACATTCACTCAAGGACCTGCAAAAGCATTCGATATATCCCTATTTTTAGTGGTGTTAATTATGTTTTAGATTTAGGTTTTAGAATCTATTTATTATTTCTTGAGTCTTTTCTAGTCTTTTTCAGGTCTTTACAAGTTTGGGATGCATTTGGAGATAATGGAGTATCCCGGAGGAAAACAAAGAACTTATGCTGCAGAAGAAATACGAAGACTAAAATCGCATTTTAAAAGTCATTGTTTAGACCTAAGCTTGGAGAGGCTAATCTCCTTTTCTCTTTTGTACTTGGGAGCAAAACACTATGGAGACTCCCTTTAAAGAAGATCTTTCTTACTCTATTCTCTACTTATATTCATTATTGATTTGTTATTCAAACATGATTTATTCTTCTATGATCATGTTTGAGTAGTCTTCTTGCTAGGTTTAGGGTTTCTCATTAGGGTTATAAATGATTTAGTTGATTGCCCCCTTGCTAGGTTATCTGTAGGATTCTTCATCTTTGGTTGTTCCTAATGCTAGTTTTAGATTGATCACCTAGAACTTGATTCCCGATAATAGATATACCCGCCATTGGTATCTGTTACCAGGATTACGATTTGATGAGCCTGATTTATAGGTGTGTAATAAGAATCGATCTATCTACTAAGGTGAACTTATCAAACTCGTTTAGCATGCATGTTTAGGTATAAGGTTTCACGACAAGCCACCAGAAATCTTAGCTCTAGGCATAGTGAATTTCACGAAACGCCACCGGTTATTCAAATTTTAGAGTTTCAGTTTAAGAACAGTTCGATAACAACCTAGCTATTTCTAGATCTACTGTCATCTATTTTCTGAGAATACCTAAGCCTAACGCTTTAATTATCTTAGTTTACATCCATCTCATAATCTGCTATTGCTTGCTTTTGCTTTCTTTTTATTTTCTTATATTTTGTTTAGCTTAATTCGATAACCTTAGTCTATTGTGTGATCTGAGAGTTTTGTGGAATTCGACCCTTAAGTGCTAACGACGATCACTTATTTGTGGAAGTAAGCTTAAGGCAATTTGAGCTATATAATGCTACAACTTTGATAGAGAATCTTGCATGTAGCAACAATATGTAGAATGCAGACTTCGAGAGGAAGAAGATAGCAGTAGTTGTTTCAAGAAACCAGATGGTTGAGGTAAATGCTAAGCATGATTCAGAGCATAGCCTACTTACAGGGAAGAAGCAAGTTCACTTTGTTGTAGAAGTAGAGACTATCGAGCCTACGGCAGACTCAGAGGAAGGCGTGTTCTACATTGATGGTTAGGGATACAAGAAGTTTGGTCCGCCATAGGAAAACTATAGTGGTAATCGTTTTGGAGGCAACCAAAATCTTCAGGTATCACTCCAAAGCTTGCTTTTGAGAAGACTTAACCTTACAATAGTTTCACAAGGACCTATGCTAACTCTTCTTACAAAGGTGTTTATTACGAGAACTATCAAAGATGTGTCGAGTATTTAGATGTGTACTAAGATCGGTCTATCTACTTAGGTGAACTTATCAAACTTGATAATATTGAGTAATGCGGGCTAACGTCGGTTACTCTGTATTAGTGATTTGAGTTCGAGAACGATTTGTTAACATCCTAGTCATTATTAGATCTACTAATCATCTGTTTCCTAAGAACTTCCCTAAACCTAATGTTTTATTCTCTTAAACCATACTTATTGTTTAGCTTAACCTAGACAAGATAACCATTGTGTGAACAAGAAAACTTTTTGAAAATCGATCCCTAAGTATTACAACTGATCTCTTATTTGAGAGAGTAGTGTTGGGTTAATTTGAACATTTATCAGTACACAACACAGTTTTTTGACCCGGCTGTGAACAAATAAAGAAAACGGTAAATCGGTTTGAACAGACATCATCAGATAACCCGAGTAATTACTACTAAACTCGAATGTTGAATCAAGCATATGACGTGCAACTAGTTCATCTTTTTGCAAAATAAACTTCATTATATTTACCGTTTTATGATTATAGAATTTTTACAAACAAAGAATTATATATTATAGTCACTCATATTATACTATTACTACTTGAATTCAATAAAAAAAAGTTGGATAAAGATCTTTTCACATAAACAACCCCTTATACTATTAAGGAATAGAGAGTATGAGATGAGTTAATATGAAGAAGAATAAGTGAAAAAATTTTTTAACGAATATGATTCTATAAAAACCTTGAAAATATAAAATAATAAAGAGAAATCATGGGTTCAACTTCTAATATGTTATTAACATATTAATCCAACTGAAAATAAAGAAAACATTTGAAAAGTCCTACTATGTGTTTTATACTACAAGTGGACAACTGTGTATATAATTCCATCTCGTAAATACAAATGAATATTAATTGGATCCCACATTTTGTGGATGTGATGCAACAAAATACATTTAAGTGTGTCTCAAATTGTAAGGTGACAAAATTAAAGGAAAAAATCCCGACAAAATATTGATTTATTTTTAATTTGCCCGTTTAATACTTATATTATTTAATTTGCCCGTTTAATACTTAAGTTAATTTTTTTGTCTTTTAAAAACCTTTATTTTTAAAATTTTTGGCAAAATGAGACATCCCAGTTAACGGCCGTTAACAGCGGTAACGAAATCGCTAACCGCAGTTAAAACTTAACCCTATGATGTTTACTATTTATATACAATTGTTTTTCTAAGTGTTACGAATATATTGTCTAAGTTAGGTGGTTATGTGAGAGTTTATTCCTCGTGAACATGAGTTCGATTCCCACATCCGAACCGTTTTTTGGACGTTTTTTTTAATCTGACGGCGGCCCATATTTGATTAGGTTTTCGATTCTCTTTCTCTTCGTCTTTGAAGCTACCAAAACCCTAATTCTATCAATTTGAAATCTTCAATTTCACGTGGGCGAACATTTACCTTCTCAACCATCATCTGATACTCATCCCCCAAATCAACCAAAATCACCCAATCATGGAACCCCTAATCCAATTCCACCGGAAACCAACGATGACAATGCAGCCTCATCCGCCGAAGTTTCTGGCTCAATCATCCCATCAAACATCCGCCTGAGCTTTCGAGAACATTTTCATTGCATATGTTGAATTCTAAAAATTCAATTAGTAAGCAAAATAAATGATTTTGATTTGTAAGTGAAAAAAGGAATTTTTGAAAGTAAAAAATACAATACAAAATCCAAAATATTTGTTGGATATGAGATTCGATCTCGGGTTGATGAGGATGGTAATCTCTCACATAACCACCAAACTAAGATAATATGCTCATATTAATTAGAAAAACAATTGTATATACATAGTAAACATCATAGGGTTAAATTTTAACTGTGGTTAGCAGTGCTAACGGCCGTTAACTCGGATGTCTGATTTTGCCAAAATTTAAAAATATGAAGGTTTTTAAAAGACATAAAAATTAACTTAAGTATTAAACGGGCAAAGTTACATAATGCATGTATTAAACAGGCATATTATAAATAAATGGAGGTTTTTTCTGGATGTTTCCCAAAAATTAATAAATCTTCCACTTGCATTGTGAAGTGAGAGTTGCACAATTATGGGCATGACCTTAATTATAGCCCAATATCTGGCCCATTAGTACACAACACAGTTTTTTTGCCCGGCTGATTACAACTAGCAAAAAAGGCAAATCGGTTTGAACACAACTTTAGATAATCTGATTAAATTGCAACTAAACCGAAATGTTGAATCTAGCATATGAAGTGCAACTAATTCAACTAGTTCATCTTTTCTCGAAATAAGCTTCATTATATTTGTCGTTTCATGATAATAGAATATTTACAAACAAAGATTTATTTATTATATTAAGAATTAATTACTCATATAGCATAGAAAAGTATATTTATTCCTAAAATATCATACATCTTTTTTTAATTACTCAAATGTTTTGAGCATTTGTGTAATTACAATTTAAAATCCTTGATTAGTTTTTTTAATTAATAATTTTTAATTCATTTTTAGTTAAAAATAATAAATAAAATTTTGATTATCCATGTCATTAACACACATCACCAATCTCACACTCCTCAAACTCACTTTATTTCCCCTCTTCTCTTTTTTGTCTCCAAATCCAAAAAACTTTTAGAACTAATAATCTTTAACTAACTTGGGTACAACATGAACATAGATCTTCAAATTGCTGGATTGCGCTGGATCTTCCTAGATCTCACAGCCACAACATTTGCCATAGGGTCCCAAATCAAAAGCTTCGTCAAATCAAAAGTCATCAAAAATCAAAACCCAAATCAAACAGATCTATGGAATTTAAAACGATTCGTTACAGGTTTGAGTTGAAATCAAGAATAGCTACTCTTTTACTTTTATTTTACATGTCTTTAGTTTAGTCTTCCTCTCAATCGATCTATTTGGAGACATTTGTACTTCTATCTATGTTTTGATTCATACGGTTTAGTCTTCCTCCTATGTATCCCTCAAACATATTTTTACGTTTTTAATTTGACTGTTGTTATTTGACCAATAAATATCATATTGTCTTTCCCAAAAATATGTTGTTTTCCGATCTGTATTATAAATCAGCCGTAAAGTAATGTAACTCAGCCGTAACGTGATGTAACTCAGCCGAAACATATAATTTAGACAACCTTTCGTCTTCCCTGAATGATAACTCAGATGTGACATGTAATTTACCGAACGTTCTCTTCACTGAAACATATAACTCAGCCATAACATATAATTTACACCTATCTTTTGTCTTTACTTGAGCATATAACTCAGCTGTGACATGTAAATATACCAAACAGTTTGTTTTCCCTTAAGCATATAACTCAGCCGTAATGTAATTTTACCAAACCTTTCGTCTTCCCTGGAACATATAGCTCAGCCATGACATGTAAATTGACCGAACCTTTCTTCTTTCCTTAAGCATATAAGTCAGCCGCAATGTAATTTTACCAAACCTTTCGTCTTTCCTGGAACATATAACTCAGCCGTGACATGTAAATTTACCGAACCTTTCGTCTTTCCTTAAACATATAACTCGGCCGTTACATGTAAATTTGCGCAAAACAGTAAGAGACGCAACATTTCGTCTAACTTTATCATCGAACACCAACTTCACAAGTTTGTCGTGCGTTGTTTCCGCATCTACCACAACTCTACACCCTCTTTCATCGGTGTTAAATATGTATTTGTGTTTCTACACCCAATTACCGGAAACAACAATTACCGGAACCGAATCAACCATATCTGGAGATGGATGAAAGAAATTGAAGAATAATGAGAAAGACGATGAGGAATTAAAAAGTTTCGGTGATGTGAAAAACTCAGGTGAAGAAGACGAGTTGAAAAATTTGGCCCTCTTTTTTGTCCTTTGATGATGATGACATTGAATGTTGGATCCGACGTCATTTTTTAATTGATGAAGTGGCAAGTAAGCCACCAAACAAAGATGTAAATTTGCCTAAATAAATAAGCCATCAAACAAATCTATAAGTCAGTCGCAACATGAATACTATTACAATAATTGAAAAACGAAAAAAACGCCAAGTTAATTAATACAGCCGTATAGAATCGTAACTCAACCGACAATCAATAACTCAGCCATATCGTTTATTAACTCGGTCGTAACTGTATGCTATTTTAGTAATTAATCTTTTCCAACTAAGTCAGCCGTAACAAGCGTGAGTTATTGGTTAATCCAGCCGTAACGACATCCCATAACTAAGCCGTCTTTGATAACCCAGCCAGCCGGAAAAAGATAACTCAGTCGTGTCGAGGAAATAACTTAGCCTAACGTTGTCAGGGTTATGCTCGAAATTCTCATAAATTAGAGAAATTTCATTAACTTAGTCGTAATGTAGGCTAGGTTATTTCATAACTCAAACAAATTTTATAAATCAGATCCCTTATATAAATCAGTCATAACGTAGGCTGAGTTATACTCATAATTCTACCGTTTTCTCATAAGTCATAACTCATATATTTTTGTCGTAAGTCAGCCGCAACATACCGTAACTCAGCCGTATCTGCCAATGTATCGCCTTATGGATGAGTTCATTAATCCACATCAGCTATTTCTGACGTGGCAGTGGCATTCCTTGTATTTACATTTTTTCCTGTAACGTTTAGTAGGGGCACAATGGATATACAAAAAAGGCCGAAATATGACAGTAATAAAAAAAAGTTCCTTATGGTTCTGGTGAATACACCTAATTTCTTTTCTATTTGAGTAAAGTTCCCTTATATTAATCCATATTATACTATTACTATTTTAATTTAATGAAAATAAATCGGATTAACATGTTTTCACATAAACAACCCCTTCTACTATAAGAAATCGATAGTATGAGATGAGCCAATATAAAGAATAATAAGTGAAAACAATATTTTAACGAATAATATTCTATGAAAACCTTGAAAATATAAAACAATGAAGAGAAATCATTTTTTCAACGTCTAATAAGTTATTAACATATTAGGCCAACTGATATAAAGAAAACATTGAAAAGTCCTACTATGTGTTTGATAGTATAAGTGGACAAGTGTGTGTATAATTCCATCTCGTAAATACAAATGAATATTAATTGGATCCCACATTTTGTGGATGCTACGCAACAAAATACATTTTAATGGGTCTCGAATTGTTAGGTGTGAAAATTAAAAAAATATTTGATAAGTGTGTATTTTGCATGTTTTGAGCATCCATTTGTCATCACTTTAGCACCATATCATCACTGTTTTATACCATTTTTCATCATTTGTCATCACTTTGCATGTTTAGGATAGGATTGCATGCATGCTGCATATTTGTGTTGATTTCAGGTGATTTGGAGCTGTTGACGAGCTAACTGGAAGAAGCGGACCTGATCATGTCAAACCACTCGACCATGAGGTAGAGTAGAAGCTTCAAGACCTCAAGAGACCACTCGACCCCCATGTCAAGTAGGGAATTTCACGATTTCATCATATCACTCGACCCCCTGGTCGAGTGTCTTCACCTCCACCACCTGACCATCACTCGATCACTCCACTCGACCCCGAGGTCGAGTATCTTCACCTCCATTACCAGATCACCACTCGATCAAGTCACTCTACCAAGAAGTCGAGTATCTCCATCACCACCACTCGACTACCTACTCGATGGCGGGCTTCAGAGTCTTCTCCTTTCCGCACTCAACCAGACACTCGAGCACAAGGAAGAAAAGAAGACTCCAGCTATTCACTCGACCTCTCACTCGACCACCGGGGTCGAGTACAGTTCTTAATCCGTCCCAATACTGCGTCGTTTTGAGTATTAGGGTTTCAGAATATTTTGCTATAAGTAGCATGTTTTAACATTTTCGAGAACAAGTTTTTATCTAGTTTTATTCCGCAGACACTGTGTTCTAGACCTTTTATAATCCGGATTTCTCTTTATCTATTCAGTATTCAGTATTTGTTCTTGATTTCGTTTACTGTTGTTCATCCTGTTATCATTCTGCTATTACACTGTTGTTATCATGTCTTCATTCCATTCAACGTTTATGCTTTCTGCTATGATGTCTGAGTAGTGAATAGGTTTCTGAGGATGGGTTAGAGTAGTGTAGAATTCTCAGTATGCTAGGTGGTTGAGTATTGATTGATAGATCCCTTCTGGATTAGTTGTTCTTAATGCCTATTGCTTTATGATCAACTGGAATTTGAGCCCAGACATTTCCGCGCCCAAAAGGTGTTCGATGAAATGTCTGAACCACTAATTCCAGAGATTCGTGGCCCTGTACCAAGGTATTGGTTGCAGGGAGCGTTTTGGCTTTAACTTGTTGATTCGTAATGCCTGTTATGTTAGCTCTCGTCAATGGTGATTGAGTCTGGGACTAGGTTAACTTGAGGGTCTCTGTTGCGGTGGCACTTAGATTTGGTTAATGAACTTGTTGTCTAGGGATAATTTATTGAGCATGTCAATCACCTGTAAACTGAGGAAACGAAACTACTCAATTACCCCATCCTCGAAAATTCTTTATCCGATTGATTTTATTGGTTACTCTACTGCTGTTTACTGCATCTTGTCATCTGTTGCTTAGTTTCTGCAATTCTTTACTGTTACTCGACCTGATACTCGACCACCCAGTTGTCTGGTAACAGACTATGTAGTCGAGTATCCTGTTACATTTTCTGTCTGTTACTCGACATGTCACTCGACCACACCCAGTGCTCTGCTACGAGTTGTGTTGGTCGAGTGTTTTATTGTTTCTGCTTGATTTTCTGTTTTATGCATGTTCATTTAGGACTGCTAGAACACACCAAAATTTGTTATTGCTTGGCTTGACTTAGTGACTTCTGATCACATCTTGATTGTTAGCATCACATCCATTTGGATTGACAACCTAAAATACTACAACGACATGATTGGTGTTTTAGGATAATTGACTAAAAAACCTATTATCAATATTCCACTTGCATTGTCAAGTAAGAGTTGCAAAATTTTGGGCCAAAACTTAATTATAGTCCAATACATGTCTCATTAGTACACAACACAATTTTTTGGCCCGGGCTAAGTTCAACTAGTTAAAACGGTAAATCTGCTTGAACACATCTTCAGATAACCCGATTAAATTGCCATTAAACTGCAATGTTGAATGTGGCATATGACGTGCAACTAGTTCAACTAGATCATCTACGAAGGACATAAAATTCATTATATTTGACCTTGTATGATTATAGAATATTTACCAACTGGTTTATTATATTCACGCATATTATATTATTACTATTTAAATTAAATTAAAAATTTGGATAATGATATTTAAACTCAAACAACCGCTTCAACTCTCTAGAATAAATAGTATGAGATGAGCTAATATGAAGAATAATAAGTGAAATAATATTTTAACGAATATGATTTTATGAAAATCTTGAAAATACAAAATAGTAAAGAGAATTCATGTGTTCAACTTTTAATAAGTTATAAACATACTAGTCTAACTGAAAATAAGGACAACATGGAAAAGTCCAACTATGTGTATGATACTACAAGTGGTCAACTATGTGTATAATTCCATTTAATAAATACAAATGAATATTATTTAGGTCCCACATTTTATGGATGCGATGCAACAAAATACATTTAAGTGGGTCCCAAATTGATATAGGAAAAATTTAAAAATGTTTAAAAATTCTAGGGTTTCACACTATTTATTTGGCCTTTCTTTTATAGTTTCATCTTCACTCTTCATATTCCTCTTCGAGCAAGATATATAGATCGGCAGCGAGGCATAGATTTCTTTCTTAAATTACCTGCAATTTGTTTCTATGAGTCTCGATTCGGCTAAACTTGGTATGCATCAACGTGTTTTGTAATAGCCGACTCTCGATTTAGGGTTCTAATGGTTTAATTTTTAAATACAAGATCTTAGTTTTGTTTATGTTATCTGTGAAGTAAGATCTGTGTTTGTATTCATGCCAAACAAGTATACACAAAGCTAAGACTCAAAAGCAAATGTGGATTTCAGTTGGGTTAGAGCGGGCGGTAATTGGGGTGTTCCTAGAAGGTGTTATTGTGGAAGAATTGTGACACTGACATTGCGTAGAAGTGGCACTTATCAAGGAAGAAAACGATACAAATTTTCAATGAATGTGACTGGGGTATGTCTTGATTTTTCAGTTAGTAATCAACTAGTTCAACTAAGGTTATGTTTTTCAACTTGTTGAACCTGGTGTTAATTAAAGTTATTGTAAAATATAAATCTAGCTTGATGGGGAACACTTGAATAAGTGGTGGGATCAAGCGGTTGATGAGGAGGTAAAACAATTACAGAGCAAAATTGAAAGCGAGATATAAGCAATTCAACATGTTTACCAAAGTCCTATCTTGGAATCAATTCGGCAGTCAATGCGAGAACTGCGTGCTCAAATCATTGATCTTGAGGATCGAATAGCTCAAAAAGAAACCGAGAATGGTAGGCTGAAGGACCATCTACGTAGGAGGTAGTTAGGGATACCTCTTTGTTGTGTTAAGATATTATGTATGCTATGTTTAATTGTTTAATTTATGTACTCTTTGTTATGTATGGTGTGCTCTCAATATCAGTTGCACTCTCAATACCAGTTGAACCAACTAATTTGTACTTTAAATACTAGTGGAACCCACTCAGTTGTACTCTACATACTTGTTGAACCCAGTCCAACACTTGAAGCAATCACTAAGTAAACATAATTAACTTACTTTTGTTCCCAATCAAACCTAAAAATACATGTGTCCAAAATAACATAAAAACAACATGTGCCCAGAATTATCTAGAATAAACATCCACACAATCTACAACACTCTCAACCTTACTTATTTCTCTTTCGCTTCACTTTTAGTTCCATAATAGGTGGCTTAATATGTTGGGATGCTTCCTTTGTTTGCTTCTAACCAGTTGCTATTACAGGTCCACACTCCAGGTTTTTCTTCATTTTTCCATTCTTGTTCGCAATTGGGGAAATTTGTTTGGGCACTAGGTTGTGGAGACATGAAACTTCACTATAAACAACTAAATCATGTGGTTGCACTGCTTCCTTAACTGTCCCATAACCAACCTCATTCTGATAATAATATGTCTGTGTCCCATATTGCTTTTCCTGCTCTCTTTGCTCTGCCAAATACAATTCAAGAGCTTACACTCTTACATACATGTCAGCAAGCTTCTGTGTCATGTTCTCAAAGCCTCTGGTCATTGCCTCAGTGAGTGACTTAATAGACGCAAGAATTGTAGCTAGATCAGGGCCTACATATGTAGGGAATTCATTCCGAGAGACTTCTTTTCCAGGGAATTCATTTCTACGGACTTCAGATTCAATGACACGTCGAGAATCTAAGTCCATCTGGTACAAATCATTCCAAAAAATATTCTTCTTCCGTACTAGTAGACGGTCTGTCCAACTGTCAACAATTATATCAATATAACCTAGGCCATCATCATCATGATCTTCTACGATCCGCGTAAGCAGAGACTTCTCATCAGAGTTTGGTTCCGAGATGCTATCAATATCTTGTGAAAAATATACATTTAACTTCGGCACAATCTCATTACATATCCTCAAATTACTAAGCAGATTCACAGAAACTTATCGTACTATTCCCAAGCTCTTTACATATTTCTTGAAACGAAAAACCTTTCAAGCCAGTTCCTTTAAACTTGTGCATGCACATCCTTGGACAGTCCTTCTCTGCTCGTACAAATACTCTAAATTTCAATCCAAGAAGTGGAAAAGACTCATAGGCGAGAATCTACAAATTACAAAAAAAAACATACATTTAATATCATAAAATCTTCTTTCCTTTTTATACTCATACCAAATATAAAAACACTTACCTCAAGAGGCGAACTGAATCCTTTAAAGCTAGGTTTAGCATTAAGTTTCACGTACCCATCCTAGTTATTCAACATATTCCAGATCCCTTTTTATATACCTCAAATTTTTCTGATTTTAGGTATGATCTTGGTATAGTTATTAGAGTCTTTTTGTTATTTCTAGTCTTTCCTAGTATTTTTCAGATTTTTACAGGTTTCGAATGTATTTGGAAATTATGGAGCATTCTCGAGAAAAACTGAGAACTTATGCTGCAAAAGCCATCTACAGATCAAAATTAGCGTAGGTGTCGATCGACACCACCCATGACGACAATCGACACCAATATCTAACAACAATTGTTTCGCGTCTCTATGAAATTTTGAAGATTTGCAGATTCGCCTCAGAATTTCTCCCTATTTTCCCTACACGTTTTTAGGAACTTTTATTTTTATTTTTCTCAAAAAAAAAATATTTAGATTTTTAAGGTCAATGTTTAAACCTAACTTTTATAATTTTTCTTTAAAAGCTTGAGAGGCTAATTTCCTTTTCTATTTTCTTCTTGGGAGCAAAACACTGTAAAAATCCCTTTATAGAAGATCATTCGAAACTCTATTCTCTTTTTAAGTTCTTCTAAGATTTCTTATTCTATCATGTTCTTTGCTTCAATCTCCATGTTTGAGTAATCTCTTTGTTGGGTTTGGGGTTTCTCATTACGAATTTAGATGATTTAGTAGATTGATAACATATTAGGATTATCTTTAGAGTTCTTCATCTTAATTATTCTTAATGCTAGTTCTAGAGTAGCTAACTAGAACTTGATCATATGTAATAGGTAGCATTCGAGAGGGAATATATTATCTGAACTATCAATGATGGGCTTGAGTATTTAAACACAGATAGCTCTGGTTTTAATACCTAGGTGAACATATCAAACCTGATCTTAGTGCATGTTTAGTGATTAGGGATATATACTACAAGAAAACAGCTAATTTGCGACGGAACATTTCGTAGGTAATCCCTCGCAAATCATGATTACCGAGAGATTTGCGAGGAATAGCAGTTTCTCGCAAATAGCGTCTAACAAATTAATATCGGTAGTAAGTCCCTTGCAAATTTTGCAACGAACTAAATCCCTTGCAAAACAGTCGCAATTTGCGAGGAGTAATAGCGGTAGCAAATTAGTTGCATCTGGTTGGTCTCGCTTGTTTCTTGCAAAGATCTTGTATTTAAAAACTAAGATCTTGTATTTAAAAATGATAACACTGTATTTTACTCATTTTAGGTGTGCATTTATCATCATTAAGCTTTGCATTTGCTCATTGTATCATATCATTTTGCACCATTTTAACTTATTTTGCATACTTCGGCATTTAGGATCATCTTGCATACACATTGCATGTTTTGGTGTGTTTTCAGGTGCAGAAGGAGCTTAAAAGGACTCTACTATCAAGGAGGACGAAGATTTCACAACAGAATGGTTTGCACGAAAAGACCAGAAAGGAGTTCACTTAGAGGAAAGAAGCCTACAGAGCAAGTTGTTGAGTGAGGAGGAAATCCCTATTCCAACTTATTCTCCAGGGGTGCCTAAACAACCCACCAACCCCTATGCTGAAGAAGAACATTTGATTCATGATTCTGTTGCTGAAGAACTTCTGGAACTCAGGATAGAATACAAAGCTCAAGAGGATACCATTGGGGAGCTAACTTACAAGATGGAAGGACTGAACCATACAATCTTGGAACTTCAAGAAATGGTTAAAGGCTACCCCAGTTTTGAATTTGAGGATTGGTTAAAGGAGCCTGGTTCAGAAGAAGAAGACTACTCTGCTGATCAGAAAGAAGCTTACTTTGAAGAAAAATCAAATGAGTATTCATCCTACCATATCTTTAGAGAGGATGTAGAGTATGATTCAAGCACTCAAAATTCAACCACTGAAGATGAAGACTTTTCTGTTCCTCTCTTCAACCTCTTTTCTAACTAAGCTCTGAAAGAGTCAAGCTTAGTGACTTAAAACAAGCTCGCTTGGGAGGAAATCCCATGTCTATCCATGTATATAACTATCTATTTTCCTTGTTATTTTTGATGTTTTTGTTTAAGTGTTTCAGGTTTATTTCATTGATCATTATGAAGTCAACGGTCGAGTAAATTCAAACCAAGTCAAGAAAGATCTCAACCGTTGATCGAGTAGAATGAGGAGGATTGTTTTGAGCCGTTGATTTGAATGATCAAATGAGAGAAGCATCATCACCGTTTGATCGAGTGATTTCTTGCGATTCATTTTGGTCCGTTTGATCGAGTGCTTAAAGATGAAGCATTTCTCACCGTCTGATCAAGTGAAGAAACCAAAGACACCCTCTTCGTAGACACCGATGCCTTGTGACCCGCCTCCATTGAAACGCTGTTGTCCCTTTGTCTTCTTGTCCCCCCCCCCCCCCCAATAATCACTTTGGTCCCCCCATTGCAATTCCCGAACTCAACAACCTCATCTCTCCACCTCCCATACCAAAGCATTCTCAAATCCTTATAATTCTCACTCTTTACCTCCTTCACTTCCCTTTCTTATCAAAAACTTTTCGCGATTCATTTGTTTCCTCCATTGTCTAATCTCCTAACCTACTGAATTTTGGTTTTAAGTTTCTCCCACTTTTGTTCTCAATGACAAACATGCGCTCGCTTTTGTCAAGGATTTGGAACAAAGCTCTCTCCCCATCGAAGAGGTACCCAACACCTTCTTCACATGCAGCAGCTCGAGGACTTACAAAACCATCACCCATGGGGTCGAGCAGGAGCGAACAAGCAAGTTTCGAGATTGACCACAGTGAATCAAGCCAAGAGGAGGAAGTGATGCAAGAAGAAGAAACTTTCAGCTCTCCCGCTAGAAATACTCGATCCCGAAGGTCGAGTAAGTCCTCTGCAAGGGAATTTTCGAGGAACAAGGCAGACATCACTCGAGGAATGAAGCCCATGGGGAGGAGGTTGGAACTGGTAGATGAAGAATCTGAGAAAGATGATCAAACAAAGGAGGTGGTGATGATCAAATAGATGATCAATCTGAGAAGTGTGCAACTCGAAACGAGTACTACAAGCTGCTGAAACGCAATGAGTTTTTAGGAACTCGATACCGTCATCCCGAGACCGTGGAGAGACTCGGCATCTATGATGATGTAGACTATATGTTTAAGCAGTGCAGCTTGAATATTCACATGTTTCGGCCAATGGAGGGGTATGAGGAAGAGACCATCAAGTTTCTTTTATCCGTGGAATTGTTCTTATATGGAGAGTAAGAGGACGATGAAATCAGGCCAGACGGAAGTTTGGGATACTTTGAGTTCTGTGTGTATGACGTAGAGTATCGGCTTCCAATCGAGCATCTTGAGCTGATGTATGGATTTCCAAGTACAAAACACACGAGTCATCGTTTTGACAAGAGAGAGCTTCAGTCATTCTGGGCCACACTTGGGTCTAAGCATGGATTTTCATCCTCTAGGGCCAAGAGCAACGAAATAAGGAGTCGGGTGGTTAGAAACTTTCATAGGTCCTTGGCTAGTGCGCTATTTGCAAGAGAGAGGAATGGAACCTTCGTTAATGGAGAACTAGAGTTGATGGAGACAGCGCTGCAAAAGTTGCTTGGTTTAACATCAGATGGTACAGTTCTAGCTGGAGATCAGACAAACGCTTTGGTCTCATTCTACCTAATCGAGCACCTGCTGGGTTACAGAGGATGGGCTAAAGGGACTTAAGAAACCATGAAGAATGGTTGTGAGAGGAGTTGTGACACCAATTCTGAGAGCATGCAATGTACCTCTACATTCAAAGCCGATTCCCCCGAGATGGATTGATATGCAACACCTTATCAATTCCAAGAGTTTTTGGTCGTAGCAGAAGAATGACCTATATAAATATAGGTTCGATCACCCCACAGCATGACAATCTATTTTACTCCTCCCAAATCCCGCTTCCACTTCGATCAGAGATGGTGGAAACATTGAGTTTTGCCCACCAGTGGAGAACCTCTATACTTCAGGTGATGAAGTTGTGCCGATAGAAGGAGTGAATGATGATGAGACCCCAATCCATTATTCAGATAATGAGGCAGAACCTATGGACGTGTCTTACATAACACAACAGTTTTACTTTGAGGAGTACTCCGCACCGAGGCAAAGTAAAGACTCAAAGTAAATTCACAAGCGCCTTGGTTTCCTCCAAAGCTGGTGTAAGTTCCACGACAAGGCTCTCGCGGCACTCAACAAGAAGTTTAACAACCTCCAACTCAACATCAACTGTTCTTCTTAAACTACGGCAATGCCACAGAACATGCCTTTTGGGAGAAGCGGATCCACTCGTCACGAACCTATGCATTTCGATCCGCCTTCACCACCAAGACAGTCTTCATATGAGCAGAGGGAACACCATGCTGCACCTTCACCACCAAGACAATCATCCTTCGAACCTAGAGAAAATGAAAAGAGGAGCAAGTTGAAAAAGCGAAGAAGAACAAGGAAATCAGATGCTGGAGCAAGCCACTCTACCGCACCACTTGAGGAGCCACTCAATCAACAACCCGAGCAAAGGGTCGAACATCCAGCTAATCCAAGTTCAGCACAACCCGTTCCTTGAAGTTACACAAAGGAGAGTATGGACGATTTTTTCTCCTCCTACTTCACCTGATCACTAAGGTAACAGCACCTCAACCATTTTATATACCATAGCTTCTTTTTATTTTTCTTTGTGTGTTTTGTGTTTTGGTCTTGAATTTTTTCTCAGATTTTTATTACACAAGGGATTGTGTAATTTAAGTTTGGGGGGAGGTTTCAAGACACGTTTAACATTGTGTTCTCTTTTCTTATTTCAAATTTTGAATCATCTAAGGCATAGAAAAAACCATAAAAATTTGAAAAAAAATCAGAAAATGATTTCACAAAAATAGAGTGTCATGTAGATTGCATATCACTTTAGGATTGTATATAGTGTATTTGCATTTAGGATTCCTCATTTGTATAGGGGATAATGATGATTTCAAACCGATAAGCATGTTTTGATTCAATGAAGTAAGTTCAATGCCCAAGTTGTTAGTTCTCTGCTGCATAACCGATTGTATCTCTGAAGTATGACTGCATCCTGCTTTGAATTTGTAACTTGACTATACTACTTTGATTCGAAACTCGCTTATCTGATGCCATTCCCTATCTACTAGAACCTAAATTGAATTTGTAATTATCATGTCTATGCATGGTTTGTGAACTCATGGCTACCATATACATACTTGGATTATCTTATTCACTTCACCACCCTCTGTTAATCCAAATACCTGACTCTCATTTTTAGAGCAGTTTCCCATACCCTTAGCCTAGTCTTATTTTAAGCCAAATATCATTTGTGTGTGATTGTGGGGTCTTTTTTGATTGAGCTTGGTATAACGTGTTAGGTATGAGCCGACAAGAGCAGTCTTCCATGTAGACCTAGCTCACGCTTTTTGGGTTAGCTAGGACTAGGTGGAGACTTGTATTTGGGATTGGGATTGTTTATGGATTGAATGGAAATGAGAATGAGAATGAAAAGAAAAGAAAAAAAAGAGAGTAAGAGTTTAGAGTTCTAAAGGGGGATACAAAAGTGTTGGTCTAGTAAAGGGTTTGGAATTCAAAGAAGTTAGGCATTGTGATTCAAAGAAAAGGGTAAAACACCCTCTATGCTAAGATTAGAAGAAAAGCCTTAAGTTTGTCAAAGTTTAAAAAACCAAACCCGCTAGACTTTTAAATCGTTTCAAAAAAGAACCCTTTAGAACTTGAACCAAAAGAGAGAAAGAATGGGAAAAATGGTAAAGTTAGGACATCTATGGGACAGGGATCATCTTTTGAGCTATCATACTATATCATTGGGTAGATGGGAGTCTGTTCTTGTATGTGTCCATTGGCTTTTACCTTTAGCATTCTGCTCAAGCTCAATCTTTTCTCTGAGAGTCTTTGTTACTCGACCAATGATGAGAGGGACCATTTTTGTCTCTTAGCCTAAGCCCGAAACCAAGTGAGTACAAAACCATTGCATTGCTTGATCCACTGTTCGTGCTTAATGAATGTTAAAGGGTATTGGTTGATGTGAATGCTTGAATAGATTAAGGCAAGTTGTTAGGTTGCATTGTGACGAATATGGCTAAAGTTTTGAAGTAAGGGTCTATCATCTTGCAACCTAGAATTAGCTACCTGGACATTGAGCTTACCCGTTCTATATGCATGCTTCGGTTTTTGAATCCCCACCTTCAAACCTCTCCTTCAACTTAAGTTTTTTTGTTTGCTTGAGGCCAAGCAAGAGATAAGTTTGGGGGAGTTGATAACACTGTATTTTACTCATTTTAGGTGTGCATTTATCATCATTTAGATTTGCATTTGCTCAATGTATAATATCATTTTGCACCATTTTAGCTTATTTTGCATACTTAGGCATTTAGGATCATCTTGCATACACATTGCATGTTTTGGTGTGTTTTCAGGTGCAGAAGGAGGTTAAAAGGACTCTACTCGACCCTTTACTCTATCCAACCAGGAGGGAAGAAGCAAAGCATTCTACTCGATCCATTCACTCGATCTAGGCAGCCACAGAGGAGGCAGCAATTCACTCGACCCTCTTACTCGATCAAGGCAGCTTTTTGATCCTCCTCATTCCCCACTCAACCAGACATCTTAGCATATAGATAGGAGAGGAAGAAGCATCTACTCGACCAATTGATCACTCGGAACATAGACACAAAGGAGCAGACTTTGCAGCACCCTCATTACTCGATCCCCAAGATCGAGCATTCGCCCAAACCGCCTCAACTCTCTTTTCTTCTAGTGAATATAAGGTTTTAACATTTTACTATAAATAGATCACTTTGGGATTTGTCCAAAGGATCTAGCTTTTATCCTTTAGTTTTTCTTTGTGTTTATGAATCTTCAAAACTTAATTACTCTTAAACTATTTCGTTTTTGCATTTAGTTCTTTAAGTAAAGTTGTTTAGCTTGTTTAGATCTACATTTTGGTATGATTTCAGTAATTTCTGGGTTTGTGTTCTTGAGAATGTTGCTTGAGTAGCGATTAGGGTTCTTGAGGATGGATTAGATTAGGGTAATTAATATCTAGGTTAGTCAGGTGGTTAAGATTAGGTTAGAACCCTTCTGGATTCACTTGGCCCCTATGCGGTTTTCGCTGGCTAATGTGGAGATTCGATCATAGACGTCCAGCGTCCAAAAGACGTTCAAATGGATGTCTGATCTACGAATTCCAGAGATTTATAGACTAGACCAAGACATTGGTTTGTCTGCTTATTGGCTTTGGTAGATTGTTGCGTAAACCCTGGTCTGCTATGTTTCATCAACGACAGTTGAGATTAGGAAGTGGTAGAGTTATGGGGGTCTCTGTCACGATAGTTGATTGACTCAGTTTTTGAATCTATCGTCAAGGGTATCTACCTTTCACCTGTTAGCCACATGATGAACCCTAGAGTTGCCCTTATCAATGAATCCATCCTTAGGACTTCTATTAGATTTATTTGTATCCCCTGTTGATTGCACTTTTATTTACCTGTTATTTGTATCCCCTTTTGATTACATTTTAGTTACTTAAATTTGTCACTTGTTGGTTCTACTCGACCCAATGATCGAGTAGGGCTCTTAAGTTCTTGTTTTTCTTGTTTGAATCCTGACCTAGGATTGTTACTAGAAACCCACCATTATTATAATCTGGCTGGACTTAGTTGCTTATGTACACGTCTTGATTGCTAGCAATAACAGTGGACTGGATTGACACCCCTATAGCTACATCGACATGTTAGTGTTTGTAGGGGAATTAAACTGAACCTCACATTCAGCATATAAGTAGGCCTAAAAAAAACCTACTTATCAAAAAATTAATCCATTAGAACCCAAAATCGAGAATCAGTTATTATAAAACACGTTGATGCATACGATGTTTAGCCGAAGCGAGACTCATATAGAAACAAAAGGAGTGTAATTTAAAAAAGCAATTGATGCCTCACTGCTGATCTTTATATCTTTCTCGAAGAGGAATAAGAAGAGTGGAGATGAAACTATAAAAGGAAGGCCAAATTAAGAGTGTGAAATCCTAGAACTTTTAAACATTTTTAATTTTTCCCTATAACAATTTGGGACCCACTTAAATGTTGCATCGCATCCATAAAATGAACTCTGGATTCTATAGGATTACTCTGAAGTACTTGTAAAAGAAATATTTTATTAAGATATAGTTGATCGATTAATTCGGCATTTGCACTTTTTGTTTATACCAAAATAATGGACATTATAAGTACATAGATAATAAAGGTTAATATCAGCAACTTATCTGAGATTTCATTTTGGTGAACATATTGTTCGCCACAAAAGATATAATACAAATGGATGAGATAACCTGTGCTAGGCTGGTAGTTAAATGTTCATATACTTATTTTTGTCCACATATATTGAAAGTCTCCAATGATTTGTTTTATTAACTATTAATAGAAAAGGTTTTTTTTTGGACAAAATTTAATAGAACATTTATGTTAACAGAGAAACAAGAAACTGTACATTCAAAAATAGCAACATATATGTTGTTATAAATACAGACGAAAAAAACAAGTCAACACGACAAAAGAAGATCAAAATATCTCTACAGAAAAAATGAAATATTTCACAATTTTCGTATTTGTTTTTAGTCTTTGCATGCTTGGCCATGTATCCGGCGCCGGAATTAGAATCGTGAACGAACTCAAAAATAAGAAAACTCTTTGGATGAGGTGCTATTCCAAAAATGACGTACTTGGTCCAACAGTAATACCAAATGGAGGACAATTTACAGATTATTTCTTTCATAATTTATTTGGTACGACACGTTTTATGTGTACCTTAAAACAAGGGCCTGGATTTAGTCACAGTCAGAGCTTTAGAGCATTTAAAAATTCTGGCTTATGGGATTGGAGAGCTAGAGAAGATGGGATCTATTTAAGAAGAATCTATAAGGCCAAATTTGATGACGGTGCAGACAATCTGCATAAAGAGCAAAGTTGGATATAGTAAATAGTTACAAGCTACCTAATTTATATGTAAGATTCAATATTCTTCATAAGACCAATTATCTATATAAAAATAAAGTTTTATTTTAATTTGTATTTAGTGTTCTTGGAAATTCATTTTAAATAAACTGTAAAACTATTAACACTAATTTATGTGTATTGTTTTCCAGTTACATTTCCTTTAAACTATGTGTCAGGTGCCGGAACTTCGTGATGTGCCGCTAGAAAAATATGAGTAATGGTTTCTAATAAAATAATATAACTCCATTCATGTTCATAATAATTTATCTATAATTAACTTGCCTTTAAACTCAAATCTAACAACCACCAACTTCGTGTGTAACTACTAACGTAAAATCAAAAGTAGTACCTTAAGCTAAAGAATTATATCTATTGACTACTGTAACCCACAATCAATAATCATGCATGCATAGACCCTTCTTCGAATTTGCAGCTCGGATTGGTTGCCTACGCCTAGTTAATCTTCGTCAAAGACTGTTGCCACAGGATATATAGTGAACAGATAGATTCGGCATGTGCGCTTTTTTATATATATATGCAAAAACGATGGACATAATTAGCAAGTATATATAGATTATGAAGATAATATCATATTAGCAACTTATCTGCGATTTCATTTTAGTGGACATATTGTGTGCTGCAAATTATAGAGTTCAAATATTGTATACAATCTCCAAATGAGATAACTCATAAATTGGTTTACTTACTTTGGTCCACCACAAATGGTTTGATACCTCAACTAAATTGATTAATTTGGATTAACATAAATTGATTTGATTATTCTACTATAGACATCAGTCTGTTGGCAAATACAAAAAAAAAAAAAAAACTACTTCTATTGGTGTGGTATAGACATGAGATACCAACATATGAGCTTTTTAGGCTCTACATGGTTTTTAGTCAATATCTATTAATTTGGATCTTTTTATTTGCCATTTTTGATAATTATGGGAGATTCAGGTCAACATCGAATTAAGGGTCTAGGATTAGCTAGAACTTGGTCTAACCACAACAAACTTAAGTTATCTGACTAATTCTAGGGATGAGACATCATGACAGAATCTTTATTTATTTATCAGATGTTCAACTGGAACTCACAACCACCCAACAACAGAATCGATCCCAACCTGGCTTTTCAGATCCCTCCAGTTTGATGTCGAGGTCCAGTCAAAAGCCTAAAAGACCAAGCTAGGGTGGCACTTATAAATTCAAATCCTTTTTTAGGTTGACCACAAATTCAAATCCTTTTTTTATGGATGAAATGTTAATCCAAAGATGACATTATAGGTCCATTAATAATACCAATTGGGCATAGGTTCAATCAATTTCTTACCCATGTTTTGGCTACGACTCGTTTCATGTGTACCTTGAGACAAGGGCCTAATTATAAATTCACAATCAAAACTTTACAGCATTTAAACTTTATAGTGCTTCAGATCATGGAGGCGTATGGGATTGGAGAGCAATAAAAAATGGGATCTATCTAAAGATAAAAGCTGAGAGACATGTTGATAGACCGCTTTTTATACACAAAGTATATGATTGGATAATTAAAAACGTTAACAGGCTATTTAAATGTAAGAAAAATTAAAATTTTAATATTCAATGAGAGTGTAAAATGACAATAACATTATTTGTGTTGTGTTGAGTCTATCATTTCTATATAAAATCTAAAATTTTGTGTGTTATACATTTCATTATTGGTAAATCTATAATAAAAGTAATGTTATTCAAACTATATACTTTTTCTAGTTAAGAATTTTTGTAAGAGGGAGTTCTAAAATAATCCTTTTCTATTTAAAATTTATATTAAAAAAAATCAAATGTAATATTATATTAAATCTTTGTATTTACTGTTTAATTTCGGTGTAAAGAATTTCAGTCATATTAGTTTCTAAGCAACTGTGATTTCTTTTTTTTTTTGTATGAATGAAAAAATGTATTCACCAAAAAAACGTGTATTACAAGAAATGCATCCTTAGTTTTAATAGATCATAAACCAAAAACTAAAGGATTCAAACTCTAGAAAAAGATGCTTTTTTGGACGAGAGAGAAAACGGTACCAAACCTGACTCCCGAGAATTCACATTTCTCTCCGGGTTAACCTAGATCTTGTTTCTAGATCTCCTCTGGTTCCCTTGGTGTCGCCGTTTTTCTCTCCTTCTCCGATTTAAATCTCCCTCTAAACCTTCTTACATCAAGTAAAGATTTTTCTTCAGCATCTAAGAAAATGGTGAGTCGTCTCCCCTATGCGGAAAAGGGAAAAGCTCAATCATTTCCTCACAGAACCCTCAACCTCCTAGAGTTTAAGTCCCTGCTTTCGACAACCCTGAGCTTCTTTGAAGACATGAACTCACAATCATATGAAAACTCATCAATCCTGCAATCCATAAGGTCTTTTTCATCACCCCTTTTCCAGCCCGGTGGGTGCGGACCTCGGAAACAGCCTCTTCCAGTTTCAGTTCGCCAAGGAACCTAATCTACTCAAAGCTTTGGAGAACCAACTCTTCCATTTCTCCAAATCGATGGTTATCCTCCGAAGGTGGGACCCTACGGTAGACAAGTCTTTTCCGTCTCATATCACTTGCATCCACGTCCAAGAAATTTGATGTAAGTTAAATTAATCTTAAGAACACTCTCTCAAATAAAGAGATCAATTGCAATAATTTAAGTTCGAATTCCACAAAGCTCTCAGATCACAGAGTAGACTAATAGAAGATTAATAGATCTAGCTATGATGAAGATTGTTATCGAACCGTTTTGGAACTCAAATCACTAATGTAAACTTAACCAACGCTAGTCACATTAATTAGTTATGCCTAATAACTAAAGATCCCAATGCTATTCGCGGATCCCTAATTGTTAAACATGCATTAATATTAGGTTTGATCAGTTCACCTAGGTATCGAACCCAGATCTATCCACATATAAATACTTAGGCCCACATATGATAGTTCTAGCAATAAGCGCCCTTTCGAAGCTTACCTATTACTTAAGATAAAGTTCTAATTAGGTACTCTAGAACTAGCATTAAGAATAATCAAGATGAAGAACTCTAAAGATAATCCTAACAGGTTGGCGATCTTCTATATCATCTAAATCCCTAATGATAAACCCTAACAAGAGAACTACTCAAGCATGGAAATTGAAGCAAAAAAAAATGATTGAATAAGAAATCTTAAAAGAAAATAACAATGAGAATAGAGTTTAGAGAGAACTTCCCTAAAGGGAATTTTCACATGGTTTTGCTCTCAAGAACAAAAGTAAAAAGGAGATTAGCCTCTCCAAGCTTATGTCTAAAAATGACCTTCAAAATCTATATATAAATTCTATAAATGTGCAAGGACTTCTTTGCAAATAGGGAGAAGTTCTGGGGCAAATCAACAAATCTTCAAAACTTCAAAAAGACTCGAAATCGAATTGCCGTCAGATAGTGGTGTCGGGTGATATAGCTCAAATTGCCTTAAGCTTACTCCCTCAAATAAGAGATCGTCGTTAGCACTTAAGAGTCAAATTCCACTGAGCTCTCGATGTTCACACAATAGACTTATGATGTTTTCAATTAAGCTAGACCAATAGATTATAAAATAAGAAATAAAGAAAAGCAATAATATCAAAATGTAAATCAGATGGGAAAAGAGTCAAGTTTAGGGTATTCTCAAGAGATAGATGATAGTAGATCTAGAAAAAGCTAGGTTGTTATCGAACCGTTTTTAAACTCAAACTCTAATTATGGAATAACCGGTGGTGTTCTGCAAAACTCCCTATGCTTATAGCTAAGAATAACCGGAGAAGCCGAGAGATCTTTAACCTAAACATGTATTCTAATCGAGTTCAATTGTTCACCTTAGTAGATAGGTCGTTTCTTATTACACACCTATAAACTAGGCTCATCAAATAATAGATCCAACTAGAGATACCTATGGTGGGCATACCTATTGTCAGGATACAAATTCTAGTTAGCTACTCAAGAATTAGCATTAAGAACAATTAAAGATGAAGAATCCTAACAGATAACCTAGCAACAGGGCAATCTACTAAATAATCTAAATTCCTAATGAGAAACCGTAAACCTAACAAGAAAACTACTCAAGCATGATCATAGAAGAACAAAACATGATTGAATAAGAAATCAATGAATAAAACAAGAGAAGAATAGAGTTAAGAAGAATCTTCTCTAAAGGGAATCTTCACACGGTTTTGCTCCCAAAAGTACAAAAGAGATATGGAATAGCCTCCCAAAGCTTAGGTCTAAACAATGACCTAAAAACTATATATACAAGTCTAAAACACGTGATTGGCCTTCATTAACCAAAGGAGAAAGTTCTGGGTATTCGATAAGTTGCGTCTTCGAATTGCCGTCAGGTATTGGTGTCGCTCGACACCAGGGGTGGTGTCGTTCGACACCTACACGCATTTTAGTTTCCGGCTTTGCTTCAGCAGCATAAATTCTTTGTTTTGCTCTAGAATGCTCCATTATCTCCAAATGAATCCCAAACATGTAAAGACCTGAAAACGACTAGAAAAGACTCTAGAAATAACAATTAAACTCTAAAACCTATACCTAAAACATAGTTAAAAACGGTAAAAATCGGGATATATCATCAGGCAACACCACCCCTGGTGTTGATCGACACCTATGCGAATTTTGGTCTCGAGATTTCTTCTGCAACATAAGTTCTATGTTTTCTTCCAGAATTTTCCATGATCACCAAATGCATCCCAAACATATAAAAACTTGAAAAGGACTAGAAACGACTCTAGAAATAACAAAAAGACTCAAAACCAATGTCTAAATCATCTCTAAAATCAGTAAAAATTGAGGTATATCACTAGCCATCAAGCGATACCTACCAGTCGCAACTAATTTAGTTATAACTGGTAGGTCAATTAGTTGCAACTGGTAGGTCTCGCTTGTTTCTTTCAAAGTTTTCGATGGACTTGCGTAGCTCTTTGTTTACTGCAATTACCTAGGAAATTTTGCAATGGATTTGCGTGCTCTTTTCTTGTAGTGGCAAATCTCTAGCAAATTTTGAGATGGATGTGCGATTTATTTACGTCACTGTGTGTTTTCATTTGCGTTAGTAAGGTTAGTTTATCTATAATTACTTTCTTAATTTGATCTTAAACTTAAATTTCTATTTGAAAATTGATTTGAATCCTTAAACTGAAATTGAAAATTGAAATTAGAAGCATATTCATATAATAATCTAAGAATCCAATAGTTATACATTCACAAACATTAAATTGTCTATGTTTGTGACCTTATAAACCCAAAACCCAAAGTAAACTTTATTATAGACTTAGAAAGCTTGAGATGGAGAGGATCAAGTGGTTGCCTTGAGCTCGGACTGCGTCAGCTCCTATTCTAGCAGATGTAGCAGCTATGGCATTGGGCACCTCAGGTGTCGGGTTGGAGATGACTAGTGCAGTCCTTGAAAACGATCCGGCTCGAAAGAGGGCATCAAACTCTGGATCCTTCTCGGCAAGATAGTCAAAGTACACATCAAAGCTAGTGATCTTCTTAGCTTGGTTTGCAATAAGAGCTTTTGAGAGAGTACAACTGGATCTTCTCGAGGAATATCTAGAGTAGTGTTAGCTAAGGAGGCTTCTAGCTGCATTGAACCGGGCCCATAAATCCTCCCTTTCTTCTTTGGAGCCACCTATGAGAAACTCAAAACCAAGAACACAACATAATTGATATGGTTCAACTTGCCTTAAACTCTCTCTCTGAAATAAGATATCGATTGTAATATTTAAGGGTCGGAGTCCACAAAGTTCCTTTGTTCACACAATGAGCTAAGTGTCAAGATTAAGGTAGAAGTGTGTAAGAAAAATGAAAAGAATGTAAAGTAAGCAAAAAGCAGGTTGGTTGGTTGAGAAACAAGATATTAAAACGTCAGGTCTAGAATAATCTCAGGAAATAATTATTAGTAGATCCAGATATACCTAGGTTGTTACCGAACCGTTCTTAAACTTAAACTCTAATATCAGAATAACCGGTGATGTTCCGTAAAACTCACTATGCCTAGAGTTATGATTCTCGGTGATGTGCCGTCGAATCCTATACTTAAAGATGCATGCTAAACGAGTTTGATAAGTTCACCTTAGTAGATAGACCGATTCTTATAAACCAAACTCATCTATAGTAGTTCTGGTAATAGATACCTATGGTGGGTACCTGTATTTTCTGGAATCAAGTTCTAGTTAATTACTCTAGAGCTAGTGTGGGTACTGAAATCCACACTAGAAATTTATAAGGAAGTTTATGAGAAAGGAGGGCTAGATCTTCACAAGAACTTTGAGATTTATATTGCTAAGAACGACTGGAATTTTGTATTGATAATAGTAGAACTTTTACAATGTAGAATGAGATTACAAGTGTAAAGTATGAATATTAATGTTAAGCTTGAATGAATGTCTTTTCCAAGTCGTCCTTGCTTCCTTATTTGTTCTCAAGTCGTTACACACATATCTCTCCTCGTCAGACCAACGGGGTCCTAAGGCCAAAATACTGAATTACCACATGGGCTCCGGAGCTCCGTAGGTCCTCTTTCTGATCGGCTTGTTGGGCCTATTAGGCCAGCCTGGCATTTTCGCAGGTGGATTCCTGGAGGGAAATCCAGCTCCAACATTTGCCCCCTAGCCCACCGAGTGAGTAGGTGAGCTCAATGAGCAGAGATCTGTGTCAGGTAAGATTGCGAAAATGTTATTGGTAATGTGATAAACACAATAGGATTCATCGGTTTTGAGGATAAGCTCAATAAAAAGGTTAGGATTTGGATTTCCTAAACCAAATGATTTCGAGCAGATACTCGAGGAAAATTGTTGCTAACGTGTACAGTCAAGATGACGCGCCTCTTGATTATGCCTCATCCGACGGTTCAGATTTGAGGTGGGAAGAGATCTCTACGATCTCGAAAATCGTGGTGATGCTGGCTCTTTAAATAACTCTCCACGTCCCAACTCCTTTTCACATAAACTCATTCGACTCCCAAGGTAACTTTTCTCTCCCCCACTATTTTTATTGTAGAGATATAAATTTTATCTTTCTTCCCCCATCTCCTTCGTATTTCCTCTACAGCTTCTCTTTTCTCGATCTGCTTTTCTCTTCTTTCCTTCACGACAGGAACCCTAGGCGGAGCAGGCCGAATCCAAAGGCCATCGTCTAAGGTCGATCGACCTAAAAAGAAGAAAGCTCCCAAGAAGAAGCAAAGCTTGCCGATGACAGCCAACGACTTGGTCGACCTTCGGAGGAGGTACCGAGTTCCGGCGGGGGTAACTATGATACTCCCGAGTTCGCTGCTCTCACCCGAGAATGTCCTGGAAGGATGGTGTTGCGCCTACGCCAACTTCTTTGGGAAGTACAGGCTGTTCTTCCAGATTCTGGCGTGCATCCTCGAGATGCTCTACTGTCTTGCCTTCGCCTTTCCTCAAATGTGCCCAAATTTTGTCTGTCATGTGCTGGCGTTGTACACTCGAGCCCGAGAAGTGAACATAGAGTTCGGCTACCACGAATTGTTACAGCTCTGCCAAGTGAAGACTAATGCCAGGAGCCACCAGGGGACATACTATATCAGTGCTTGTCCTGAATCTCTAATCTTAGGTGGTTTAAAGGCCTTCCGGGACACGAATTGGCGAGTTAAGTAGGCTTCTTTTGGGTGGATCATCATTCCGTCAGCGATTTTGACCCTGCGAGGATAACGAGGACATGGTCTTCTAACCTGGGTCAGATGGAGATCTGCCGCTTTGAATTTATTGTTTTAGTCGTGTATAGATTTCTTGCTTTTGAAATATTGGTATTGTTACTAACATCGATCTTCTCTTGGTGGTTTGCAGCAAAAATCAAAGAAGTTACCCTTTCGAAGACAGAACTTGAATTGCTGACCCTCCTCCTGCGTGGTCAAATTGATTGGGCAACCTTCAACAGGGATCGCATAAAAACTGCTCTCGCCGTAGCTACAACAGGTCCAGTAATTGCTCTTCCAACAGTTCAGCGGGACCCAATCGAAGAGGTCCCGCAGGTCCAACTAGACCATGTGGCCGATCTGCCTATAGGTACAATTTTTCTTGTTTTTATTTTAACTTCGTTTAATATACAAACGAATTACCAGTTGACAAACAATATATATTTGTTTTTCTAGTTCCCCCAAATTCCAGTTCTACTTCAGAAAGTCCGCTTATCCCCAGAAGAATGTGGCGACCAAGTCTTCGTGCTCAGCGAGCTACTGCCAGGATCTGTTGTCGTACAGGTCATATGTCGGCTGCAGAGGCCCGACGTCTCATCTTCTGCTCCTTGAAGCTATTGTTGGGACCTCTACAGCAGGCCAGGTAGGTGCTAGTAACCAGGTCACCCAGGTCTCTGGACCGTCTGAGGTTACCATGGCGGACGGTGCAACATCTTCTCCAAAAAGAGCTCGGATCTTGCCGGTGGTGCACCCAGCAGCTGGATTGGTCATAGCTGACCAGGATGTCGTCCTTCTAGAAGGGGGGGGGCAGAACCCGTGGCTTCTAATCCGGAAGCACCTGTGTGTGTGGACAGGCGATCCTCGGGACGATCCCAGAGTGGAGGTCAGTCCTCGAGAGGTGGGGGTAGGTCCTCTTCTCGAGTTCCGAGCCGATCTCAAGAGGTTAGACAGACTTCCAACGAAAGTGGAGGACGAGGCTGGGCTAGCGAATCTGCTTTGCCACATCAAAGGACAGAATTACCAGGTCCCAGGTGTGAAGAACATGGTCGAGGCGGCGACCTATGCTGATATGGTGGTGAAGGAGGGCCGGGTAACAATCGATTATCGTTTCCCTTTAATTCCAAATTTTGTGCTTGTTTTCATTCCTGTTTCGTTTTCGGCAGGAGATTGCTATTACGAACAAGCTGATTGCTCTTTATTATCAACACTTAAGCAACGTCTCCCCTGACGCTTATCAAGGAGATAACGGAGACTGTGAAGTCAGGTCAGGAGCGCGAGGCTTCGTACCAGGTACACTCCTATCATTTTTTCGTTTTTGTGCTTTGTGTTGGTTTGATGGTGTAATGATGCTGACCAGACTATGGTTTTAGGCAAAGATCTGCAGACTGAAAATGGAGTTGTCTACCTCGAAGGACCTCGAGAAGAGCTATGTTGACCTGGCTATGGTTTCATCCTTTTGTTTACTTTTGAACTTGGTGCCAGGGAAGGCTTTTATCTTTTGTTCTATCGAATATTCGGTGCCTGGGAAGGCTTTTATCCATTTGAAATTACTTTTGTTCTATCGAATATCTTTTGTATGCGTTATCCCCCCCCCCTCCCCTTTTAAAAATAATTATATTAGGTCTTGTTTTAAGCCTAAGTATTGCAGATGTGAAATAGTATGTCCTTCGTAGGTTCGAATCTAGGCAGGTTTGTGTTGCTTATCTCGGGGACCTATTGAAGTGAGGTCACACAAGGGACCTGCCAGTTTTTGGATGCTGGGCTTAAGGTATCGCAAGATTGTGAATGGAATGGAACCTTCGTTTCTTCCTTGTTTAGTTGGTTATGTTTTTATAGCGAAGGAAGGAGATAGATATGGTTGTTGTAGGTGAGCACCGATGAAGTCGAAATGGTATGCTTTTATGGCTTAGAGGTGTTGTTGACTTTTTGGAAATGAGATCACAAAATGGATCCGCCAACATTCAGCAGCGATTGATTTGCAAAGGGTGACATTGTATATCGAAATTGCCTTTATTCTAATTTTGAGATGGTCGAGTACAAATAAAATAAAGCATATGACGATCTAATCTCTAGTCACAGGAAAGCGACCTGTTTGAGGTTGGAAAATGGCTGGATGTTTAGGTGAGCCACCTGCGTTCTTCGACAGAGGGGCACGTCCGATCGTGTCTTGGTTATATTGAGAGCGTGATGCCTGCTTTCCTTGTCAAAGGACCTTTTAAAATAGAAGGAGTTAAGATGGTGGCCTACGTACCCGGGGGAACTGCCTATGTAGCCGGTTAGGGTATCAAGCCTTATCGTAGTTCAATTGTTTTAGGGTACTTATTAATGATATTTCTTGAGATGCATAGCATTCCAACGCCGTAAAATTCAGGTACTCCGTTGATTACTTTTTCGAGCGTAGAGACGCCGTCACTACCACCTCGGTGATTCGGTAGGGACCTTCCCAGTTGGTGCCCAATTTTCTGGCGTTTAGCTCTCTCGTGTTGCTGAACACTTTTGTAAAACGAGCTCTTCCATGACGAATCTCCAAATTTTGATATTGGAGTTGTAATAGCGGTCAACAGCTTGCTGATAATTTTGAACTCGGATCATTGCATGATCTCTGCGTTCGTCGATGAAGTCCATGTTTTCCTGCAACATTTGGGTGTTCAGTCCGAGTTTGCAGGACTTGCGACTCTTCTCACGCTTGGTACTATGGTCTCGAAAGGAATTACTACTTCTAAGCCGTAAGCGAGAGAGAAAGGGTTTCTCGGGTTGGTTTGCAAGGCGTAGTCCAGTATGCCCAGAAAACTCCAGGGAGTATTTCGAACCACAGTAACTTTTTGGAGTCGAGTCTTTTCTTTATGTTGCTAAATATAACTTTGTTGGTGGCTTCTACTTTTCCGTTTCCCTGCGGATACTGGGAGTAGACGTGGTAAGACGGATCTTCCATTTTTTGCAAAATGCTTTGATTTTCCCGAGGTGAGGTTAGTCCCATTGTCGGTGACGATTTTGTACAATATACTGTGCCGGCATACGATATTTTCCTTCAAAAAAACCTTGACATGTTTCTCGGTTACTTGTTGGTAGGCTTTGGCCTCAATCCATTTGGTAGAGTAGTCAGTGAAGACCAGTAGGAATTTTAGTCTCTTTTTTCCCCCGGAAGCTTCCATGGGTCCTACGACATCCTTGGACCACTTCATGAATGGGTAGGGAGACAAGATTGACGACATTTCCTTGGGTTCTTGGTGTAGGGTAGGTGCGTGGCATTGGCACTTATCGCATTTGAGTGAGTGAGTTATGCAATCGGCTAGCATTGTCGGCTATAAGTAACCTTGCTTCTTGATTCTGAGGGCGAGGGTTCGTCCACTGCAGTGGCTACTAAACTGTCCCTCGTGCATGCTCTTCATGAGGTCTTTATCTTCTGCATCTAGGTGCATACCATGTAAGGGCCGGAAACGCTGTGTAAAATTGCACGTTGCCGAGGTTCTGTCCCAGCGTGTTTAACCGTTAAGTTAACGCTCGGGTGTTCTATTCTTTCGACTGTGATTATTTGTTTGACAAAAGGATCTGAAGTGGAAGTGAGATCTCTCCCCTAGGGATCCTAGTCAGCTCGAACGATTCGAATTGTTTGGACAACGTTTTGACAAGTTCGAGGTACGCTTCCATGCATTCGTCTTTAGCCTCGTATTCACGGATCCCCATTCCTTGAGCTAGCTTTATGCCAGAGAGGAGGGCTTCATATTCTGATTCGTTGTTCAATGCATTAAATCCAAGTCGGAATGATTGTTCAATGACCTCTCCAGTGATGGAGGTGAGTTGTATTCTGACTCCGGATCCTTGTCGATTTGAGGAGCCGTCGACGAGGAGGAGCCATTTCTTATTGATGTTGGTTCGGTCCAGGTCCACTAACAGGAGCTTGATTACGAAGTCGGCCAGGACATGCGCTTTCAAGCTAGTCCTGGTACGATACTCTATATCGTATTCGCTCAGTTCTATGGCCCATTTAGCGAGACCTCCTGATTGAGTGGGATGGTGCAAAATGGTTTGGATTGGTTGGGATGTCATCACCACTATGGGGTGCAATTGGAAGTACAATCTTTGTTTACGAGCTGACATAATGACAGCTAGTGCCAATTTTCTATTGTTGGATAACGGGTTTCGACGTTTACTAGTGTTTTACTCACATAATAGATTGGTTTTTGTCCTTCGTAGTCCTCTCGTACCAGGACACCATTTATTGCGGTTCAAGAAACCGTTGTGTACAGGTACATTGGTTCTCCTTCTTCGGGTTTTGCAAGTATGGGTGGTTCGGCTAGGTATACATTCAATTGCTTGAAGGCCTACTGGCATTCCTCGTTCCAAACGACCTTTTTGTCCTTTCAGAGGAGTTGATAGTACGGGAGGCATTTATCGGTGGATCTAGATATGAACCTGTTGAGGGCGGCGATACGACCAATAAGTCGTTGGACCTCTATTGTTGTATTGGGTGATGGCATTTCAATGAAGGCGGCAATCTGCTTTAATTTGGCTTCGATACCTCTTTTGGTTACCAGGTAGCCAAGGAATTCTCCTGACGGGACCAAGAAAGATCATTTCTCGGGATTTAGTTTCATTTCAAATTTGTTTAGGATTTTGAAACATTCTCTTAGTTGCGAGACATGGTTCTTTTCATGGGCAGACTTAACCAGCATATCGTCGATGTAAACTTCCATTATTTTTCCGAGTTGGTCGGCGAACATTCTGTTCACTAAGCGTTGGTAGGTAGCACCATCATTTTTCAAACCGAAAGGCATTACTTTGTAGAAGTAAGTGCCTCGATCGGTGATGAAAGCCATTTTTTGTGGTCATCTGGACGCATGAGTATTTGGTTATACCCACAGAATGCATCCATGAAGGATAGTAGTTAATGACCTGTGGTGGCTTCGACCAGTCGGTCTATGTGTGGGAGTGGGAAACTGTCCTTAGGACATGCTCTCCACTTCCTGTTTTTCTTTTTGACTACGATGGGGTTAGCGAGCCAATCGGGATATTTTACTTCCCTTATTGATCTAATTTTTAGTAGTCGGTCGACCTCATCGTTCACAGCTTTGGCACTCTCGGTGCCTAGCTTATGACGTTTTTATTTTAGTGGGCGATAGGTCGGATCAACGTTTACTTCGTGAGAGGTTACTTCAAGGCTTATTCCCCAAAGGTTTGCGTTTGACTAGGTGAAACTATTTTTGTTTTCTTTGAGGAACGAATATCAGCCAGGCAATCTCCTTATTTTGGCTTGATGTTGGCAACTGATCTCTTTACTCTTGCCCATTAACAGACTAAACCAAAGTACCCCGGTTTGACTGAATTCTTACTTTAATTCTTAATTCCTTTGGTTTAGACTAGTATTGTCGGAGGTGCTAATTCCTGCACTTACATCATGTTGATCAAGTCCTTAGGCTTATTTTTAGAGTTCTTCATATAAAATTGTTCTTAATGCTAGTTTTAGATTGATCACCTTGAACTTGATCTTAGATAATACGTGAACCTAGAAAGGCATTTGTCATCAGAACCATTATAGATGAACCGAGTTTATAGGTGTCTAATAAGAATCGAGCCATTTACTTAAGTGAATTTATCAAAGTCGTTTTGATTGCATGTTTAGGATTAGGGATTTGTCAAGCGAACGCTGGGAATCCTTAGGTTAGACATGGGGAGTAATGGGAAGCCAACACTGGGTTATTCGATAAAAGTGGTTTGTGTTTGAGAACGGGTCAATAATAATCCTAGTCATAGCTAGATCGACAATTTATCAATTTTCTAAGACTATTCCTAGACCTGACGCTTTAATCTCCTGAATTTACAACTTGATTTATTGTTTTCTTGTCTTTACTTTCATCTACATTGTCTAGGTAAATAATCATCATAGATTTATTATGTGAACAACGAGAGTTTAGTGAAATTTGACCTTAAGTGCTAACGACGATCTCTTATTTGAGGGAGTAAGCTTAAGGATAATTTGAGGTATATCAAATTTGGCGCCATTGCCGAAGTCACCATCAGACTAGGTGTAGATTTAAGTTTGAACATTTCTTTTACTTCACCTACTCACGTGTTTCTTCTTCTTTTAGTCTCTTGTGTTTCACGTACCTAGAGAATTTGATTCACGAATCTATTGCAACAGAGTTGATCTATTCTACTCAAAACGATCAGCGATCCAGCTATCCCCTTTTGCAAGAGAAGACTTTGTTATTCACCCTGCCTATTATGATTTTGTTTCAAGATGGAAGTTTATAGGTGCTCCTTATGAATCACCACTTGATCATTTGGAAATCTTTGAGGACTTAGTGTCGTCGAGATGGTGTACCAGCTGATTATCATCTTTGCAAACTCTTCCCCCACTCTCTAATGGGCAGAGGAATATCATGATTGCGACAGCTCGAAACTGGTTCATTGACAAATTGGACTAATATGAAGAACGCATTCATGAATCACTTCTTTGATGAATCAATGACAGAAGCACTTCGATTGAAGATTTCTTTGTTCACTCAGGATCCAACATAAACTTTCAAATATGCGTGGATCAAATTCAAATCCTATCAGAGGGACTGCCCACAACATGGTTTCCAGGAAATCCTGCTCATCAACATATTTTTCTGAGGGATAGATGAGTCGTATCATATGTCACTAGACGCAGCAAGTTATTGCAACTTCATGACAAGATCCCCCGGCAAAGCACTGGTACTAATCAACAACATTATCACGAGTCTTACAACAAAGATCACGGATACTAAGCGCAAAAATTGGTTGAGGCTTCCATCATTAACAAAGAGGAACAAGGATCTACACACATTGCTTCTCGAGATATCACTTCTTACATTGAAACCCACCCACCACCCGTTGCTAAGTGATATAACCCTATTTCTACTATTTTTAGCTACGGTTTATATATAAGTTTTAGAGTCTTTTTGTTATTTGTAGAGTCTTTTTAGAGCTTTTTCAGGTATTTTATGGATTGGGACAAGAATGGAGATAAGGAGACATTTTAGAGTAAAAACTGAAGAAACTAAGCCAAAGGAGGAATTCAGTTTCATATCAAGTCGAGAGTGTCAATCAACACACTCTAGGTGTCGATCGACACACTCTTGGTGTCGATCGAGACAAGTTGCGGCCTAGTAAAGTCTAAGACGGTTTAGAGTTTGAACAAATGAAAAATTTCCCTAGAAGACTTCCCTATTTAAAATTATTAATATATATATATATATATATATATATATATTAATATATTTATATAGTTTAAATGTCATTAATTAGGCCTAAGATGTTTTTGAGCACTTTCCAAGCTATTCAGACATTGGATCCCTATTTTCAGAGTTTCATGAGAGATTTCAATAATAGTGAAGAGATCTTTTCTAACTCTTTTCTCCTTATTGATTTTGTTTATGCTTTCTTATTCATACATGTTGTTTGCTTTATTCATCATGTATGAGTAGTCTGCTTGTTAGGGTTAGGGTTTCTCAATAGGGTTATAGATGATTTAGTAGATCGCCCACCTATTAGGATATATGTAGGATTCTTCATCTTTGGTTATTTTTAATGCTAGTTCTAGAGCAATTAACTAGAACTTGATCTTAAATAATAGGTATGCCTATTTGTTACCAGAAATACTTTTTGATGAGCCAGGTTTATAGGTGTGTAATAAGAATCGGCCTATCTACTTAGGTGAACTTATCAAACTCGTTTAGCATGCATGTCTTAAATTGGGGATTTGCAAAGCCAACGCTGGGAAACTTTAGCCTTAGACATAGTGAGTAATATGACGAATCACCTGTTACCATCTAACAGTGATTTGAGTTTAAGAAAGGTTCGATAACATCCTAGCTTTTACTAGATCTACTAATCATTTGTTTCCTAAGAATACCCTAAACCTAAAGTTTTTATTATCTTATCTTACAACCCATAATCTGCTATTTGCTTTGCTTTATCTTCTTTCTTACTTTCTTATTATCTATCTAGCTTGATTTCGACAGGCATATTGTGTGAACAAAAGAGCTTTTTGAAATTCAACACTAAGTACTAACCATGAACTCTTTATTTAAGACGGTAAGCTTAGGGTAAATTTGTTCCATGTCACTAAGAATAAAACTAAAGCCATGCTAGAGGGACTACTCAGATAGCTAAAAATCGGTTTATCTCAAATGCAAACAGACATCAGGAAACTCCAAGAGTCTTCCTCTACAACAGAGTCCGTCAATGTAGTTACGCTATGTAGTGGAAAGCTAGTCAACCCAGTTCTTTAGAGAGAACATTCATCAAGAGCTAAGCTTTCTCCAGTTGCAGAAAAACCTTCAGTGTCAATCGATACAACAGGGTGTCGACCAACACCAATTAATCTTGAAGAAGCTGTTATTCCTGTGTCGAGCTGAATCGAAAATTTCATGAAGGAGGAGGAACCAATGCCCGATAATGTCGATCGACACTTACCCATGTCAATCAACACCCAGTTCATTCAGACAAAATCCCAACTACAGCTGAAGCAAAATCAGCAAATCGAAGTATTCCTTTTTCTAAGGATCCTAAGAAGGCAAGAAAAGCTTTAGATGATGTCAGATGCAAGGCTATGATTGACAAACTGACTTTTGAAATGCCTTTTGTGGAAGCTATTCTAATCTCTCTTACGATACAAAAATATATCAAGACATTGGTCACCAAGAATCTGAAGAATGAATGCAGCGTTATGATGATCTCAGAACCGGACTCCAAGAAAGCTACAAGATCTTGGTACCTTTTTACTCGGAGCAACTATTGAGTTTAGGGTTTAGGGTTTAGGGTACCAGCTACCTTCCCAAGAGCTCTATGCGATCTTGGTTCTAGTGTAAACCTTATGCCTCGTTCTGTAGCAACACATATTGGGTATTTCAATCTTGGGCCTACTAATATCACTCTTGTATTAGCACATTGTTCAACCCGTATTCTAGATGGTGTCCTATATGATGTTCTTGTGATGATTGAGAATAGCATGATTCCCACATATTATGTGATTTTATCTTATGAAAGAAAACTTAAGGATCCTTTAATCCTTGGTAGACCTTTCTTGCACACAGCTAAAGCTATCATAGACATTCACAAGGGAAGAATATGGCTGAATGTTGGTGATCTTACTGTGCAATTTGATATGAACAAGTTGGTTAAGAAGCCGATTATAGAAGGTAAAACGTTTCTGATAGATTCTTTCGCACCAATAGCTTCAAAAAGTATTTCAGAGATAGAGACTGGTATTATCAATAGAGGATATCGCAGAATTGGACAACAAAGCTGCTAGATGAGACCCAACATGTGATGCAACTAATAGTCCAAGAAGATCTTCCATCTACGACCCCAAAACTGATTTCTAACGCCGATAGGGGTCTAGATAAAGCCCCTAAGATTGAGCTAAAGCCACTTCTTTCAGGGCTAACGTACGAATTTCTTGGTAAAAAATCTTCTTACCCTGTTTTTGTTAATGCCTCTTTAAGTCACGCAGAACTCACCCTATTGCTAAGCAAGCTGCGCATATATCGCAATGCTCTTGGCAACTCTCTTGATGATATTACAGGTATGCATAGAATCTATCTCGAGGATGAGACTAAGTCTTCAATTGAGCATTAGAGAAGACTAAATCTGAATTTGAAAGATGTTGTTAAGAAAGAGATCATGAAGCTGTTCGAAGCACGGATCATCTATCCTATTTCAAATTGCAGTTCGGTCAGTCCAATCGATGTAGTTCCTAAGAAAGGAGGTGTTACAGTGGTCAAGAACGACAAGGATGAATTGATTCCTACAAGGACGATTAAAGGCCATCGTATGTGTATCGATTACCGGAAGCTGAATGCTTCTACCAGGAAAGATCATTTTCCTTCTACCATTTATTGATCAGATGCTGGAAAGGATAGCGAATCACAAGGACTACTGTTTCCTTGATGGATATTCGGGTTTCTTCTAAATCCCCATTCATCCCGATTACCAAGAGAAGACCACATTCACTTGCCCATATGGTACATTCACTTATCGCAGGATGCCTTTCGGTCGTTGCAATGCTTCTACAACCTTTTTAGAGAGGTATGATGTCTATCTTTACAGACATTATTGAGGACTTCATGGTGGTCTTTATGGACAATTTTTCAGTTTATGGATCATTGTTTGAGGGTTGTTAAGAGAATCTCTACAAAGTGTTGGCAAGATGTGAAGAGAAACATCTAGTTTTGAATTGGGAGAAATGTCACTTCATGGTGCAAGATGGAATAGTTCTTGGTCACAGGATTTCAACACATGGCATAGAGGTTGACAGAGCTAAGATTAAGGTTATGACAAGCCTTCAGCCACCTGATAACGTCAAAGCCATGAGAAATTTCCTTGGTCATGCTGGTTTCTAAAGGAGATTTATCAAGGATTTCAGAAAAATCGCCAGACCGTTGACAGCTTTGCTCTACAAGGATGTCAAGTTTGAGTTTACAGTAGAGTGTCATGATGCATACCGTCAGATATAACAAGCCTTGATAAGCGCACCAATAGTTCAACAATACCTTTTAAAGTAATGTGTGATGCTAGTGACTTTGCAGTTGCGACAGTTCTAGGGCAGAGAAAGGATAAGAAACTTCATGCTATCTATTTTGCTAGTAAGACACTTGATGATGCGCAGAGAAATTATGCAACAACAGAGAAGGAGCTGTTAGCTGTTGTTATCGCTTTTGAAAAATTCAGATCTTATCTTGTTGGATCTAAGGTGATTTTGCATACAAATCATGTAGCCATGAATTATTTGATGCAAAAGAAGAATGCTCAGCCAAGGCTACTAAGATGGATTTTGCTTCTTCAGGAATTTGGCATCGAGGTGCGAGATAAGAAAAGAGTTGAGAATGGTGTTGCAGATCATTTGTCACGAATTAGGATTGAAGATGATGTTCCCATCAATGACTTCTTGCTTGAAGAAAATATATACATGATTGATACAACTAAGAAAGACGACTACAAAATTGTTGAGTTGATGAATCGAGCTGCATTGTCGATAGATAAAAAACATTCAAAGTGTCAATCGACACCTCCGTTACAGTTGAGAATGAGATTCGACCATGCTCGAGGGTGTCGACCGATACCATTCAAAGGGTCGATCGACACCTGACTAATCAGACGAACGACTGGATTTTCACAAAGAACTGCGCTGCCACAGTAGTTGAAAACGATTATCCATGGTATGCTGACGTAGTTAACTACCTTGTTGCAGATGCACCAAGGCCTATAATGACAGGAAGATCATCTCTCGATCCCTCGACCTAATGACCAGGTACTTCTTTATAATTCTTGACTAAATATATTTCATGGCAAGTTGTCTTCTCGTTGGTCAGGTCCCTAGATTCGTTCAGTTCAACCATATAGAACTATCGTTCTTATTGGGAAAAATGGCAATAAATTTTCAGTAAATGGACAAAGAGTCAAGCATTATTTGGTTGAAACCGAAATTTCTATGGCGAGACCATTGGATCTTCAGGATCCACCTATTGATTGAACTGCTCCAAAGTTAAGCTATTGACTCTAAACAAGCGCTTAATGAGAGGCAACCCACTGGTAAGTTATATATAGTTTTTTTATTTCACTTAATTATTTTCTATCTTTGATTATTCAAAAGAAAAAGAAAAAAAAGGCTTAATTACGAGTTTTGGTGTCGAGCAAGCTCAATGGTATCAATCGACACTAAGCTAGTGTCGATCGACACCGTTAATTTCGAGGTATGTTGCGTTAAAACCCTTAAGCTTCAATTTCTTCTTCTTTATTTTCTCATCGACAATTTTTGTTTTTTCTGTCTAGATTTCTCGTTTCTTCACTGTTATCTTTGATTTCAAAGTCTAAATTCATTAGAATTTTGCTCTCTATTCATTCCCAGTATTAATTTTATTGATCTGAAGAATGGTTGGCGAGAAAAAGCGACAAAAGAAAGGTGGCAGTGCAGGTTCTTCTTCCTCCTCCCAGCCATAGTGGCGCACCACTACCGCCGGCGACTCACCACCACCGCAGACCCAACCTCCTGTAGCTTTTCACGGTCGTTTTCACGTTTCCCTTGCCCAAAAATGGAGAATGAGCGAATTCACAAAAAGTGACTATGTTCATCACCCTTTTTCTCGGGATTGAGATGAATATGATACATTGTTCTACAATGCTTGGTTGAATGTGGATACCCAACCTACTCGGTTTGCGGATTCGGATTTAATGCATTGTATGCGGATGGAGAAGTCTGTTTAGGATTGCTAGATGATATAGGCTTGAGAACGATTTGTACTAGGCAGTATGATTTGTATCCAGAGCTAGTGTGGCAATTTATGGCATCTGTTAGGGTTATTATGCGGATGACAGGGTGCGAAATGCTCAGGAAGGAGCTCTTATCTTCTTCATTTGTGGTGTTCGGAACCATATGAATCAGTTGCCCTGTACTAAGCTTACAGAGATTACAAGGACAGCTTGAGGAGCTTGGTTTCCACCTTGATCGGGAGATGGCTACACGCTGCACCACACACTAGGCGATAGAGAGGCACAACCATGGGATCCGCACCAACACAGACAGTCGATGAGTTCATTGACCCTGTTGGGGGTCTTTGTTTTGGGTCATCTTCTTCAGCCTTGACTTTCGAGCTTCCTACTCATCCACCCATTCCGATGGAGCCATCAGCCTTTCAGCAGCATGTAGTTGACAGTTTTAAGAGCGTTTGGATTGCGATAGCTACACTTTCTTGTTCTGGTTGTATTGCCCCTACTCATTGTTGTCGTTGCTCTCCAATACCCACTTCAGGCTTTGAGCATGAGGATTAGCCATTCTCCCTATCTTTACTTCTTGTTTTCACTTAGTTTTTCTTTCTCTTTATACATTTTTTGTTTCTTTGAGACAGTTTGTTATTTGCTTCGAAACTTGTTGCACTTATTTTCTTATGCTTTGTTGAACCTTATTGATGTGTGTTATCGTGATTTAACAGTTTCAACTAAAGGATCCATGTTAAAACACTAAGATAAGCTCAGCAATGCTGAGCTGAAATCGCAAAGCAACACAGTAACGACTAGAGTGTCGATTGACACCAACTTGGTATCGATCGACACTGCTTAATGGTTAATGTGGCAACTTTGTTTCTCTAACTTTTTAACTCTTAATAAATTTTTCTTTTGATTTCTGTAGCTTAATAACTCTTCGGACAATGTTATCTAAGTCTAGGGAGTCTATTGCTAACTTTATCTTATCTTTTCTTAAGAGTCAGTTGCGTTATTTTTAATAGAGTGTCGTTTTATTGAATCAAAATTTTGTCTGAAATTATGATCTTTCTCTCGATTTTATTGCATGTATTGATTAAGTACTGCATATTCGATTCAACCCGACTAATGGAAAATCCAGAGGGCAAGCCAACAGAATTAAGGACATCCATCTTTCCAACATAATCCATAAAGGCTGGAGCTAATGTCACTGCTCTTCCTTTTACCTCATCAAAAATGTTAATTGTTCATAGGATTTGACTCCTTGTTCATACCTGATAATAAGACCAATGTGAAAAAGAATAAGTATTACTCTTCCCATATAACAAATTACAGAAAAAGAGAGTAATGAAGATGATTTTCTGTAGTGTAAAGGGCTAGGAATATTTCCTTTGATCCCATTATCCGATGAGCGAGTACTCCTTGTCTAATCTCTGAAAAGAATAAGTTTGGGAAGAGAAAAAATGCAAAAAAAATGTTTTAATGGTTAAATTATCATGGTATAGTACATGAATGAGTCTAGTAGGTTCTTGAGTTCTAACTTGATTGATGAGACCCTGCGATGAAAGCCTAATGGATATAGTTGTGAAATTTGGTATGAAATTTAGGATGTTGTGTAAGCCTGCGGATAACTACATGGTGGTTAGGACTTCAATAGAACTGTTAAGTACGTGGATATGGTTTGAATGATCAAGCTGATAAGCTAGAGAGATCGGGAGTTTTTACATTTTCAAACTTCTTCCACATGTTCGGATTTATGTTTTGCTTGAGGGCAAGCATAAGCTAAGTCTGTGGGAGTTGATATATCATGGTTTTTACTGATTTTTAACATAGTATTAGGATAATTTTTTGAGTCTTTCTAGTCCTTTTCGTATGTTTTGCAGCCATTATAGGTACATAACTTCTTTTGAGAGCTATGGAGCATAATCAGGAACTTTGGAAGCTTTCCAGGAAAGAAGACTAGTAGAAACGTTACTCACACGATGGTGTCGATCGACATCACATCTATGTCAATCGACACCCTTATTTGAAAAAGTAATTCCCACGTTTCATCAAGTCTTTAACAAGTCCCAGAAGTTTGTCTTATTTGTAAAACAGACCATGCATATTTTTAGTAACATATTTATTTTTAAAGAATATTAGGCAGAAAGACACTTTTTGAGTTCTAATTAGGCAATGTAGCACTTTCATAGAAGTAGGCACTTTTTCAAGTTTTTTTACCATAAACTCAAAAGTAAGTTAACCATAGTTACTTTGGTGTAGTTGAGGAATTAAATAATATTTTTCTTCCTACTCTTTTCTTTCTTCCTTCTTCCTTCTCTTTTCCTTCTTTCTTCTTCCTCTCTCCCAAATGACGTGACATCTCTCTCAAATCTATTTTCCTTCTTTCTTCTTCCTCTCTCTGAAATCTCAATTACATGTCTCAAATTTTTGAGCAAAGTTTCAACTTGTTTGATTCAAATAGAAATTAAATTTTATAGATTTTATAAACCAATTTGTTTGATTCAACTTGATTAGTCAAAATTGTTAAGATCCGGTGATACAATCAAATATTTTCAATTTTTTTTTTACTTTTCTTTGTTTAATTTGACCTAATTTTGATGAATAAGGTAAAGACTTTAATTTGTTTTTGTGATAGTTGATGGAGAGGTGAAATGTGAGAGGTGGAAGAGGGATGATGATGATGGTGGTAATAATGGTTATGGTTTTGATGAATCAAAGAAGACATGGTGGTTGAATAGGTTAATGAGTCGGAGGAAGAAGATGATAGCAGAGTGATAGGCGGCTAGGGTTTCAAGGAAAGGATGATATGTATACAAATTACTATTTTGTCATTCTTATTTGTATGTAAACCACGTGGTCAGAGTTTGGTGGATGTGCATCGATGGTCGATAGTTCAAAATGATTGAAATGACCACATGGTCAGAGTTTGGTGGATGTGTGTTGATGGTCGATAATTCAAAGTGATTGCGTTTTGATAATACTATCCATAAAACAGGTGTTAAGTTATGAAAAAGATGTTGATAAATATGGTGAAACAAGTTCTGTTGGTCATATCCACAAAAGTTTATTTACGAAAATGTTAATATTTATTTATCCACGATTACATATTAACAAATAATAAATACGAGTGTATATTGTATGATTGTTTATGAACACATCGATCTCAATAATATTTTACGCTTTCACATTAAGAAGAATGCTTTAGATTATCATGGACCAGAAGTGATGGTTATAGATTATGTACATATAAAACTTAGGATTTAGGGTTTAGGCTTTAAAGTCAAGGGCTAGGGTTTAATGTCTAGGGTTTAGGATTTAGTATCTAGGGTTTACATTTTAGGATTTAGGCTTTATTGTTTTGGATTTATCGTTTAGTTTAGATGATTTAGGGTTTTGGGTTGAAGAATCATGGTTTTCTACAATGATTTAGGGTTTATGGTTACATGTTTCTCGTTTGAGATTATATATTCCATTGTTGTCCATATGGATTAGATCATATGGATTTTCTATTTAAATTTGTTTATATTTAGGAGATTTATGTTTAATATTGATGGACAACAACAAGAAGGTTTAAAGTTAAGAGCTTAGAATTTAGGATTTAGGGTTTAGGGTACGTGATATGGTATATGTATATTGTTAAGGGTTTATTCTTTATGGTTTAGGGTTTAGGGGTTTAGGGTTTAAGGGTTTAGGGTTTAAGGTTTAGGGTTTAGGGTTTAGGGTTTAGGGTTTAGGTTATAAGGATTTCTCCATACAATACATAAGAATTTTTTGCCTTTACACATTTCCAAAAAAAAGGATTGTAGAGACTATCAAGGCTGGACCAGTATACAAAATCTCTAGATTTTTCCAACCCAAAATATATGACCACGTTGATATGTATAGTTGAACAATATATGCCCTAATATATAAGTATTTTTCGGGTTGTCAAACCACGTGGCTTTGTTATGATGGATAACCTAAAGCTAATTATGTGTAATTGGTTTAATGATAAGTATTAATAGTTTATTTATTAATTTGGATTTAGGGTTTAGGGAAATACTGTTTAGGAATTATATTTTAGGGTTTAAGGTTTAGGGTTTAGGGTATAATTATTATTGTCTGGATTTTAGAGTTTAGCGTTAGAGTTTATAGTTTAGAAAATTAGTGGTTTAGGGTTTAGAGATTAGGATTTAGGGTTTAGGGTAATGTTATAGGGTTTTGGGGTTAGGGTTTAGTGCATAGTATTTAGGGTATAGTGTTTATGGTATATGGCTTAGAGTCTAGGTTTAGGACTATGTTTAAGGTAATGTAATAGGGTTTTGGGTTAAGGTTTTAGGTTTAGGGTTTAGGGTTTTGGGTTAAGGTTTTAGGTTTAGGGTTTAGGGTTTAGTGTTTAGGATTTATGGTATATGGTATAGGGTATATGTATATGGTTAAGGGCTTAGTGTCTATGGGTTACAATTTAGGGTTTAGGGTTTAAATATAGGAGTTAAGGTTTAATGTTTAGAGTTTAGTATCTAATGTTTAGGGTTTAGGATTTAGTGTTAAGGAACTATGATTGTTTATAATGATTTTAGAGTTTATAGTTACATGGTTCTCATTAAAGATTATATATTTCATTGTTGTCCATATGGATTAGATCATATGGATTTTTTGTTTTCTGAATCTGTTAATGGGTTGATGATACAATAAATAATAATACGAATAAATATAGTAATATGGGATTCAAAATGAAGGAAAAAATGTTATTATTATATATATTACAAAAATGGTTAAAAGATATTTAATAAAATAAAGAATGTGACAAACTAAAGAAAAATAAAATTATAAAAGAAAGAGAGAGAAAATAAAGTGAGAAGAGAGATACATCCAAAGCCATTAGATCTATTCTCTTTCATACATATCCAATGGCTGAGAATAAACAAGTTAGTCATAGTTGGGTTAATTGCTCACATGATAGAAGGGTAAATTAGTATTGATTTTTATCAAATAGTGAAAAACCTCCAAAAAGTGCCTACTCCCTCCAAAGTGCTCTAAATGGAGTTACAAACTTGTAAAGTGCCCCATCATAACACAACCCCTTAAAAACTTTTAGGTGTGTAATTAGAATTGACTTATTTACTTAGGTGAAGTTATCAAACTCGTTTAGCATGCATATTTAGGATTAGAGATTTTCCAACCCATCGTAGAGAATCCTTAGCTTAGATATAGGGAGGAATGCCAAGCCAACGTTGGGTTATTCTATAATAGTGGTTTGTGTTTGAGAACGGGTCGATAACAATCATAGTCATAGCTAGATCTACAATTTAGCTATTCCCTAAGACTATCCCTAGACCTGAAGCATTAATCTCCTGAATTTAGAACTTGATTTACTATTTTCTTGTCTTTACTTTCATCCACTTTGTCTAGCTTAATATTAATTATCACTTATTTATTGTGTGAACAACGAGAGCTTAGTGAAATTCAACACTTAAGTGCTAATGACGATCTCTTATTTGAGGGAGTAAGCTTAAGGATAATTTGAGCTATATCAGATACACCTGAAGCACATAAGAGAAGAAAAACAAGAAACGCGTTAGTATCAAAAGGAAAAGAAAAATTTAAACAAAATCTCTAAACTAAACCAAATGGTGATTCCCATGAAATTCCCAACGGTGCCAATTTGAGATATGATTAAATTACCCTAAACTACTATCTCAAATAAGAGGCCAATTGTAATTATTTAGGGATTGATTTCCACGAAGCTCTCTTGTTCACACAAAAGGTTATAGTATCGAAATTAAGCTAAATCAATAAGTAATGAAAATAAAAGAAAGCAGATTAGCAAACTGCAAATTTTAAGTTTGTAAATGCAAGTAATTAAGACGTTAGGCTTAGGGATATTCTCAAGAAAACTGATACAAAAACTTATTCAAAAAGTAAAGCAGATGAGAAAATAAGGGAACAATGAAACCTGGCAAGGAAAGCGTAACTGCGCTCTGATACCAGATGATACATGACATGGTGGTGAGCCTTGTATTAGATAGAGATGGTGGCTTCACAAAGTGGCGATCGCTTCTCTCCTGTGAAGGACAAATGGTCCATGATGTAGATCTGACACGATGGCGATCCCTTCTCTCGTGTGGGATCAAATAGAGGGGAACGCTGGCGGATTGAAGTACACCACAAATATGTGATTGGTGTCTGATATAGTAAACAAACTTAACCTTGGTGAATCACAAACACAAGACAAAGAGCAAGCTTATTCTCTCAAGAAACCTTAAAGAGAAAAACATAAGAAAATGCGGCTTCTTTATTGACCATTAAGGTTGAAACATTGTACAACTTTCTCCATGCAGACTTTATAAGACTCCTTCAGCTAGCCCTAGGGTCAAAAAAGAAATGCAAAAATGTAACAAGGAAAAAAAAAAAATCAAAGCACAAAAGCCATTGATTTTAGAAAGACAATAAACTATATAAGGAAACTACTTAACTTCTCTTGAGGAGCACGTTTGATGATGAGTCTAGCCGTTTTTTGGGCTGTGTGAACTTGGAAAGATAGTATTAATTGAATAAACCTTATCTGGATGCGTTTTTGGCCCAATAGATGTCGAGTAAGTCACTTCTTATAGTACTTGTTGAGGTACTTCTGGATCACGTCTTCTGCTTGTTTGCTGGCTAGTTCCATGAAGTAGGGTTCTTTCTGGAGTTCCTCTTGAGAAGTTTAATTAGTTTCTTCGAGATCTTCCACGTCCTTCATGTGTTGGTCTTGATCTTGACTCTCTTGATTTCAGATGTGACGCTTGAATCGTTTGTCTCTTGCAGCTCCAAAGTCTTCACTTGGTTTTTAAGGGCTCTTGAACCTGTCAAATGAGATTTCATACCTAGGGGAGTAGTTCGTTCAAGACTCATTTTGGTGAATGCTTGACAAGCTCATCTTCAGCTATTAGTTCATATCCGGTAATGGGTGCTACTGACCAGTTTACTCCCTCAAACTCTAAGGAGCTCATAATATAGAGCACAACAAAGTTAAACCTTTTCTTCAATTTTTTAGCCTTTGAACGTGTTATGCGACCTTCTGGGGCTTCTGGTACAGGATGTAGTACAGTATGTGGTACATAATGTAGTTCAGCAGTTATGGAAGTAAGGTTGATGTCTACATCACAATGTACCAGATGAAGAGAGAGTTCTGAGAACTCCGCCAGGAAAATATGGACTATAAGGGAATATGTGGTGGAGTTCGATCAATTGAGCAGGTTTTCAAGCCGATTCTTGGATGAGGAGGAGCTTGTTCGCATGTTTATAAGGGATATGAGGATTAAACTTCAAAATCCTTTGTGAGAGGAACTACTACCCAAACATGATTGAGCTAGTGGAAATAGCTGCTAATTAAGAAATTGGGCTAGAAAAAGAGACGGTTGAAGCTGCAAAGGGGATGGATTCTCACAAGAGGACTTGGATAACCAAATGCGAGAGAAAGCTCATGTGTGTGATACTTGTGGAAAACTACACCGCGAAGTTTGTTAGATAACCTCAGGCAGTTGCATGAAATGTGGCTAATTGGGGCATAAAAGAGAGAATTCCCCAAGAGGAATTTATCATTTCCATAGGTGTGGGCGGCCCAGACATTACGCTATTGCAAGACAAAACAACTCAACCAAACTGAGGAACAATTGTCATCACCTCCAAAACGATCGGCTTTGGGAAGAGACAAATAATTTGTTTCGAGACTTGATTTATATTTGGATTTTTGTTTCTTATTGTATTTGGATTTTCAAATTTATGCTTCATTTAGTTATTGCTACACTACTTGATATTTGAGTTTTTAAAGGTCAACTGAATTATTTTTAGTGTTATGTTAGTTCAAATCATATATAAATGAAAATATAATTCATTGCCGAATTCGTCCTCGAATTCCATAAGCTTGAAAAATTGTAACATCCTCAATCGTAATTAAGTTGAAGCCCATAAAACCCAAGTAAAGCAAAATCATAAAACGACAAGGTTTTGTATGTGGCCATATACATGTGTATGTGTGTCAACATATCCTTCTTCTTTAGAAAATCTAGTTTAAGCCGCCAAGATAAAATTCTAGTCCAATTACAAAGGCAAATTGTGGTGAAAGTAAAGGCAACATTATCACCATTGGAGCGGAGCTTCACGTAGTCACCGTCGTTCACATCACCCACCAGAATCGAGACCCATTGTACTAGTTCTTTTGGATAAGGAAACCCGACCTAATTATTTCTTCTTCTTCTTCTACAACTCCTTGTTTTGATCTGTTGGATCTTTGGATTAAATAAAAGTTTTTATTGTGAAGAAGAAGAAGAGAAATTGTGCCAAGTAAGGATTTACTGGACAGATTTCCCGTCGAAACAGAAAGACTTAGATCAATATTTTGACGTCTCTCGATACATCTCGCTTCAAGGAATCCATAGCAGTTTATGTTTTGTTAAAAGGAGGTATATTGCATTCAGAAATTGTTTTGGAAGTTGATGAAAAATCACTTGTTTTGATTTCTAGAAAACCTAACTTTTTAAAACAAAATTATCAGATTCAAGTTAGAGCAAACTAGGCGAGACCTACAATTGTTATTGACAGAGGAGGTGTGAGGAAAGCGACCTAAGTCTTCAAAGTTGCCGGAAAAGGTACACCCTAGCAATCACGACGTTTGCTTGTTGTTCAAGAAACAATTGTGCTTGTTAAAAAAAGAAACCCTAATATATTGTTTGAATTTATTTCTTTAGCTGCAAGTTTCCAGAACATTGTCGCTGTTTCTAGTCGCATTTGCAACTTGCTAGTCACTATTTCTAACTAAATTAAGGCAAAAGTGAGGCGGGATTTGCGGAAACATTGTGGTTACTTTATAAGTATTTTCTTCTTGAATTGCGTGTATAGGCTTAGCCACTTTGTCCCTTGATGTATGTCTATTGATTCAAATTGTGTGACATAGAAGGAAGATATGATGTATGATAGGAATACTTTATATATAACATGATGATATAATTTGAGTTTACGTGTTGGCGGCACGAGCTTGGGATTGCATTTCATGTCTCATGATCGGCGAACCTGTGATTTGTTTCGTACATGGATTATTTGACAAACCTGAGATTGGTTTTATGGTTTTATGCCAAATGCTTGGATGAGCCTGATATTGATTTCATGCCAATTGATTTGATGAGCCTAAAATTGGTTTCGTCTTTGTGATTGGACGAGCCTGAGATTGCGTAGAACACTACATTTCCAGTCTTTAATATATCAAATCGGTCGCTATATTTAAATTTGCCACTGTTACTGCACTAATTTTATTCGGTTGCTTATGGAAATAAGCTAAATGAAATTCAGTCGCCGTAATCACCATGTGTGGCTGATTAGCTACTACGTTGCTACTTCACTTACTAGTGGCTATATGGTGACCAATTGGCAACCATTGGTTATGTAGTAGTTAACTGCTGAATCAGAAACAAAATGATGGTATCTAATGTAGCTACTGCTTGGGTACTATTTTTTTTTGTAGCAATTAGCTATTGAGTTACTAACTATTATCATAGCAAAATGGCACTATTTTGTCACCATAATTAGTGGTGGCTGTAATCGTAACCACTATTGGTGAATATTTGGAACTGATTTAGCCACCATCTTTGCAAAAACTTAGCCACTAATTTTGTTTTGAAATAATAGTGGCAATCTCTTTTTGTTCAATGGTCGCCACTGAACAATGTTTCGTTTATTCTGAATCTAAATACAATTAAATACAACAAACAATTCACAAATTCCAACACAAATCCTAAATCAATCCAAAATACATTCCGATACATAAGTTTAAGGTTTTAAGTTTTACAATCCAAAAAAAGATACTAAACATTCAGTTTCACAGTAAACAAATGAAAAACTGAAAGGATTGATCAAGTACAGAGATTATTGTCATTGGTACTCAAATCCAAATCTGGGCGAGGAACCTGAGTTCTTACTAGTGTGTTAAGAGAAGACTGATTTTGGGGCTGATGTTCTGTGGCGGTTGTGCATGTCGGATTCGCACACTCAAATATTGTTTGACTTTCACTCTTGTTGACTTATTGCATCTTCCGTAGGGTATCCAACACCAACAATTACCCATCCCCCCCTCCTTAAATATTGTTTGACTTTCCACTTTTCCAACGACTCTCGTGGCCGTTTCGTTCTCAGCCACAAGTTCGTGTAAGGTATATACTCCTTTCTTCTCTTTCACTTCTTATACTTACTCTTCCTCTTTAGGACAAATAATCGAAAAGAATCTATTTTCTACTTTTTCTGCAATTATGAATCCTTCATCCCCATTATGAAGCTTCGACTCTTCGGCGGAAAGGCACAACTCACCTTTTGACGACTAGAACCCTCCTCGCTCGTCTGTCGACCTCTGTTCTCACCTGAACGATATAGCTGGTCCGTGTGTACTCTACAATTCGATTATGCCAGATTAACCTTCCCGCTTCCCGAAGCTCTGGTCCAATTCGGAATTACACTTCCCCAGCTGTCCCCCAACCTTCTCAGAACGATCCTGAGAATTATTACGGTAGCGGCTGTTATTTACAATTAACATGATATGGAGCCCATTGTCATTTGTTATTTACAGTAATGTTGTCTATATTTTGTAGTATACATATGCATTTTCACTCAATTGTAAAAATTAAACACAATTTAGGCAAAGAAAATCAACGGAAAGTCTTCTTCAATTATTAGTCCCTTCTCTATACTTCACTCTTTTATAACATCAATATTTTTATGTCCTTTAGATAATAAAAGAAGAATAATCAATAGATTATTTATGATGCATAATTCTATTTAATCAAAACAATATATATATATATACATATTATATATATATATAAATATTATATATATAGAGTAATAAGATTATAGATATTGAAAAATTACAACAAACATAAGCTAGAAATGGATGCCTTAATCGGCTAAGTTGAAAGAGTTGAAACCTTGATTCAACTTTGTTCCTCCAAAAAGTCACAATTTGCCTTAAAACAAAATTCAAACCAATTTTAAAGTTGGATAATTACACTTTTTAGTTGGAAATTGTTCATCCTCAAATTAGGAGAGGAACAAATTGAACAAAATGAAAACTTACTTATTTTATTTTATCATTTATTTAAATTATTTTATATAAATTTATTGTTTGTTTAGAGAATCTCAAAAATTTAAATACTAAACTAATTTAGTTTAATCTTTGGATACTTTGTAATCAAATAGAAGATATTCAAGTACAGACACCAACATCTAATAGTAGTTCCTACAAATCATTTCTCTATTTAACTGTTTTGAACAATTCATATTTTTATTTTATTAAAACCAACAACTAATATCAGTTCCTATAAATATACTCTGCCCATCAAGATTTATCTTCATAGAAAATATTATGAGCTAAACTCCTTTTCTTGTTTTAAAAATAATTATAGTCATGAGTGAAAGGTAAGTTTCCTCTCTACTTATAAACACAATGATGATCAAAGTGTTGGGATGGAAGAAGAAACACAAGATGAAAATTATATGAATATCGCCTGTTGTCAAATTGCTGAGCAAATATGGTGGCAAGTCGACGTAGTTCTCAATAGCAACATTAGATTTTATTTTAAATAATATTTCTCTACATTCAACTATTTAGCTAGATTGTCACCAATTAGCATAATTTTTATCTTATTCATCTAATTCAGTTTATTCAGCTCATCTATACTATTATTTGAGCAGTATGTTTATGGAGCTACCCTGAAAGTTGATTAGTATTTACAAAGAATGTCATTCTGTTAAAGAATTTATGACATAAAAAAAATCGTTTTAATGGACGTGGATCTATTTTAACCCGTTTTGTTGCAGTCGAATAGTAAGTTCTAATCTTAGCCATCAAAATTCTTTATTATGAACCTTTGATTTAATTTTAATCCATTAACAAATGTGCGGATCTTTTTACCCGAATGATAATGAACGGGTCATAACTTATAATCTCAGCCCTGGAAAAGGAATGTTCCCAATCGTTTTTGAATTATCTTACTTTAATGCAAGTAAATTTAAATTTTTTACCCAACTATAAGTAATCAAATATATATTTTAAAAATCTAAATCAATATTATTGTTCAAAAATCTCTCGAATCATTAAACCGTTTCCTAACATATTCTATATTTCCCAAACTAATTTTAAGACAATCACCTTAATATTTCCCTATATTTTTTTGATTTAGATTAATCACAAACTTTTTTTCCAAGACATAATCCAAATAGAATATTTTGGACCTAGCCCTTCAACTCTTATAAATACCGTCTTCCCCATTTGCATGTTTCATTCACCAATTTTGCATATTCTTCCTCATACAAAACAAATAAAAAAAAGAAAAAAAAATGATGTTTGCTAATCTTCTTCCATTTCCCCCCTTGAAATCTCTCGAGGCTTACAAAAATGCATGGAATATCTAGGTTAAATTGCTTCATGGTTGGAGACAATCCTCCACAAAAACTGGTGAATCATTGGAAATCATTTTCGCTGATCAAGCTTTAAATAGTTTTTAATCTCCATAGATCTGTATTATATTATTATATACACAATCTTATTCACATATAACTTGTTAACAATATAAGGTTTTTTGTAGGGTGATAAGATCTATGCTGTTGTTAGCAGAGATCACATAAACAATTTAAAAATTGTTTAGTCGAGGGTGAATGGAAGATTGAATCCAACAAGTGGGCAATATTGAGTTGTTGACTTGAAGTACAAGATTGGATTTCTTTTTAAAACCATTGTCTCTCCATATGATAACATCTTTGATGAGTTGTTTTTATCCCTTGCCATGTATGATGCTATTCTTTCCAGTCGTGCTAACACAAGTCTCTTAGTCGGTAAGGTTTTTCTTTAAATTTATATTTGGTATTTATTAATTTTAGAAATATGTCGTTGAATCTTATCTATATTTATTATTTTGTCAAGATGTGATTGTTCAAGTTGTTGTTCGAGATGAAATCTAATGCTAACAACAAATCAACAAAAAAAAATTGATTTCCATATCAGAGACAATGAGTATATTCACTTTACCCTTATTTTTTCCTCATTAAGTTGGCTGATGTTTATTTACCCTCTATTCATCTTTATTTTTAAACCTTCAAGGGATAATCGCTTGGCGTGTACTCTTTTAAGAAAGTTTTCAAAGATTGTTGATCAAGCATGCCAAGAATCTATTGATGGTATCTTGTTTCTTTGATTTGCTTTGTGAAAATCTATCTTTTCAAAGTAAACTCAACTGAAGTATACTATTTTCCAACTATTATATTATTGTCAAAATATAATTGTCGAGTGAATGCATTTGATGTTTCCTAAATCATTGATTATACAACGTTGGATTCATTGGCTGCTTTTATGAAAAGGTAATTGAATCAAAGCAACCACAATTATTTTTGTTAAATTTATAATTGTATAAACATTAAATATTTTTATGCAACATTTCAAGCGATGGAATAACATTAGGAGGAACAAATTCGTTCTATAGAAGATAGTTTGCATCAAAAATTGAGGATGATGATGATGCTAAGTATCCTAGGCAAACTATCATGGAAGTGATTGCTACTACTAAGGTATTAATTATGAAAAAGTTTAAATGTTCACCATGGTTTATCTTCAATTTTTTTAAATGGTTTCAGTTTCTCTTATATCTTCAGAACGAAAACATCTTTAGTAGATATGACTACTACAATGTAACTAGACTGTATGATGAAAATATTGTTGATGAAATCGTTCTTGAAGACTCAGATATTTATGTGAATCCTTCGTCAGTGGTTTCTCTTGATCGAACAAGTTCAATCGTCTTATAAATATGTATTTCATCATTTATACTTATTAAAATTTCGTTATCTATTAATTCTATTTGGTTTTCGCTTTTTCTCACTAATGGTGTTGAGGTTTATGAAGTTGATTTGTCATCAACTTCCACTCCTTCATCAAAACGTAAGGAAATTGAAAATAGGAATGGAAATGGCCAGTGTTCTACAAGTAAGAAGCATTGCTATAAAATGGGAATAGAAAATAAAGTCAATGAAAACAATACTAATGGAGAGATTATAAAAGATTTGTGTAGTGACTTGCCCAAGAAGAATGATCTCTAAACTCTTTAATTTATATTTTAACAAATTGAAGTCTAATTCGGATGGAAAATATGAAGTCTTTCTTTTATTTTGTATTATTTTGGATTATTTCCTTTTTATATAAGTTATTTAGTATTTGTTGCTTGAATATGCAAGTTCTAATTTGTATTTTTTATATGTTATTCTATTTGGAATTTAGTTTTTTAATTTTTTTTATGATATGCATCTTCTATTTATCATGTTTGAATGATCCATCCTTATAATTTCACTTTTTAATGAATACATGTTAGGTTTCATTTTTTTAGACTCTTTTACATAACAACTAACATTTTTTTTAGCTTTATGTTGTGAAATAGTCATATCTAACAATCTAAATATATGGGATTCGTAACTTATTTTAATTGGATTGTAAAATCTATTCATAATTAATGTAGGCCCAAATAAAAGTAGTCATTTTAAACCAATACTTAAACCAAATAAAACCCAAACCTTTTAAACACACATGTTTGTACTTCAATAAAAATCCAAGTAGGACATATATTATTTTTATATATGTTATTTTATTTTTAATTTACTTATTAATATATACTCAATTTTAAAATACATATTTTGGTTTAACTGTCTTAGTTTTTTAAACATAACAATTAACTATATGATTAAATGAAGAATTTATTTTAGGTTTACGATATAAACTAAATTAATTATAAATATAAATATAATATCTTACAAACTATATAAGTATGCCAAAAAATTAACTATATGATTAAATGAAGTTTTTGAATTATGTATATTACGGTTATAGAAATCTTAACAAAATCAAAGATTGTATGACTCATTGATTTGGAGGAATATAACAACTATCTATATGATAAACAAAAATATATTTCTTCAACAAAATTTTTGCATTTTAAATTATGAACTATATTTGACAACTTTACAAACAGATATGATTTCTTATGTCATATTTTTTAGTTTTTACTAATTCTTTTTGAAAGTAACCATATAAAGCTTTATACATTTTTATTGAGAATCCAAAACAAATCTTGACAAGATTTGCATATCTTAGAAATCGTGTTTCAATTTTTAATTTAGATGTAAAACAAATATACACTAAATAATCAAAAATATACACTTTCACATATGTATCCAATATTTACTTTATATACATTACTATCTTCAACCTTGTACAGCTCTCTTCTACACTATTAATTGGAGAAAAGCATAAACATGGCAAAAGACGATAGAGGAAGTTTGTACAAAGAAATCTCATAAATCTCTCAAATTTCTCCAAAAACAAAAAAGTGGAAGTTCTTTGACGTTCACTCTCTCATGAAAGAATAAGAAGATACTACATGATTCTATGCGATGAAATGGTAAGATGAAACTTCTTATCTTTGTTGAATCTAATATATGAAGACTATAAGAGATGAAACTAATGTTGTTTATGTAATTTTTTAGGAAATAGTGATTGATGCATAGCTTCTTACATTTATGATATTAACATCCATAGAGTTTTTGCTGAAGGACAATGGTATTTCGTGAAATGCATTCACCTCATATTGATATGCGTTTTTTTTATCCTCTTTCACCATTCACACACATTTTAGACCTGCCATAACCGCTTGATCCGCACTCTTTCCACCAAAACCGCTTGATCCTCACTTTATCTACTTGATCCGCTTAGACTGCTAAATCCACTTTCTCTAGTCGGAGCCAAAGTAAAGTAGGTGATATGAAAAAATGATATTCTTAATAGGTAAATAAATTGAATTAAAGTGGTCTAAAAAGAATCTTTCCACAAGTTCATGAGATTTCAGCTTTCTTCTCATTTTTTCTCTATTCATTTATGTTCTTCTTCCTTTAGTCCTCTTCATTTGATCTCAGTCTGGCCCGACCAGGAGTTAAAGTCCGTGAAGTAAGGGCTTTAGGCATCAAATTAGTATTAAAAACTAGGAGCATCAATTTACTAAAAACTCTAGTGGTAGAATGGTTAATTCTTATTTTTCTTCATAAAGTATTACGATTTTGGGTCTCCAACAGTACAATTCTTTGCAGTTTTTTCAACTTTCTTTTAATAGGCCAAAAAATTATATTTTCTTTAACCATCATATCTTATTGAGACAGCCTTGATCTCAGTCATTATATATATTCTCCTTAAAAACTATTTATTTTGTACTTTACAGGATGACGTGAAATTTTAGTGCTTTCCACAAGTTAATTTCCAGGTTTTAATGTTAGTTATATTGTAATGACGTAAAATTTTTTATTTATGTACTTTTTAAACCGATATACTATGCACTTACCATATACATGGTTGATAGATTACAAAATTTGATGGCTTTAACTAGAAATTTGATGTTAATTTTTTAAAAATTAATGACTTTTAAATTGTTGTTACTTTCAAAATTTTAATGACTGTCACTTAAAAAAAAAGTCTCAAATTGGTAGTTTCTAAAAACTGGTTCGACATAAAAATCTTTAAAGAATTCAAATCAAAATAAAGTCTTGAAATATAGTTTTTTATTATTATTTTGTTCATAATACAATTTTTTTTATTGAATAAAACAAATCTACTACTAATAAAAGGAACTCCTTGACGCCTCTCAAGGTGTCCACATCAGCCTTCTCAAAAGTACTCTCCCTAATAGACACGTCAGCAGCTACTTTCTCCGAATTAAACGGATGCCAAAATAAGCATAAAAAAGTACACCTCAGCAACTCTAATGGACCAAATACTAGTAAAACCCCTTGGCCCAAAAGAAATACAAATCCACATCTTTTGAAAAACGTTGGCCCAAAAGAATCTACTAATAATACAATATAAACCCTACTTCGTCAAAAAAAAATTAAGAAAAAAAAACCTACTTCGTCACCAACACTCGTCGTCGTCTCTATCCTCTGAAGTTTTATCGCTTCAGGTTCCTAAAAAAAACCCGACAAGCCATCTTTAATTCTCTCCACTTCCTCATCTTTACTCTCCCATACATTCACATTAAAAAAGCATCAATGGCCACAACCTTCATTCACAACGATTTGGGTCTCACTATAAAACAAAGCCTCCTCAGGACAAAGAGAAACAAAAAAAACCAGACCTCTCATTACAATCACAAAATGCCACCACAAAAAGCTCCACAGTCTCCCCAACCATTCACCTTCCAGATTTTCGATGAGATTGATGGAGATTTCTGTGAGGAAGAAGTCTTAGTAAGACTAATTCATTACTAGGAATCCCGAAATTTCAAAAAAGACAACATATTGATGGATCTTGAATTACTGCTAATCGACTCCCAGATATATCTAATATGCTGAATTTACATACCCAACACGAATTTATACTAATCATTCGTCCTACAGTCAAACACAATGCAAGTATTCATTTCGGCAAACCGTCTATTCCGTTACCAAGAGAGTCTTAAACGCAACCCCATATACAAGCTCAAAAAATTTCTGATCACCCCCTGGAAAATAATATACAAAGTGTCCGACCACAAACATGGCATCTTCTTCAACGACAAAACGTTGATGGTACTCGTGCCTACGGCAAACCATCAAATTGATGAACAAAAGATTAGATTTCGTGGTTTCGAAGAATTTGCTTCAATTGTGTACACAAATATTGACCTCTTTGGTAAGCTACTAGTAATACATCCTGGGCTATTCAAATAATATTTCACGACAACTACTCCTTCTATTTCTGTGTTTTGTAGATGTCATTGGATAACTACGCCTAATTAGTGGTGACAACCTACACTCCCTTACCACAATGGAAACAGCCCCCCATGTTGAAGGCCCTAGATCAAGCGATCGAGTTTTCTTATACCTACTACTCAAAGAGTAATGAATCTTATCATCTTCTTTTCAAAAACATTCATTCCAATTATTAAAAAAAAAAAAAACTCTTAATTTACAGCGATCAGACCATACGCATAAATCTCTGGGAAAACATTGCGGCAACATTCAGAGAATAGTGGAACCAAAGTGAAGTCAAACCAATAGTCCTCCTTATCACTACTGTCAACTCGAAAACAATCGGAGGTATAAATCACTTGTTTACCATTGTCCCACAATGCTTCGTAACATTAACCTATACTATAATTCTAAAATATAATCTGCATAATCTCTTCAGCTGTTGTGTCTCTCAGCAACACATCATCCACACGTCTATTCTTTGACACCGACGTCGATGAAACCAACCAGTTCCTTACTTGGTATGTATCTCTTTCTAATATAAGAATCTCCTCAAACAACTATATTCCACATGCCTAAGTCACTACCACCACCAGGTTAGGAGATAGTGGTAAAAAACGCCAACTATCGCAAGCTCCTCCTCTAATGTAACAAAACTGGAGACAGTCACAATCAATGAAATATACCAGTTTCTACATAATGAAAACCACATGTTATATTCAAAGTATTCTCTCTTTATTTATAAATCACATTAACCACCATTTCTTACTGCTTTAAGAAACCTAACATTACCAATGTAGGAAGTTAGCTTCACTTGCTTTGCTACAGTTGTGGACATACAACCACAATATGGATGGTACTACATCTAATGCAACATTTGCAACAATAAACTTGGAACAGGAGACACATCAATGTATTGCAACCATTGCAAAGAATACAACAACATTTGCCTTATCAGGTTTGACAACTATGAACGACCTAAATGAGGTTATATTCATACAAAATGATATAGCTCAAATTGCCTTAAGCCTACTCCCTCAAATAAGAGATCGTCGTTAGCACTTAAAGGTCTAATTCCACAAAGCTCTCGGATCACACAATAGACTAAGGTTATCAAATTAAGCTAAACAAAATAATAAAGAAAATAAAAGAAAGAAAAGCAAGCAATAGCAGATGATGGGGATGTAAAATAAAATAAGAAAACGTCAGGGTTAGGGTATTCTCAGGAAACAAACGGTTAGTAGATCTAGTGATAGCTAGGTTGTTATCAAACCGTTCTTAAACTCAAACTCTAATCTAAGAATAACCGGTGGGGTTCCGTGAAACTCACTATGCCTAGAGCGAAGATTCCCGGGGGCGTTCCGTGAAACCCTATTCCAAAGCATGCATGCTAAACGAGTTAGATAAGTTCACCTTAGTAGAGATGCCGATTCTTATTACACACCTATTAACCAGGCTCATCAAATAATAGTTCCGATAAAAGATACCTATGGCGGGTATATCGATTATCTGGAATCAAGTTCTACTTAGCTACTTTAGAACTAGTATTAAGAACAATTAAAGATGAACAATCCTACAGATAACCTAGCAAGAGGCAATCTACTAAATCATTTATAACCCTAATGAGAAACCCTAAACCTAACAAGAAAACTATTCAAGCATGATCATCGAAGAACAGAACATGTTTGAATAAGAAATCAATGATGAATATATCAAGAGAAAAGAGTTAGAAGAATCTTCTCTAAAGGGAGTGTCTACAGGGTTTTGCTCCCAAGAACAATAGAGAAAGACAATAACCTCCCCAAAACTTAGGTCTAAACAATGACCTTTAAAACTATGTATATATATGACCTAAAACGTGATGGGCTTTCTTTAGAAATAAGAGAAAGTTCAGAGTCGAATTTAGAAATCTTCAAAACTTCAATAAGTTGCATATTTGAATTGCCAGGGGCAGTGTCGTTGGATACCTATGCGATTTTTAGTCTTTGGATTTCTTCTGCAGCATAAAATCTCTGTTTTCCTCCAAAATACTCCATTATCTCCAAATGAATCCCAAACATGTAAAGACCTGAACAAGACTATAAAGAACTCTAGAAATAACAAATAGACTCTAAAACTAATACCTAAATCATAGCTAAAAATAGTAAAAATAAGGATATATCACAAAACATTACACAGCGTTGTACCAAACTCTCAAATCCACAGGTACCGTTTCGAAATGAGAGTGCGTGATAAAAACAGAGACGTTGGAACTTTTGTTGCTTTGATGGTGAAGGCACCAAAATTGAAGGAAGAAGCGTTCGTGATGTTTTAAATAAATACATGGAGATATACTTCTCCTTACCACCACTCTTTCTTTTATAAACTAACACCTTCAACTAAAATTAATTTCTCTCAATCTCAAGCTGCAGGAAAATATTCATGTGAATGAATAAACACCACAACTCAAATCTGTTTAAAGCATATCATTGGCTGCTCATGCAAATTCCAAATCAAACTCACAAAATACAATTTCAAGACTTCTCGCCAAACTATCTCCCGTATCATTGATACCCAAATCGCCATTCCTATTGAAACAGGTGAAGAAAACGCCAAAGATGGAGATGTTGACTGTCAGATTATTGCCACAACTAAAAAAGCTGACCGCAAATCAGAAACATCTAACTCAGCCTCATCAAATGGAAAGAAGGACAAACGTCCCCGTCTCGACAACTAAAATGTCACTACTTATGTTTCTTTCATTGTCTTTTACGTCTACTTTTTAATTGTGTTTTTTTTCTTAGTTTCTTTTCAATTTCGTAATGGAATTTCCACATTGCCACCCCAAAGAAAAGAAAGTTTTTGCTATTTTTTAGTTTTGACCAAAAGATGCAGCTTCCTTTTACTTTTGAAAACACCCTTCACACTCTAGAAAATATAAAAGTCGATATTCCGTTTGTTTAATATATATTGTTTAACAACTAAACTCAGGTACTGTAAAACTGAAAGAATAAACTTATCAAACAAGTCCTCTCCTATGTTCACCATTCCAAACTAACGTATGTGACAAACTAAAAAACTATGTAATGGTCAACTTAAAATGACAATAAAAGGACTCTTTCTTAATCTGTAATATTTTGTTCCTTTATAAATAACGCATTTACACTACATTTACATTTCTAAGTGTCAGAATTGTCAAATATAAATATTTAGTTTGCTTACCCATATGTGATTAAGTACAAAAAACAAAAAACGAAAAAAAAATCTGTTTAGCGTTTCTATAAACATATTCTTCGGGAAAAAGTACTAAATTTAAAAAGCAAAACAACCACTCAATGTATATTGTGATACCAGATATATGATGATTGTCAACATTTTCAAGCCCATCTATGCAGCAAACCATACACCTACACCTATGTTTCCAACTGTTATGGATTATTCATTACACTCAGGAGTGTTGGTTGGAATGACTGAAAAAACAGAAAACTCAACCCTGAATCAAACACCCTTTCACTTCTCCACTTATATAAACTGACCTATTAAACCATTGACCAAGTAACTCCAAATAAATATTAGATATCCAAAAACCGTTACATGTAACCCTTAACCTCGTTCTCTCTAATTCTAATCAAATCAGAAACCATAGCTTCCCACTAACCAAATAAACCCATGGCGGCTAATATCATACAACTCTACAGGGCTGATAATCAAATCTGCTGGCATTGACTCCCTTACAATCTGAATATCTACACCCTTCGCTCTCTCCAGAACCGCTAGAAACTGCCCTCCGGCAACCTTGACGGCTCCAAGCTGCTCACTAGGATCCCCACGGATGTTGCCGCGCGAGGCACTCTCCGGGGTAATGAAGCAATGTGATGCTCCAGAGTCAAACAACACATGGACCTCTACACCGCCCACTAATAAGGTCCCTACACAAACCTCATGTGCTAAGAACCCTAACATTCATCACAAAACAATGATATCCAAAACAACAGAAACAATTCACAAAGTCTGAGTCTCAGAAATCATACCAGTAATCGCTCTGTTGCTGGTACCGCCTATCTCACGCGTAGTGTAACCCTGCGGTGCCGCTGCAATATGTGCTAACTGCTATACTTCCTGCTACACCTACGCTCCGTGCTGCACCGCCGGCTGTACCACTGCCATTGCCATCCGCTGCAGCTTAGGACAAATTGGCCTGAGATGTCCTCTCTCCCTGCAGTGGTAGCACTCCCTCGTCTCAGCTCGCTGCGTGCAATCCGCCACCTTGTGGTCAAGGCTCCCACAAGAAAAACATCCTGCACGACCACCCTGTCCAGCTCTGGAAGGATGATCCCACTTCCTCTTCTGCCCCTGCGCAGGCTTGCCGCCCTTGCTAGGTGCCACCTGCTGCTGAGTCTTCTTCAGTTGTACCGCTGGACTCACTCCCACCACCTGCCTCTGAAGGTTCTCCTCTACCTCAGCAGCCGTCTCCACCAGTGTCGCCTTCATGGCGTACTGCGACACTCTACACCGCACCCTCAAATCCGGTCAAAGTCCCCTCAAGAACCTTCTAATTTGGGTCTGGTCATCCTCCATGCCCCCACCCGCATACACCAAGAGTCGGTTAAACTCCCGGTCATACTCCCGAACCGACCGCTCACCCTGTGTCAGCTCAAGAAAACGCGCCTCCATACGGTCGAGCGCCTCCTGCGGAAAGTACTTGGCATTAAACTCAGCCACGAAATCTGCCCAAGACATATCCGCCTGCCTCCTCCTGGCAGTCCCACTCCGCCACCACAAATGTGCATCCCCCTCTAGAAAATGCACTGCTAGATCCACCCGATACTCCGCCGGGCATCTGCTCGAACCGAAGTTCCGCTCAACCCGCGACCTCTAACTGTCGGTCTCCTCAGGACTAGTACCACCAGAAAAATACCCGGTGCCAATCCTTTGCAAGTGCTCCATCATCCTCAAATAAGATGGAACCTCCTCAGCAACCGCAGCCCTCTGCTGCACCCCTGCCACTCGTGGCGCCACTGGAACCTGCACTGGTACCACACCTGGTAACCGCTCCAACAACTGTCTCAGTAGGCCCGCCAAACCAACCTCTGGAACCTGGGCTCCTCTGGTTGCGGCACCCATCACTCTTGGGCCCTCAGCACCAACGACATGCACACCGGCACCGACACCAGCTCCACCAGCCCCCACTCCGGCTGCACCAGCTATATCGGCACCAAGACCGTTCCTAACCCCAGGCTCCACAAACCCATGCTGCGAACCCACACTCTGCTCAACTGTGGCACTGTGGCCATTACTCTCGCCGGTACCCTCGAGGACTCGTCTCCTACCGCGACCACGACCACGACCACGAACTCCAGCTCCTCTACCCATCTGCGCTACTCAAGAACAAATGGCTAAGAAACTAAAACAAACGAATATATCACAAACAACTTACCGTGGAATCTCATTTAAGGCTCGGAGAAGATGAAGCTAGGACTCCAACAACACACAATTGACTAAACACTCCATAATCAATCCTCAATATGCTAACACCCTAGCTCATCCCACATCAATCATCAGGAAAATAATTCATCAATTAATTTTTCTACACATCCTAGAACCGTAATCGCTCTGATACCAAATTGAAACAACCCGACCCCATTTTTTTTTTTTTTTATAAATATAATTAAATATTCCCAAAAATATCTAATTAAACCAACCAATAACATAAAAATTAAACCGTAAGTCAAAAATATCATTTTATGAATAAATAAATAATTCGACCAACAAAACCAAGAATAACTGACAATCCTAACCGGTTTCCAATAACCAAAAACACCAAAAATAAAACAAACGAGTTCCTAGATCATCCTCTCTTCCTTGCCATGATTCCACGATCATACTTTATCTTTACCTGCATCAACAACACAATGAGATGCGTAAGTATTATCATAAATACTTAGTGAGGCGATCCTCCCATCTACGAGCTATACACACAAGCAAATAAAAAGGTATAATCACGAATACAATACAAACAAACCAGTCATTGAACAATTCACCCAAAACACATTCACCACACCTACATACCATCACACAAAACAAATCATACAACCCAATCGCTCAGATAAGCTCATGGTCACACACTCACCTTAACAAATTGATCGTAACAATAATTAAATCCAGGAGAGACTCTCCTTGCGTCTGAAACATTCCAGAAACGTCCTACAACAAGTCCACAACCAAAAGCAACCTTGAAGCAAACTGAACAGGAAAAACCAGAAACAAGCAGTCTCAAAGACGAAACCCTAAAATACAAAATAACCGTTTACTATTCAATCGCTCCGGTGAAATCTTATCCGCAGACGTCACAAAGCTGCCCACAAAATCTCGTGCCGATCGGAAAACAGACGAGACCACGATCTTAGTTTCAATCTCCGCTGGTCCCAATTCGCGTCTGAGAAAACGTGTCTCACGAAACTGCGAATAACTCAACCAATATTAATACAAATCCAGTTCTGTAAACTGGAGAATAACGATAAACGACTTGGGAATAACTCTACCAAATTTCGTTACCTTTTACCACGATTTGATAAGACGAAACTGGTTTCTCCCAAACCCTAACGATTCTGCTCCTTCTCCCTTTCTCTCTTTTTCTCCTTTATAAAACGAAAAGTGGCTAACTAAAGCCCTAATTTCGAGTTTTCTTCTTTTATAGGCACACTCTAGGGTTTCCAATTAACCCAACCAATTAAACCGGATGATTTAAAAACAAACCCTAACCGATTTTCTGGTTCACGGGCGTTACAGTAAGCAACTGTCTACATAACAAGGCATGAATGACCTTACCCGAAGTCGCAACCCTACTAACCGGCAAATGGAATAGAGATCCAAAGCAAGACTGAAGAATAATATCTAATTCCTCTGTCCCATCAAAAACCTTCCTGATAAAGGATAGAATATCTTGTCTAGAGTATAAGTTTAGCCTTCCCCTCGGATATTGATCGGTGGCGAAGAGTCTATTTGGAAATTTTGAATCCCACTAAGAAGATGGTTCCTGAGATGTCGACCCTGTTCATTGGCAAGAAACCAGTTTAAGAGATAACGATTAGATTAACGAGTATTTGGACAAAATACTAAAACCATAATCGTCTGTGCTTAGCTACAAACAATTATAAAACCTTTTTCGATTTTAAAAAAAAAATTTGCAGAAACATTCATCGACAAGAGGATTTCTTCTTCTGAGTCAATTGGACCAAAATCAGATGATTGGAAATGATTTGTACCTTCCATAGAGTATTCCGATCAGTCAGAATCAACTGGTATGATATTGAAATCTGGCTTACGAAAACAATAAATCGAAATCGAATTCGATTATTGTAGAGATTTGGGGGAAATGACTATTTGGTTTTTATTTTCAGAGAGGATAGAGTCGCCGGAGTCGCGGATTGGTGGACAGTGACGGAGGAGTCGCTGGAGTCAGAGGAGTGGCCGGATTCGCTTCTCGTCGCAATGTGGAGAAACAGTAAATTAGGGTTTTTACTGGGTTCGTGTTTTTTTTATGATCGTGATAAAAGAAGATAGAGAAAACCGGTTATATTTCTTAGGTTTTCATAAACCGACGATTTCAGGGTAAAGGGGTAATTTCGATCACTGAAAGTTACTAATGCTTATGAAGTGCCTATTTGCGGCCAAACTTTCTAAAAAGTGCCTCTACATGTAATATTCTCTTAATTATTTGACTTATTTACCGTTTAACTATATTTTTTCATCGGCCATCTCTTCTCTTTCCTTTTCCCATCTCTTCTCTCTCTTTTTCTTTTTTTTTCTCACTTTATCAAAGAAAAAAACCTTTCCCATAATATCTTCAAATCCACTCTACGCGATAGCTTTCTCTTCTCTCTGGACCAATACGAGAATACGAGCCCTTGTTTTCTTTAAGATTGTAATTTATTTTGCAATTTAAATCTTTGTTTTGACATAAATTTGAGATTCAGTTCTCGAAGAACCTTCTTCTTCTTTGATAAGTGTGTATTTTGCATGTTTGAGCATCCATTTGTCATCACTTTAGCATCATATCATCACTGTTTTATACCATTTCACATCATTTGTCATCACTTTGCATGTTTAGGATAGTTTTGCATGCATGTTGCATATTTGCGTTGATTTCAAGTGATTTGGAGCTGTTGACGAGCTATTTGGAAGAAGCGGACCTGATCACGACAAACCACTCGACCAAGAGGTCGAGTAGGAGCTTCAGGATCTCAAGAGACCACTCGACCCACAGGTCGAGCAGAGGACATCACCACTTCACTTCACCACTCGACCACGAGGTCGAGTGCCCTCATCTCCATCACCAGACCATCACTCGATCACTTCACTCGACCATGAGGTCGAGTGCCTTCACCTTCACTGCCAGACCACTACTCGACCTCGTCACTCAACCTAGAGGTCGAGTATCGCCATCACAACACTTGACTGCATACTCGATGACAAGCTTCAGAGCCTTCTTCATTCCGCACTCAACCAGACACTCGAGCACAAGGAAGAAAAGAAGACTCCAGCTATTCACTCGACCTCTCACTCGACCACCTGGGTCGAGTACAGTTCTTAACCCGTCCAAATACTTCGTCGTTTTGAGTATTAGGGTTTCGGGATATTTTGCTATAAGTAGCATGTACTTCTCATTTTCGCAGACAAGAAGTTTTTTACCTAGTTTTATTTCCGCAGACCTTGTGTTCTAGACTTTTTGTAATCCGGATTTCTCTTCAGTATTCAGCTTTTGTTCTTGATTTTGTTTACTGTTGTTCATTCTGTTATCATCCTGCTGTTACACTGTTGTTAGCATGTTTTCAACTTGTTCAATGTTTATGCCTTCTGTTATGATGTTTGAGGAGTGAATAGGTTTCTGAGGATGGGTTAGAGTAGTGTAGAATTCTCAGTATGCTAGATGATTGAGTATTGATTGATAGATCCCTTCTGGATTAGTTGTTCTTAATGCCTATTGCTTTCTGATCAACTGGAATTTGAGCCCAGACATTTCCGCGCCCAAAAGGTGTTCGATGAAATGTCTGAACCACTAATTCCAGAGATTCGTGACCCTGTACCAAGGTATTAGTTGTAGGGAGCGTTTTGGCTTTAACTTGTTGATTCGTAATGCCTGTTAGGTTAGCTCTCGTCAATGGTGATTGAGTCTGGGACTAGGTTAGCTTGAGAGTCTCTGTTGCGGTGGCACTTAGATTTGGTTGATGAACTTGTTGTCTAGGGTTTATTTATTGAGCATGTCAATCACCTGTAAACTGAGGAAACGAAATTACTCAATTACCCCATCCTTAGGAATTCTTTGTCTGATTGATTTTATTGTTTACTCTACTGCTGTTTACTGCATCCTGTCATCTGTTGCTTAGTTTCTGCAATTCTTTACTGTTACTCGACTTGGTACTCGACCACCTAGTTGTCTGGCAACAGACTGTGCAGTCGAGTATCCCTGTTTCATTTTCTGTCTGTTACTCGACCTGTCACTCGACCTCACCCAGTGCTCTGCAAAGAGCTGTGTTGGTCGAGTGTTTTACTGTTTATGTTTGATTTTCTGTTTTCTGCATGTTCACTTAGGACTGCTAGAACACACCAAAACATGTTATGCTTGGCTTGACTTAGTGACATCTGATCACATCTTGATTGTTAGCATCACACCCATTTGGATTGACAACCTAAAATACTACAACGACATGATTGGTGTTTTAGGATAATTGACATCAAAACCTATTATCAATTTGGCGCCGTTGCCAATTGGGTGTTTGTTTGTTACATTTAAGATTTCAGACTTGCTTAGATCAAGTTTTTTTTCAATTTTCTTTTCGGTTACTAACTGTGTGTTTTTCTTGTTGTCTTCTTGATTGGTACAGCTCTGCTGTATGCGAACTCGATCAACAGGCAACCAGAAGCTCCTTTTCAACGACAACATACCCCGCACAGCTCGCGAACTCAGAAAAAGGAGAACCACAGTCAACCCTGTACCTCAGCAACCACTCGAAATGGCTGGCGACCAGAATCAACAAAATGGCCCTGCCAACATTGGTGCTGGAGATGCACCACGTGATCCCCGTCAGAGGAAGGGAATTGCACCTCCTGCTATCCAGAACAACAATTTTGAGATTAAGAGTGGGCTCATCTCGATGATTCAGGGGAACAAATTCCATGGTTTGCCAATGGAGGATCCACTCGACCACCTTGATGAATTCGATAGGCTCTGCAACCTAACAAAGATCAATGGTGTCAGTGAAGACGGATTCAAGCTCCGTTTGTTTCATTCTCCTTGGGAGACAAAGCACACATCTGGGAGAAGAATCTGCCCCATGACTCAATCACCACCTGGGATGATTGTAAGAAGGCTTTTCTGTCAAAGTTCTTCTCCAATGCCAGAACTGCAAGACTCAGAAATGAGATTTCTGGTTTCTCACAGAAGACTGGTGAAAGCTTCTGTGAAGCATGGGAGCGTTTCAAGGGTTACACCAACCAATGCCCTCATCATGGCTTTACTAAAGCCTCTCTGCTCAGCACTCTTTACAGAGGAGTCCTACCACGCATCAGAATGCTTCTGGATACCGCCAGCAATGGGAATTTCCAGAACAAGGATGTTGAAGAAGGCTGGGAATTGGTTGAGAACCTTGCTCAATCAGATGGCAATTACAATGAAGACTGTGATAGGACCGTAAGAGGAACAGCTGACTCTGATGACAAACACAGGAAGGAGATCAAAGCGCTGAATGACAAGCTGGACAGGATTCTTCTTAGCCAGCAGAAGCATGTGCACTTCCTTGTTGATGACGAGCAGTATCAAGTCCAAGATGGGGAGGGTAACCAGTTGGAAGAAGTCAGCTACATCAACAACAACCAGGGTGGCTACAAAGGATACAACAACTTCAAAACCAACAATCCCAACCTCTCCTACCGCAGCACCAACGTTGCTAATGCTCAGGATCAGGTGTATCCTCCACAGCAACAACAAGGTCAGAACAAACCTTTTGTTCCCTACAACCAAGGTTTCGTTCCTAAGCAGCAATTCCAGGGGAACTACCAGCAACCACCACCACCTGGGTTTGCACCTCAGCAAAACCAAGGTCCTGTTGGTCCTGATGCTGAAATGAAACAGATGGTCCAGCAGCTGCTACAGGGACAAGCATCTAGCTCAATGGAAATGGCTAAGAAATTATCTGAATTGCACCATAAGCTGGACTGTAGCTACAATGACCTGAATGCCAAAGTGGAGGCATTGAATACCAAAGTCAGATACTTGGAAGGCCAATCAGCATCTACCTCTACACCAAAAGTTACAGGACTTCCAGGGAAGTCCATACAGAATCCAAAAGAGTATGCAACTGCTCACGCCATCACCATTTGCCATGATCGAGAGCTGCCAACTCGACCTGTCCCTGATTTCGTCACTGGGGACAGTGATGTTCAAGAAGGGGAGGCTTGTACTCAGGTTGAAGTCTCTGTTGTTGAATTCAACCATTCCGCTGGTTCTAGCCATCTCACTCAATCCACCTCGGAAGAGAAGGCCGCCATAATCGAGAGAATGGTAAAACGATTCAAACCTACTCCACTACCCTCACGTGCTCTCCCGTGGACATTCAGGAAAGCATGGATGGAGAGATACAAGTCTATTGCAGCGAAGCAGTTGGACGAGATTGAAGGAGTGATGCCACTAATGGAAGTTCTTAACCTGATTCCTGATCCTCACAAAGATGTGAGAAATTTGATACTGGAAAGGATCAAGATGTATCACGATTCGGATGATGAAAGTGATGCCACTCCATCTCGAGCTGCTGATAAGAGGATTGTTCAAGAGAAGTTAGAAGATCCTGGATCTTTCACTCTACCATGTTCCATTGAAGAATTTGCCTTCAGCGATTGTCTGTGCGATCTCGGAGCCTCTGTTAGCTTGATGCCACTCTCTGTGGCAAGAAGGTTAGAGTTCATTCAATATAAACCTTGTGACCTGACTTTGATCCTTGCGGATAGGTCTTCTAGAAAACCCTTCGGCATGCTGAAAGACCTACCAGTCATGATTAATGGAGTAGAAGTGCCTACAGACTTCGTGGTGCTGGATATGGAAGTAGAGCATAAGGATCCCTTAATACTGGGAAGACCATTCTTAGCTTCAGTGGGAGCAGTGATAGATGTCAGAGAAGGGAAAATAGGTCTCAACCTTGGAAAGCACATCAAGTTGCACTTTAACATCAGCAGAACTCCACAAGGGTCAACAGAAGATGGAAGAACCTCTGGAAATGATAGAGCGATCTCAGGAGAAGGATATGAGACTGAAAGAGTGAAAGAACTTAAAAAGAGGTCTGATAAGCAAGATGAAACTATAGAGAAGCTAGCCCACACTATTGAGGAACTTAGGAGTAAGCTGAATCAGATGCAGAAGGAAGCTCAACCTAAAGGCGGGATTAACACTATCGCGAGAAAAGAATTCACTTCAAGATGGTCTCAAGATGCAGATTACCCTCCAGAAGAGAAGGAAGCCTATTTTGAAGAAAGGGGGATTGAGTATTCTGCTGTAGACCTCTCCAGGGAGGACGCTGAATATGATGATGGTATCAGAGAGGATTATGCTGACCCTCTCTACAGTTCATTTTCTTCTTGATAAGTGTGAGGAGTCAAGCTAGAGACTTAAAACAAGCTCACTTGGGAGGAAGTCCCATGACTATCCTTGTAAATAATTTTTACTTTCTTGTTATTTTTGATTTGTTTTGGTTATGTTTGTGGTTCTCAGGAAGAAAGGGGTAACGTGAAGGTAGAGTAAAAATTCAAAACTTTTACTCAACTGATGGCCTAGAGATCGAGTATAGTGATCGAGTATGAGTGATGTTTAAAAACCTAAAAAAAATTTTAATCATCATTTTACTCGACCAACATAAGCTACAAAGTCTTCCAGGGAATCTTTCAAGTTTATAGAGGATTGCGGGATTTCCTGGAGTTTTTCTAGTGAACGGAGAATACAGAGAAGAGACAAGAAGACATTCTGGGACCCGCCGCTGACGCCCATGTCCTCCATGCAACAGACCAAAGGACAGGAAATCTCTCCTCATCTCTTCTCCTCCACTCGACGTCAACGCCATCACTCGACCTCCATCCCTCTTAACTCGACCTCATCGCCTCGTTTTCTCCTCCACAACCCCATAAACTCGACCCATCACTCTCATTCATCACCACCGACAAAACAAACTCCCATCCACTCGACCTCTCCGCCTTCTCCTTCCTTAAAAAAAAAAACACTCGACTTCTCCCTTTTATTTTCATCCCAACACCACTCGACTCTCACTTCACTCATCAACTCTCACTCTCAAGCTCAACAAACACTCGTTCTCCGTCCCCATACTTCTCGCTCAAAACCACTCGACCACTCCTCGCCAATCCCACAACCATCACTCGGCCGAAGCTCTCATCACCTCTCCACTACCACTCGACCGCTTCACATCACCATCTTCTTCATCGTTTCATCACTCGACCCTATCGCCTTGTCCCTCCATCACCCGACCTCCACCATCACTCGGTCTCTTCATTGTTGAACACTTATCACCTTTAAGCTCATCATCTCTCCATCTACGACATCACTCGACCAAGGTGCCATCGTTCTCTCATCTCTCAAGTCCAGCCATCACTCGACAACACCACCGTTTCTTCTCTTCCGCGAGCTCAAGTTCACTCGACCGCTGCTCCTTCACAGCTTCATCGCTCTCACCGCCATCTCTCAACATACTCGACCTTGCGTAGTCACTCGATCTCGCCGCTTCTCAACGCCTCTCCATCGTTTCCATCGCCGCTGCTCTCATCCCCACGAAAGCTCGTCATCGCCGGTTCACTCGATTAAGCAACCAAACTCGACCTCTTTCAAACCGCTTCACCATCTCTCGCCTCTCAAGGTCACTCGATCGCCAAGCACAACCAAGGAATCACTAGACCGCGAGTTCACCAAACCGAAAAAAAAAAAATAAAAAATTTTGGTACACTCGATCGTTTTACTCTGTTGGTTTGTGTTTTTGGTTTTGTTGGGACTAACGTATTAACGTCTATCTTTGAGTTTAATTTTGTTTTCAGGTTCCGTAATGAGTAACACCAGCGGAGAATCCTCTATGGACCCTGATTACAATGTGGATGAAGCTGAGTCCTGGTCCGCTAGACCGAGAGAGCAACATGTTTACCAGAGCTTCAGGGATGAATTCGAACGCTCTACAGCCCGTCGTAATCAGAGAAGAGCTGAAATCGCCAGAGGAAAGAGGGCGATGTCAAGTAGATATGAGCTGATTGATGAGGATATCGAGACTGAGTATGAGCCAGAGTCATGGCGCAGGGAGACGAAGCTGCTGAACAAACCCGACGAGGTTACAGTGGAGGAGTATATCAGATTCTTCGAGATGAATGACTTCTGGGGAACGAGGTATCCGTGTTATGAGACTTTAGCCCAGCTGGGGTTACTGGAGGACGTGCAGCATTTGTTCGAGAAGTGTCATCTGGAGACACTCATGTCTTACCCTTACCCTGCCTATAAGGAGGAGACAATCGAGTTTCTTTCCACGCTGCAAGTGGAGATGTATGAAGCACTCACAGACTTTGAGCTGGATACCATGGGATTAGGCTTCTTGACGTTCTCAGTGAATGAACAGCGGTATCAGCTTTCGATCAAGAAGTTAGAAGAACTGTTTGGTTTCCCTAGTGGAAAGGAAACCAAACCCAGATTTGACAGAGAGGAGCTTAAGGATTTGTGGGCCACTATAGGGAACAATCTACCGCTAAACTCGGCGCGGTCTAAGAGCAACCAAATCCAAAGTCCTGTGATCCGCTACTTTCAGCGATCAGTCGCCAACATCTTTTACTCCAGGGAGTCTACAGGCACCGTGTCTAACACGGACATGGAGATGATAGATTATGCGCTTACAGGGATTCTCCGCCAGACGAAGGGGAAGAATGTCTTGAGAGGCGATCTCAACAACCCACCACCAGTAATGCCTCTGTTGATCCATCTGTGTGGATACAGGAAGTGGGCGTTGACAAACGGGAAGAAGAAGGTGAGAGGAGCACTATGCGTGGGTGGCGTTGTGACGCCAATTCTGGAAGCTTGTGGAGTCCCCCTCAAGGAACCAGGTTTAGCACCGAGGATGATGGACTTGGATCATTTGCGCAGATGTGAGTTCTTGGAGTTTGACATGGCTGGCGACTTTCACCGCTACAGGTTCGAGCATTCATCGATTAGAATCGCCAACATTCTTCTCCCCTGCATTGACGCTACTAGGATTCTTGAGGGCAGGAACATTGACTTCAAGCCTGCGCTTGAAGATCTTTATTTCGAGGGCAGTCCGCCAACTGAGGAGTTTAGTCACACCGAAGGAGCTACAACAGAAGATGTTGATGAGACGGATGATATAGATGAGGCGGAGTTTGACACGAGCATGTATCATTTCAGTGAGCATATACCTCCTGCGAGGGAAAGCAAGAGTTTGAGCGAAGCTCACAGGAACAACAGCAAGCTGCAGAAGTGGTGCAAGAAACAGGACAAGTTACTCGCCAAGTGCTTAAGGGCTATCAAGTTTCTGAAGGACAAGCTCAGCTGCTCCTCTTCCACTACAGCTATTCCGCAGGGACATCTCCCTCAGGACATGCCTTCGAGGAGATATGACGCGCCCGAGCCAAGTCGGCGCAGGCCTGAGCCTAGAGAGCAGGAGATTCTGCATGTCCCTGCGAGGCATTCATCATTCGAGCCTCGTGAATCTGGGAGGAAGAGGAGGACCACACTCACTCGATCTAACAGTAGGAGCGGACGACTTCTGCAGTCTCGTAGTTTACGCGACCGCGGTGCTGGCCGCAGCAGAAGGAGAGAGGTCGAGTTTCCTCAGAGCGGTGCTGGCCGCCACAGAGCTGATGAGGTCGAGTACCCACCTGCTGGAGCTGATACAGAACAAGGCGGTTCGTCTATGGCCTGGGAGCAATCGCAGGCAGCCATTGACGAGCAACTACGTTCATTCTTCGACTGAGGTAAGCGCCTCACTTCACCATTGTATTATACCGTCGGTTGTGATTTGTTTCTTCATTTTTTGTTTCTGTGATTGGATTTGTCCTGAGTACTCTCTTCCAAGTTTATTCACACAGTGGACTGTGTGATTTAAGTTTGGGGGAGGGCTCAGGAAGTGTGTGTTGCATTGTGTATAATTTTGAGTCTGCATTCATCTAAGGCATAGAAAAAACCAAAAAAATTTGAAAAATTTCAGAAAATGATTTCATAAAAAAAAAAAAAAAGAGTGTTCATGTAGTTGCATCACATTTAGGATCGAGTCTAGAGTGTTTCATTTAGGATTGTTGCATATGCATAGGGGATGATGATGAGATAGCCTTGTAAGCATTTTGATTCACCGGATAAACTCAGTGCCCTCGTTGCTAGTTGTCTGTTGCGTAATCAATGAGTTTGAAATAAAACTGAACCATGCCTAGATTGCTCTACTCGACCACACTGTCATGATCTGATACCATTCCCTATCAATTTGAACCTGAATCTGATCTTTAATTATCATGTCTGCATCAAATTTGAACTCATGGATACCCTAAAATACTTGGATTCTCTTATTCATTTTGATCACTCTTGTTAATCCAAGTAGCTGACTCTCCTTATTAGAGCAGTTAACCCAAACCCAAACCTAGACTTTCTTTCAAGCCGTATATCACTTGTGAGTGTTTGTGAGGTCTTATTCCGATTAAGCTTGGTAGAAAGTGTTAGGTTCGTAACGACAGAGATAGTGTCTCATGTAGTTCTAGTTCGCATTTTTTGGACTGGATAGGACTAGGTGGGTGTTTATACTTTGGGTTGGGATGTGTTTAAAAGAAAAAAAAAAAAAAAAGGGGGTTGATTCAATGATAAGAAAAGGTAGAAGACTCTAGGTGAAGTAAGCTAAAGAAGCAGAAAAAGTCTAGTAAAGGTTTTGGGATTTGTAAAGAAAAGAAAGAGTTCTTGTTAGCTATTGGAGATGGGCAAAAGCCCTTGGCTTTAAAATGTTAAAAACAGGAACCTTAGTTGTTAAAGAAATCCAAATCCGCTAGATGTAACAAAGTGTTGAGAAAGCTTCTCCTAGAGTTAAGAGAAAAGAAAAGAATGATTAGAAAAAGTGCTTAAAAGATTCATGAATGAAAAGGGTAGAGTTTAGTTCTTGTATTGGGATTGGAGATGGGATTACCATTAGAGCTTCATTTGATGTACTCTGGGTAGATGGGATCTTATCTCTGTATGCATAGCTTGGGACTTACCTTTAGCATTCTACTAAAGCTTAATCATTTTTTGAGAGATCCCCTGTTACTGAAGCCTATTCTGTAAGGGACCATCTTTGTCTCTTGACCTTTTACCTTAGCCAAATGAGTTCTTTGATGATGCATTGCTTGATTCACGTTCCAGAACTAATGAATGTTAAAGGGATTGATAGATTTGAAAACTTGTGTAGGTCGAGCATATGAGTCGGATTGATTGATTGATGAGGCATGGCTAACGTTTTTAAGTAGAATTCGATCTTGCAGCTTAGAACTTTTAACTTGGACATTGATTTCATCTCGTCTATCTGGTGCTTTGGCTCTGAGTCCCCGCTTTCAAACCTCACTTCCAGCTTGTTCTTGAATGTTTGCTTGAGGGCAAGCAAAGACTAAGTTTGGGGGAATTGATAAGTGTGTATTTTGCATGTTTGAGCATCCATTTATCATCACTTTAGCATCATATCATCACTGTTTTATACCATTTCACATCATTTGTCATCACTTTGCATGTTTAGGATAGTTTTGCATGCATGTTGCATATTTGCGTTGATTTCAGGTGATTTGGAGCTGTTGACGAGCTATTTGCAAGAAGCGGACCTGATCACGACAAACCACTCGACCAAGAGGTCCAGTAGGAGCTTCAGGATCTCAAGAGACCACTCGACCCACAGGTCGAGCAGAGGACATCACCACTTCACTTCACCACTCGACCACGAGATCGAGTGCCCTCATCTCCATCACCAGACCATCACTCGATCACTTCACTCGACCATGAGGTCGAGTGCCTTCACCTTCACTGCCAGACCACTACTCGACCTCGTCACTCAACCTAGAGGTCGAGTATCGCCATCACAACACTTGACTGCATACTCGATGACAAGCTTCAGAGCCTTCTTCATTCCGCACTCAACCAGACACTCGAGCACAAGGAAGAAAAGAAGACTCCAGATATTCACTCGACCTCTCACTCGACCACCTGGGTCGAGTACAGTTCTTAACCCGTCCAAATACTTCGTCGTTTTGAGTATTAGGGTTTCGGGATATTTGGCTATAAGTAGCATGTACTCCTCATTTTCGCAGACAAGAAGTTTTTTACCTAGTTTTATTTCCGCAGACCTTGTGTTCTAGACTTTTTGTAATCCGGATTTCTCTTCAGTATTCAGCTTTTGTTCTTGATTTCCTTTACTGTTGTTCATTCTGTTATCATCCTGCTGTTACACTGTTGTTAGCATGTTTTCAACTTGTTCAATGTTTATGCCTTCTGTTATGATGTCTGAGTAGTGAATAGGTTTCTGAGGATGGGTTAGAGTAGTGTAGAATTCTCAGTATGCTAGGTGATTGAGTATTGATTGATAGATCCCTTCTGGATTAGTTGTTCTTAATGCCTATTGCTTTCTGATCAACTGGAATTTTAGCCCAGACATTTCCGCGCCCAAAAGGTTTTCGATGAAATGTCTGAACCACTAATTCCAGAGATTCGTGACCCTGTACCAAGGTATTAGTTGTAGGGAGCGTTTTGGCTTTAACTTGTTGATTCGTAATGCCTGTTAGGTTAGCTCTCGTCAATGGTGATTGAGTCTGGGACTAGGTTAGCTTGAGAGTCTCTGTTGCGGTGGCACTTAGATTTGGTTGATGAACTTGTTGTCTAGGGTTTATTTATTGAGCATGTCAATCACCTGTAAACTGAGGAAACGAAATTACTCAATTACCCCATCCTTAGGAATTCTTTGTCTGATTGATTTTATTGTTTACTCTACTGCTGTTTACTGCATCCTGTCATCTGTTGCTTAGTTTCTGCAATTCTTTACTGTTACTCGACCTGGTACTCGACCACCCAGTTGTCTGGTAACAGACTGTGCAGTCGAGTATCCCTGTTTCATTTTCTGTCTGTTACTCGATCTGTCACTTGACCTCACCCAGTGCTCTGCAAAGAGCTGTGTTGGTCGAGTGTTTTACTGTTTCTGTTTGATTTTCTGTTTTCTGCATGTTCACTTAGGACTGCTAGAACACACCAAAACATGTTATGCTTGGCTTGACTTAGTGACTTCTGATCACATCTTGATTGTTAGCATCACACCCATTTGGATTGACAACCTAAAATACTACAACGACATGATTGGTGTTTTAGGATAATTGACATCAAAACTTATTATCATTCTTCAACAATGGCGGCTTTATTTGAGTTTTGCCCTCTCTCATGTGTCAAACTCGTTTCATCTATGTAGCATCGAGATTCCGGTTAATCGAATTTTCTGTTATTATGGACATGGTATAGAGAATGGATATAGATCAGTAAAAAGGTTTCCGAATGGATATATTTAAATGGACTCGTTATTATGGACACTAAAACATTGTTTGTTGATTTTTCTTTCAATTTGCAGAGACCTCCACTTTCAAGACATTATGGACATGTAACTTTGGTTTCTTTACAAAACACTGTTAATCGAATCTCATGATATTATTGACATGGTATATAGAATGGATATATATCAGTAGAAAGGTTTCTGAATGGATATATTTAAATGGACTCGTTATTATGGACACCAAAAAATTGTTTGTTGATTTTTCTTTCAGTTTGAAGAGACCTCCACTTCCAAGACCTTATGGACATGGAACTTTGGTTTCTTTACAAACCACGATTAATCGAATTTCCTGTTATTATGGACATGGTATATAGAATGGATATGAATCAGTAAAAAGTTTTCTTAATGGATATATTTAAATAGACTAGTTGTTATGGACACCCAAAAATTATTTGTTGATTTTTCTTACTGTTTGCAGAGACCTTCCACCTCCAAGACCTTATGGACATAGAACTTTTACCAAATTCCTGAGATAATCGAGATCGAATTGTTTAAGAAGCTTCTCCCATTTGTTTGCAGAATCGGTACCACCGATGGTGAACCGCTGCCATAATCGATAAGAGGAATCGAGCCCAAAAGTTATGGAGACGTGGAGAGAGAGAGGCGCTACAAATCATGGAATGAGAGAGAGAGAGAGAGAGAGAGAGAGAGAGAGAGAGAGAGAGAGAGAGAGAGAGAGAGAGAGAGAGAGAGAGAGAGAGAGAGAGAGAAAAATTTCATTTATTTTGGGTAAAGATAGTGGAAGAAGATTAAGAAGAAAGAGAAATTGAGAATAATCAACATAAAGATTGAATTGAGGGTGAAAAAGTCCAAAAGAAAAAGAATTAGTATAAAAAGTGTCTATTCCCTATAAAGTGCCTCAAACGGGAAAACATTTTTTAAAAGTGCCTAATAGTGGAACATTCCTTAAAATTTAATTTGTTTTTATACTTATTAGCATTTTATTTGGTATTTATAATGCCAAAATAATGAATAAAACTATATAAATACTTTAAAACTGAATTATATAATTACATGTTTAAAAATATGTTAGACTAATATTGTAAATTTAGTAATATTTTTTTATTATGTATTATAATTTATTTTAAATTAATATTTTTACAATAAATTATTTCATCTGCATCGGTTGATCCGTTTTTACCATTCAATACATATTTTGAAGCGTTCCAACCGCTTGATCCGCTTTAGTTGTGCTTGAAACGCCTGATCCGTTTGATCCGCTTTAGTTCTACTTGAAATGCTTGATCCTCTCCACGAAAGAGGCTTTCTCCATTCGGAGCCACTTGTGTTTGAACCACTTGATCCGCACTTGTACAGTTAGATCTACTTGATCCGCTTTTGTTCTACTTGATACGCTAAATCTGCTCCGCCTGATACGCTTTCTCCATTCGGAGCTATATGTATGTGAAGACTAGACGAAAGAGAGAGAAAGCAAAACCAAAGAAAGAGAAAAAAAAAAGTGAGAGAACGAAGAGAAAGAAAATATGAATCATTTCCAAAACCTTTGACATTATCAACGTGTAAGTGATTTGATTGATCATTTAAACTGTGAAAGTTTTCTTTTTCTTTTGGTTTTAAGAGATGAATTTTTGTAAGAAGATTTGACATTTCCTATGATTTTATTATTATTCACTTGTCAATTTGATAAAAAAAATATAAAGAGTGTTTGAAAAAACTCAGAAGAACATTCTCAATCTTTCATTTTGAAATTTTTTAATAAAATCAAGAAAGCTTGTTAATTCTGACATTTTAAGACAATGAATTTTTTTTACATTTATTTAGTTATGGTTAGGTCACATACTCATGTATACTATTTATTGGAATTCACTAAATAGTAATCAAAAACTTAATATATATAAATAAGAAATAAAATAAAATTAAAAAAAGTAATTAGTTTTCAAAAATATTTAACTCTTATTAAATGTGGACGAAAATTTGAAATTAATTTCTAATAAATTGTTAATCAATGAGAATTGGAAAACTAAGTTTTAATATCCAATTGTACTATATTATTTAATTAAAATTTTGGAAACTAATTTTTATTAAAAGGATTAAAAGCGTAAAACTTGCTTGACACCATTAATTGTTTTTTGTTTTATTGAACAAAGCTTGATACTACTAATAATAATAAAAAATTGATTGATAAATAAATTAGATTTTAGAATTTTGGGGTCATTACCAAATGTGTGAAGGTCTGATTATCATTTAATTCAAAAGAAAATAATATTATCATTATAATTCAAAAAATAAAACTTTAGTTATAAAATTTTTTTATCAATTGAGGATTTTAAGATTTAATTGTAAATTTTTTACAAAACTGAAATAAAAATATTTGTAAGATTCAATTTTGTTATAATATTTTTTCACAATTACTTAAAAACGAGATTATGTATGAACCAAGATTTATATTTACTATGAATTAAAATCTAATAATAGAAAATTGAAAGTAATTATCATTATTGCCTTCATTTTGATAAAGGTCCAAAAATATCTAAACAATAAATTATACATTCAAAATATTTGTAGTTTTATTTTTTCCTTTTTCACATGATCTTTCTTTTCGAAATAATGTAAACTAGTTTATACTGTTTTTATTTAAAACAAACTATGCATCAATAATAAATTATTTTTATAGATGTATCTCAAAAAAATTATTTTTATTCAAAAATCAAATTGATTATGATTAAACAATGTAATATGCAAAATTTAGCTAAGGGACACATTATAAATCTATAAAAATATAATATTTTATTTACAAAACAATAAGTTGTCTCTAACTTGAAAGATCATAAATATTTGCAGATTAGAGGAGTTATGAATGATTCTAATAGCATAAGTATTAGCATACGACTGATTTGAGATCAACATCTACTCAATATTAGTCCACCAAGGAAGATAACTAAAAGGATATAACAAATAATCAATAGACTGTGAACATAGTTTTAAACCAAACTGAAAATCTAACTAATTACCCAACTGGTATAAATTCGGGTTATAAAGACTACATAAAATAAATTGGTTTACACACATAATCATGCAAGTATGTATTTTGTTACACGTTTTCCATTTATGACGGATATGGGATGTTAATACTTTTATTTCCCATATACGGAACTGATTATGGGACGAGAAATTTATGACAGATACATGACGGGTGAGTGTCTCATTCCAAAATAGTTACGCCTACCTTAATATACATGAAATAATCCAAACTAAAACTGAATCTATATCTTGCCAAAAAAAGAAAAACTTAATCTATTTAAGCATTAGTAATCAAACTAGAAGAAATATTTTGATCAATCTAGAATTTTGTTTTTTTTAAAAATATGATATTCCGCACATGCTGATTATGATCTAGCTAGCCGTAAATTCTTTACTACAATAATTAAATTGTCAACAAAAAAAACGAGAGTTTAGAGAAAAAAAAACTTAAAATATGTTTATTTTCATTTTGTTAACGCTCATCAATGGCTTCTTCCTCTCTCTCTGCCTTTGCGTTTGTCCAGAAGCTGCACACAAAAATTAACCAAAAATGAGTATAACTGTGACCTGACTACTCATAGACCAAGTAAAAAAAAATAAAATATTATGTATACCTCTCGATACATGTAAACATTGACTAAAGATGGCTCGTGTTTCTTTCGGCTACTCTTTCGAATTATTTTTTCCAAATCCATTTTCCTCGAGCGAAGACCGTATGAATTTTTAAATTTAAATTAGTTAATGCCTTCGGAAGTAGTGTCATAACCCGTCAACTCAATCAAATGATCTTCTAGATCATTTCTTAGATATCCTCTAAGAACTTCATCCTGTCGTTTTGGTTATAAGAAATATTTTAATGAAAATCATAGTGTATAGTAATTGAAAAGTATATGTCTATATCTGTAATTTACTCACCCCGTATATAGCTTAATTCATCTAATACTTCTATATTCACAGTAACTGGTCCTCTCTATAGTAACTCAATCAACTTGCTTTCATCAATCTCTCTCATAGTTTCCAAATTCCAGATTTTGTTAACCTTTTTATCCTGGAAAAATAAAACATATATTATATATCTGATTACCTTTAAAAAAGATATAATAATTAATATATTTGATAATTAACCTCATATTTCCAAAACATGGATCAGTTTTGGTATTTTCCTTCTTGGAACTCATTTTCTTTTTGTTTTGTTTTGACTTTGAGCTGCTTCCTCTTTCCTTGTTTTCTTTTTCTACAATACACTTGTAGTCTTCCTCTTGAATCATGCCCTCGTTCATTAAAAAATGGTTCAGATGCTCAAAGTTGTCTTTGAGCGATCCATACAGATTCTTCCCTTTAACCCCCAACGAACAAGTGTCAGGATGAAAGTGGAAAAAGTCAATGTGATATATAGATGGGATGAAACCATGTGACTTGTTAAAAAAGTCCAACAATATTTTGTCAATTAAAAGATAAAAATTAATTAATAAAAATATCATATATATATATATAATATACATATATTCTTCTAAAGTTTTTGATTTTGGTTTTGGTTGGAAATATATTTTTTTCTTTATATTTCCAGTTTACGTAATTCATCCAAAAGTAGAACATCATAGTAAAGTGACTATATATACACAATATGCATTACGAGTATTTGATGGGTTCATTTAATTTGTATTTTTAAAAAAATAAAAACAAAATATAACAATTCCATTTAAGTTCAATGCTTACGTCGATTTCCATGATCCACCACTTCTCTTAACATGTTTTTACCCTTCATGTTTTTCGAACTCAATCGTTTTGGACATCCTCATAGAATATCATAGAAAACAAACAACAGATAAATATATATATATATATATATATATTAAAATCTTCACATAAACACAAAATCTACAAAATTATTAAAACACATTGGTTGTGAATGAAATCATGGTTCAACCACGGTTCAAAGACAAAGCGGACGTACTGTTTTTATGTTTCACCATTCACGTTAATTTTTATAGCAAGCAGATAATTTCAATTTTAAATTAAAAAATAATATTGTTTAGAGGTATAGTTAAAGCGGAGAGAGATTTGTCATGACATATTTGGATATGTCTACTACAGTAGATACGTTACCTTTTTGTTGTGTTTTGTATTTGCTCCACTTTTCAATTACTTTTTATAATTATTTTCCTTTTAAAAAATATTTATGTACTTATATTTGTATGCTTTACACTAATATATGTTTGAGATATTCAAAGATGTTCATTTACTCCAATGGATATATAAATCCAAAATATATATTTGAGATCATTTACTAAAATTATTAATTTTAGAAAATTAAAAATGACATAATTATTTTTATGTTGATTAAACATTTTATGCAATCATAACTTTTTATTAAACAGTCAATAATATTAAAATATTTTTACGTTTACCTAATAATTACATGTTAAAAAGATGTAAAAGAATATTGAAAATTAATATAAAAGTTTTAGTATGTATAGTTTATGTAAATATTAAGTTTTTTATAATATAAATATTTTATCTATGTCGTCTGATCCGTTTTTACCATTCAACGTATAGGCTGTGAGTGGAGAGTGGAAATAAAGCGGTCGTATTGTTTGATACAGATGAACTGAGTCTTTGTTACATTCAACATTATAAATTCAATGTAATGTGAAATTTATTTTAATATTAAAAAATATTCATGAACCGCTTGTGGTTCAATATTGTGAACAAAACATGAAGATCTGCAATCAACAGTATATACTAGCCCTGGGAGTTCGGAGAAATCGGTTTATTTGGTTCGGGTTATTCGATTTTGGAGAAATTCAGTTTTTGAAAAATCTATCCGAATTGAACCGAAATTTAATTTCGGTTCGGGTCGGTTCTGTCGGTACACGGGTTATTCGGTTCGGTTATAGGGCTTAAATTTAATTTCAAAATTAAACTGAATGTTTATTTTGGTTAATTTAAACCGAATTACACAAAAAAAAAGAGGAAAATGGGCTTAAAACAAAGCCCAAACTTATTACACTATATAAATACATTAACAAATCTACAAACCCAATTAAAAAATTTACAAAGCCAACCCAAATTCACAAGGCTTAACCCATTAAAATTTTAGGGTTTTTGACAAGGGTTAACGGTGATCAAGAGCCACGGCGACGGCGACAAACTAGACAAAGTGATAAGATATCGTTGTTTTGTGTTTATGTTATCACTTAATCTTTTTGTTGTTTCTATTATTGTATACTCATTCTAAAATCTAGTTATTCTTTATTTGTAGTACAATGCCACCGGAAGGTAGAAGTCAGCCAAGTGGAAGTCAAAATAGGAAGAGAAAAATCTCAAATTGGTGATATGCTAAGGTAAGTTACAAGAACTCAAAATTCTGGAATTGATGAGACTGCTAGACCTGAGGTTGATAAGGAAGGTGAAGGGCCTATTAATATGGAGGATAATGTAGATGAGAAAAGTACAGAAAAAGTGATGGAGGATGATGTAGATCGTATGAATGAGAATAGAGAAAAACGGGTCGAGGGTGAAAACATGAAAGAAGATGAGAGAGTTGATAAGAAAGTTGATGAGATTATAGTTTTTTTTTATGATAATGTGGATATGACTAATCCAGCAAATTGGGAGAAGATTGACCAAAAAGGAGAGATTATTTGGTTGAGAAAGGATCACCTCCAAGACCACGAGCTGATTACCGTTTTCCAAGAGATGATATTGATAGATGTTTCACTTATTCATCTTAAATAAGAAGACTGAGTAATGGAGAGAAACAAGTTAGAGATGGTTAATTTACTCGAAAGTTAAAGATAAGGTCTTTTGCTTTTGCTGTAAATTATTCGATTAAGAAACAAATCCTACTTTGTTAGCAAGTAGTGGGTATAATGACTGGAGAAATGCTGCGCAAAGGCTGAAAAGACATGAAACAACTCATCGTCATATTATTTCCATGACTCATTGGATGGAGATAGAAGTGAGATTGCAAAAGAGTAAAACAATTGATAACCATATGGAAGAGGCAATTAAGAAGGAGAAAAAATATTGGAGAGATGTATTGGTGAGAATAATTGCAGTGGTAAAGACTCTAGCTGAACAAACTAAGGAGAAGGTTGATGATCCTAATAGTGGAAATGTTTTGGCATTTATTAGAATGATTGGAGGTTTTGATTTGGTAATGAAGGAACAAATTCGACGGGCTAATAAAGGTGAAATTCATTGCCATTTTCTCAGTCATAAGATTCAGAATGAATTGATAGAATTACTTGCTAATGAGACCAAGATGATGATCTTAAAGAAGATTAAAGATGCGAAGTATTTTTCAGTAATTCTTGATTCCTCTCCGGATGATAGTCGTAAAGAACAAATGACCTTCTTAATTCGATGTGTGGATGTGTCAACTTGTTCACCTAAGATTGAGGAGTTCTTCTCGACGTTTCTACACATCAAAGATAAGAGGGGTGAGGGACTTTTTAAGACTCTCCAAGATGCATTGATTGATCTTAAGTTGAATATTGATGATATAAGAGGACAAGGATACGACAACGGACATAATATGATGGGAAAACATAAAGGAGTTCAGAAAAGGTTGCTTGATACAAATCCAAGAGCATTTTACACTCCATATGGATGTCAGAGTCTTAACCTTACACTGTTTCTTTTTTTAGAATCCAAGAAAGCTGTTTCTTTTTTTAGAATTGTTCAGCGAATATATTGTCTATTTGCAGCTTCAACCAACAATAGGGAAGTGTAGAGAAACAATGAATTGTATTACACTTAAACTGTTGTCTCAAACGCGTTGGGAAAGCCGCATTGATAGTCTTAAACCAATAAGATATCAAGCTTCAAAGATACGAGATGCACTTTTTTATTTGGCAGAATACAGTGATAATCCAAGACACAGGAGTGATGTTGAGTCTCTTGCAGAGAGTGAAACACATGGAATTGGAGGGTTTGAATTTTTATTTGGAATGGTAATTTGGTACGATTTGCTAGCTGCTGTGAATATAGTAAGCAAATCCTTACAGTTTGAGGATATGGATCTTGAGGTTGCTATTTTTCAGTTAGGAGGGCTTGTTACTTATTTGAAAAACTACTGAGAAAGCCAAAGCTAAAGCTACACATATTGCCATTGAGATGGAGATTGAGCAGGTCTTTCCTATAAAACCGAAGCGCTTGGTGAAAAAGAAGAAGCCATTTGGTGAGGATGTTGAGAAGATTGATGAAAGTAAGACTGCAAAGGAGAGTTTTAGAATTCATTACTTCATGAATATAATGGATCAAGCTATAATGTCTATTGAGGTAAGATTCGAGCAATTCCAAGAATATGAAAAAATATTTGGATTTTTGTTTGGTGTAAAGAGATTGAAGGTAGCAGAAGATGATGAGTTAAGGACATCGTGTATGAAGCTTGAAGCTTCTTTGAAGCATGATGTTCATTCAGATGTTGATGGAGAAGATCTATTTATGGAGCTGAAACTTTTAAAAGATGTGTTGCCAAAAGAGATTACAAAGCCGGTCGAAGTGTTGGATTTTTTGAAAAGAATGGATGGTTGTTATCCAAACACATGGATCACTTATCGTATACTACTCACCATTCCGGTTTCAATTGCTTCTGCGGAGAGAACTTTTCCAAAATTAAAGCTCATAAAAAATTATCTACGTTCGACTGTGCCTCAAGAACGATTGAATGGTTTGGCGCTGATATCTATAGAACAAGAACTGGTTAAGAAGCTCGATTACCAAAAATTAATTAATGAATTTGCAGGAGCGAAAGCAAGGAGGATTATGTTTCGCCATGAAGAAAAATTATATTTCTGTCTTTTTTTCTTGTTAACAATTTTTCTGTTCAATTTTCTTAAACAAAATAAATTTCATATTATTTTATTTTGCGAGAAAATTTTGGGGCATTAATTTTGAATTTGCTTTAAGCATCAAATATTCTCGGACCGGCACTGGTAATCTTTCTCTCTCTTTGGACGTTTTCTTATTTCCATTTGCAACCTAAAATATACTAGTTGCGAGTGTGACATGATGGAAATGTTTTTGGCAAATAAGACATGTTCGTAATGACAGAACAACCTTGAGTACCAAGTGACAGTATCAATTGATCTTTGATACGATCGGGTTATTGAGCCAACCTAAGGGATCACAATTTAAAGCTAAGCAATATCGCCAAGTAGTTCACCTATACTAGAGTACTTGTGGCGCTCTAAGATTTGCATAAATTAACTGCACATGGAGATGGCGTTATGTGATTTTTTTTTTGTTATATTTCAAAGCCTGAAGGAGAATATTTAATGTAGAAAACAAATATTTTGCGTTTGCGCAATCGAAATTTTGTTTTGGTCAAAAATTTGTATTGTTCGACACAACGGCAAAATTATAGTTGTGACTTTTGTATTAAAATAACAACGGTTCTACAAATTTAATGGGCTATAGATTTAGGACCAACATTTCGGATCTGAGGTTTAACACAAAAGTTGTGAAAATGAGATATGGTTGCATATGCACCACCAAAATTGCAAATCAAGGGATACTCTTCATGCCGAATTTGTGTATAGTTTAGTTTACCATTTTTTATTTTTGGATTTTACAATATTTGTAGATACGACATGATATTTTCTGATTGGCATAGAAAGCTTATGCAATAGCATGTCTTGAGCACACATAGTGTTTGGAGTGTTAGATATTATGGTAGAATTTTCTTGTGACCCAAATCCATCACTTGCAAGGAGGTTAATTTAGAACAAACCAAATTCATATGAGATGAAATTTTAATTATCAATCTACTAAGACTAATAAGAGGAGAAAATACAAAGAATATAAACATAGAGGAAGTCCAATACAATTAACTTGAGACGTCTTCCATAATATGAGAAGGTTTCTTCTAAACTCTCTCAAATCTTGACATTTGGAATTTTTTTTTTTGTGTGACATGTGTTGGCAATTTTTCCTTTTTTTTTTCTTTTCTACAAAAAAACCACTTCAATTACAGATTGATAGTAGGATTTTACTCACTTAATCCCTAAAACACTATCCTATCGTTGTACTATTTTAGGATGTCAATCCAATCCGGTGTGATGCAAACAGATGAGATATGATCAAAAAGCTCTAAGTCAAGCCAAACAGAAAGTTGGTTGGTTCTAACAGTCCTAGTATGCAATAACAGAAATGAAATGAAACTAAAAGCAGAAATGGCAATAGCAGGCAAGTAAATGACAAAGCAGAAATGATAACAGGCAATCAAATGGATAAACGATTCCTAAGGATGGGGAATCGAATAGTGTGGTCTACTTAATCTATTCAGGCGGTTGACAAAACTTCACAGAAGCTATCCCTAGACAACAAGTTCAACAACAGATTAATTCACTCCCGTGATAGAAATCCTCAAGTAAAGCTAGACACTGACCTAAATCCCTTTAGCGATCTCTAACTAAGCAGGCATTATCGAATCAACATGTTAAAATCAATACCCTCTCTACAGCCAATCCCATGGGATAGAGGTAGATATCTCTGGAATTAATAGGATCCAACGCCCATTAAACGCCTCCTGAGCGCTGGACGTCTGGACTCATACTCCACATTAGCCAGTGAAACAAGCAATAAGCGCAACTAATCCAGAAGGGATTCTAGTATTCTAAACTCAACCACCTAAAACGACCAAGTAAACCACAACTATTCTATCCCATCCTCAGAAATACAGTTCACTACTCAGACATAATCAAAGACAATAGCAAAGCAACGATTAAAAACATGATAACAGAAATGACGAAAGACTTAAACGAAAACTGAATATCAAATATTTGAAAGTGAAAATACAAAGTTGCAGGAGAAACACTGCGGCTATAAAAGTTGCGAAAATGTAAAAGCGAGATAATAACGGATAATAGCGGATGCCCTCGGGAAAACCCTAAGAGGCAGTTTATACACTACAAGAAAACAGACAAACAACGACTACAGAAAGCGACAACAGATGTAGTCGTCGTTTTTGGCGACTACGTCACGACCGTTTTACGACGCATATACGACAACATGAACATTAGTAGTCAATTAGTCGTTATTTTACGACTAAATATGTTAGTCGGCAAATACTCGTATAGCAACGACTATTTAACGATTATATTATATAAGAAAAACGTTTGTCGTTACATAGTCGCAAATGGACGACTACAGTTTCCGACTGCGGAAGTTAGTCGCCCAATCGGCGACTAAAATACGACACATGTCTGAAATCGTACAATTGTCGCAACTGAGTCGCAGAATAGTCGCATTAAGTTGTTGGAAAACGTTTTCCGCATTGCCAAGTAGGTACACCTAATTTGTTTGTTGTAGTCATAAATTAGTCATAAAAATTCATCTATATAATCAAAATTCACGACACTCTTCTTTCACAAACAAATCAAAACAACAATCAAAAGAAAAAAAAAAGAAAACAATAAAAATTTAGTTTATTCTATAATGGCGGGAAACTACAATTATGGCGGTAGTGGCGGTTTCTATCGAGATTGGATGTACAAGAGATTCGATGAAGTGACGGGGAATTTGTCAGCCGAATACGTCGCAGGAGTTGAGGAATTCATGACATTCGCTAATAGTCAGCCTATAGTACAGAGTTGTCGAGGTAAATTTCATTGTCCTTGTAGTGTATGCAAGAATGAAAAACACATCATCTCGGGTAGAAGAGTTAGTAGTCATTTGTTTAGTCAAGGATTTATGCCTGATTATTATGTTTGGTATAAGCATGGAGAAGAATTGAATATGGATATCGGAACTAGTTACACGGATAGGACGTATTTTAGTGAGAATCATGAAGAAGTGGGTAATGTTGTAGAAGATCCATATGTGGATATGGTGAACGATGCATTTAATTTTAACGTGGGGTATGATGATAACGTGGGTCATGATGATTGCTATCATCATGATGGTAGTTATCAGAATGTGGAAGAGCCGGTCCGTAACCATTCAAATAAGTTCTACGACTTGTTAGAAGGTGCAAATAATCCATTGTACGATGGTTGTCGTGAAGGGCAGTCGCAGTTATCATTAGCATCTCGACTCATGCACAACAAAGCGGAGTATAATATGAGTGAAAAGTTGGTGGACTCCGTTTGCGAGATGTTTACAGATTTTCTACCAGAAGGAAACCAGGCTACCACTTCACATTACCAGACCGAGAAGTTGATGCGCAATTTAGGACTTCCATATCATACGATTGATGTTTGCAAAAACAATTGTATGTTATTTTGGAAAGAAGACGAAAAAGAAGATCAATGTCGATTTTGTGGCGCACAAAGATGGAAGCCTAAGGACGACCGTCGAAGAACCAAAGTACCATATAGTCGTATGTGGTATCTACCTATTGCAGACCAGTTGAAGAGAATGTATCAGAGCCATAAGACAGCTGCGGCTATGCGATGGCATGCTGAGCACCAATCAAAGGAGGGAGAAATGAATCATCCTTCAGATGCGGCAGAGTGGAGATATTTCCAAGAGTTACATCCCCGGTTTGCTGAAGAACCCCGTAACGTTTATCTCGGGTTGTGTACTGATGGGTTCAATCCATTTAGCATGTCTCGTAATCATTCATTGTGGCCTGTGATCCTAACTCCATATAATTTACCCCCTCGTATGTGCATGAATACAGAGTACTTATTTCTTACCATTCTGAATTCTGGACCAAATCATCCTCGAGCTAGTCTTGATGTCTTCCTCCAACCTCTTATTGAGGAGCTAAAAGAGTTGTGGTGTACTGGAGTCGATGCGTACGATGTTTCATTGAGTCAGAATTTTAATCTAAAAGCAGTACTACTCTGGACGATTAGCGACTTTCCCGCGTATAGCATGTTATCAGGATGGACTACTCATGGTAAATTGTCTTGTCCAGTTTGCATGGAAAGTACAAAGTCTTTTTATCTACCCAATGGACGGAAGACATGTTGGTTTGATTGTCACCGTAGATTTCTTCCTCATGGTCATCCATCTCGTAGGAACAAAAAAGACTTTCTCAAAGGAAGAGACGCTTCTAGCGAGTATCCACCCGAATCTTTGACAGGGGAGCAAGTTTATTACGAGCGGTTGGCTAGTGTAAATCCACCCAAAACGAAGGATGTTGGTGGGAACGGTCATGAAAAGAAGATGCGAGGCTATGGGAAGGAACATAATTGGCACAAAGAAAGCATATTGTGGGAGTTGTCTTACTGGAAGGACCTCAATCTTCGACATAATATTGATGTTATGCATACAGAGAAGAATTTTCTTGACAACATCATGAACACTCTCTTGGGTGTTAAGGGTAAATCAAAAGACAATATCATGTCAAGATTGGATATTGAGAAATATTGTTCTCGGCCAGGCTTACATATTGATAGTACGGGTAAAGCTCCTTTTCCACCGTATACATTGACAGAAGAAGCCAAACAGAGTTTATTTCAATGTGTGAAACATGATGTTAGATTTCCAGATGGTTATTCTTCAGATTTGGCTAGTTGTGTAGATTTGGAGAATGGTATGTTTTCAGGCATGAAGAGTCATGATTGTCATGTTTTTATGGAGCGACTACTTCCATTTATCTTTGCTGAACTTCTTGACCGGAATGTCCACCTTGCATTATCAGGTACAATTCTAACTATGTTTTATGGAGAAATTTTTTTATGTAATTATTTAACTTCCACATATATTTTAGGAATTGGAGCATTTTTTCGGGACCTATGTTCGAGAACTTTACAGACAAGTCGCGTTCAAATTCTCAAACAGAACATAGTTTTAATCATCTGTAACTTGGAAAAGATCTTTCCACCATCATTTTTCGATGTTATGGAACATTTACCTATCCATCTCCCATACGAAGCTGAATTGGGTGGCCCTGTCCAATATAGGTGGATGTATCCATTTGAGAGGTTTTTCAAAAAGTTGAAAGGAAAAGCAAAGAACAAAAGATATGCTGCAGGCTCAATTGTTGAGTCATATATCAATGACGAGATTGCTTATTTTTCAGAGCACTACTTTGCCGATCATATACAAACGAAATCAAGGTAAATACCTTTATTTATTTAACATGTTGCTATACTACTTTGATCTTAATTCAATTATATGTGGCAGGTTAACAAGATTCAATGAAGGTGAAGTTCCTGTATATCATGTCCCTGGAGTACCTAACATATTTATGCAGGTCGGCCGTCCAAGTGGTGCAATGCATGTAGACTGGCTTTCAGAGAAAGATTACCAAAATGCACATGCATATGTTTTAAGAAATTGTGACTATTTTAAACCATTTGAGAGGTATTTTTAATCACTTTGATTTATTCATAGATAAGATCACTTTGATTTATTTGTCTTCGTTTGTTGAGACAGTATGTTCGAGGATTATCTTTCTGCGAAATATCCATCCTTGTCCGAAAAAGAACTCTACGTCAGAAGAGCTGAAGAATATCATCTATGGGTTAAAGAATATGTAAGTCTACAGTAATTTTGGTTCATGAATGTAACTATTTGTCTGTTTTCTTGTAGCTAGCGTGATTTAATTTAAGATCATATTGATATTGTTTATCTATATTATGTAGGTAACTTATTGGAACACTAATTCTCCATTTCCTACTTGGGTTCAAGAGATTGTGCAAGGACCTTTGAACAAGGTTAAAACTTGGCCAATGTATTTTACAAGAGGATATTTGTTTCATACGCAAACCCACGGTGCTGGACGAAAGACATGTAACTATGGAGTATGTGTTAAAGGTGAAAATTACGCTGATTCATCTGATGAAGCAGATTTCTACGGTACCTTAACTGATGTCATAGAACTCGAGTATGAGGGCATCGTCAATTTGAGGATCACACTTTTTAAGTGTAAGTGGTATGATCCAAAGATCGGGAGAGGAACTCGCCGAAACCATGGTGGCGTTGTAGATGTTCTATCTACGAGGAAATACAATAAATACGAGCCATTTATTCTTGGTACGTAATTAAGTATACTTAAAATTTCTAATTCATTAATAAATAATGTTGTATATATTTTTGTTGATATATGTATAACATGTTTGAACAGCATCTCAAGCAGATCAAGTTTGTTATATTCCATATCCATATACAAAGAAACCAAAGAACATTTGGCTCAGTGTTTTAAAGGTCAATCCAAGGGGAAACATTTCTGGACAATATGAAAATACTGATCCGACACTGTTGCAAACCGAGGATGATGAAGCTGTTTTGCAGACTACAATTGAAGATCTTGTAATAGACTATCCGGTAGCAGACGTAACCCTAATCATCCTCGATTACGATATTGGAGATGCTGAACCAGAAGATGAATTCCGATGTAATTTATCGTCATCGGATGAAGATGAAATAGAAGACGAAGATGAATAATAATTGTGTGAAATAGATGTATAATTAATTATTTGAATAAATTTTGTAATATACGATGTATTTGAATAAGTATTTGAATAATTATTAAAAAATTATTAAATAATTTTAAAACGCATAAGGTGACGAAATTACGACTATTATGCGACTACCATGTAAGATGTTGGGCTTCGAATAACAAAGCCCAAACCCAACTCAGGTGGTGATTAATATACGACTACACAGTGACTATCTTGTAAGCTGTTGGGCTTCGAAATCACAAAGCCCAAACCCAACTTAAGTGGTGACAATTATACGACTACACAGCGACACTTGTGTATGTTGTTGGGCTTCGAAATTACTAAGCCCATAACCCAATTTACATGGTGACGATTCGGCGACTATGGGGCGACAACGGTGTAAGTTATTGGGCTTTTAATCGTCGAAGCCCAAACCCAATTGATTTAGTGACTATTATGCGACTGATATACGACTACTCCAGTGTTGAAAACCCTAATTCGATTCATTTCCCCTTCGTTCCAAACACTTAGCCACTTCTTCGATTCTTCTCTTCTTCTCTCTTCTTCTTCTTCCTCGATCTTCTTCGATCTTCTTCTTCTTCTTCTTCTTCTTCGTAACCCTAAATCGATTCTCTTCTTCTTCTTCTTCTTCTTCTTCTTCTTCTTCTTCTTCTTCTTCTTCTTCTTCTTCTTCTTAACCCTAAATCGATCCGTCTTTCACCAACAAACCCTAATACATCGATCCATCTCGATTCTCTCTTCTTCGATTCTCTCTTCTTCGCCAAACTCTCCCTTGCCTCTTCGATCCATCTCGATTCTCTCATCTCCAAGAGGATGCCTAACGCCGGTCGTGGAGGATCTTGAAAGAGGAAGACCACACCAAACGTGACTCAAAGAGCCGGAGGTTCAACGCCTGCTGGAAGACCCTCTTCGCTACCGCAGCAGTACGATTTCACCCCGGCGGCGGTGACGGTTCAAGTTTCTGCATCGATTCCGCCTCAAGGAGCCGGCGCCGGCGCCTCATCCTCTGCCCCCCACTACCGTAACTACCCACCACCGCAGCAACTCTTCCAACACTCCACCAATCAACCACAGCGTGTAGATCCGTTGCCACCACAAGAGACTGCTCAGCAAGACCCTCCTCTTTCGCCGGATCCAGAAACTGCATCTCACAGTCATCCCTCGTCTCAAGGCAACAACTTCCAAGAGGGCATTCCTGCAGTGTTGCCGTAGCTCCAAGAAGACTCCGTGGTTGCTCTGAATGACATTCTCTCTGTGCCTGGCAGAGAAGCGTGGTGTTGTGTGTTGTCTCCCATTCCCCGGCCAAAAACCGAATGGTAAGTTCACTTTAAATTCCCTGTTTTCTTGTTCTGTATGCTCTGTTGTGAATCAAACCGAAAATGTGAACCTTGTTGGCTGTTGTGTTGTGAAACATTGTTGGCTCTTGTGTTGCTAGTGTTTTCGGGTTAGGCATTTAGTCAAGTTTAGTTCTAGACTCATTAGTTTATGTAGTAATGCCTGTTTTATTGTTGTTTGATGCTCTGTTGTTAATCGGTCAAACATAGATGAGTGTTGTGTTGTGATTACATTAGTTCTTGGTCATTAGTTTAGTTCAGTTCTAAACTCGTGTTATGTTGTTCTATATTACACAAATGATGATGCTTTGATTGTGAATGATGCTATATTGTTGAGACAGTACTATTGTGGAACATAGTTTATAGTCGTGTGTGACTTGTATTTCTTTTGGGAACATAACTTTGTTCACTTTTGTAACATGTTTACTTCTTTCTTTGTTGGCTTTGGAATCAAACCAAAAATGTGAACCTTGTTGGCTGTTGTGTTGTGAAACATTGTTGGCTCTTGTGTTGCTAGTGTTTTCGGGTTAGGCATTTAGTCAAGTTTAGTTCTAGACTCATTAGTTTATGTAGTAATGCCTGTTTTATTGTTGTTTGATGCTCTGTTGTTAATCGGTCAAACATAGATGAGTGTTGTGTTGTGATTACATTAGTTCTTGGTCATTAGTTTAGTTCAGTTCTAAACTCGTGTTATGTTGTTCTATATTACACAAATGATGATGCTTTGATTGTGAATGATGCTATATTGTTGAGACAGTACTATTGTGGAACATAGTTTATAGTCGTGTGTGACTTGTATTTCTTTTGGGAACATAACTTTGTTCACTTTTGTAACATGTTTACTTCTTTCTTTGTTGGCTTTGGAATCAAACCGAAAATGTGAACCTTGTTGGCTGTTGTGTTGTGAAACATTGTTGGCTCTTGTGTTGCTAGTGTTTTCGGGTTAGGCATTTAGTCAAGTTTAGTTCTAGACTCATTAGTTTATGTAGTAATGCCTGTTTTATTGTTGTTTGATGCTCTGTTGTTAATCGGTCAAACATCGTTGAGTGTTGTGTTGTGATTACATTAGTTCTTGGTCATTAGTTTAGTTCAGTTCTAAACTCGTGTTATGTTGTTCTATATTACACAAATGATGTGATAAGTGTGTATTTTGCATGTTTTGAGCATCCATTTGTCATCATTTTAGCATCATATCATCACTGTTTTATACCATTTCACATCATTTGTCATCACTTTGCATGTTTAGGATAGTTTTGCATGCATGTTGCATATTTGCGTTGATTTTAGGTGATTTGGAGCTGTTGACGAGCTATCTGGAAGGAGCGGACCTGATCATGACAAACCACTCGACCCAGAGGTCGAGTAGGAGCTTCAAGATCTCAAGAGACCACTCGACCAACAGGTCGAGTAGAGGACATCACCAATTCAACCACCACTCGACCCCGAGGTCGAGTGCCATCATCTCATCACCAGACAGTCACTCGATCACTTCACTCGACCATGAGGACGAGTGTCTTCACCTCCATCATCAGACAACCACTCGACCTCCTCACTCTACCTAGAGGTCGAGTACCTCCATCACACCACTCGACTGCATACTCGATGACAAGCTTCAGAGCCTTCTTCATTCTGCACTCAACCAGACACTCGAGCACAAGGAAGAAAAGAAGACTCCAGCTATTCACTCGACCACGTTGGTCGAGTACAGTGCTTAACCCGTCCAAATACTTCGTCGTTTTGAGTATTAGGGTTTCGGGATATTTGGCTATAAGTAGCATGTACTTCTCATTTTCGAGAACAAGAAGTTTTTCCCTAGTTTTTATTTCCGCAGACCTTGTGTTCTAGACTTTTTGTAATCCGGATTTCTCTTTATCTATTCAGTATTCAGTATTCAGTTTCTGTTCTTGATTTTCGTTTACTGTTGTTCATTCTGTTATCATACTGCTGTTATCATGTCTTCAACCTGTTCAACGTTTATGCTTTCTGTCATGATGTCTGAGTAGTGAATAGGTTTCTGAGGATGGGTTAGAGTAGTGTAGAATTCTCAGTATGCTAGGTGATTGAGTATTGATTGATAGATCCCTTCTGGATTAGTTGTTCTTAATGCCTATTGCTTTCTGATCAACTGGAATTTGAGCCCAGACATTTCCGCGCCCAAAAGGTGTTCGATGAAATGTCTGAACCACTAATTCCAGAGATTCGTGACCCTGTACCAAGGTATTGGTTGCAGGGAGCGTTTTTGCTTTAACTTGTTGATTCATAATGCTTGTTAGGTTAGCTCTCGTCAATGGTGATTGAGTCTGGGACTAGGTTAGCTTGAGAGTCTCTGTTGCGGTGGCAATTAGATTTGGTTAATGAACTTGTTGTCTAGGGTTAATTTATTGAGCATGTCAATCACCTGTAAACTGAGGAAACGAAACTACTCAATTACCCCATCCTTAGGAATTCTTTGTCTGATTGATTTTATTATTTACTCTACTGCTGTTTACTGCATCCTGTCACATGTTGCTTAGTTTCTACAATTCTTTACTGTTACTCGACCTGGTACTCGACCACCCAGTTGTCTGGCAACAGACTGTGCAATCGAGTACCCTGTTCCATTTTCTGTCTGTTACTCGACCATTCACTCGACCTCACTCAGTGCTCTGCAAAGAGCTGTGTTGGTCGAGTGTTCTACTGTTTCTGTTTGATTTTCTGTTTTCTGCATGTTCACTTAGGACTGCTAGAACACACCAAAACCTGTTATTGCTTGGCTTGACTTAGTGACTTCTGATCACATCTTGATTGTTAGCATCACACCCATTTGGATTGACAACCTTCAGTACTACAACGACATGATAGTGCTTTACGATTAATTGATCTTAAAAACCTATTATCAATTTGGCGCCGTTGCCAATTGGGTGTTTGTTTGTTACATTTGAGATTTCAGACTTGCTTAGATCAAGTTCTTTTTCAATTTTCTTTTCAGTTACTTACTGTGTGTTTTTCTTGTTGTCTTCTTGATCCAGGTACACCTCTGCTGTATGCGAACTCGATCAACAGGCAACCAGAACCTCCTTTTCAACGACAACATCAACCGCACAGCCCGCGAAATCAGAAAAAGGAGAACCACAGTCAACCCTGTACCTCAGCAACCACTCGTTATGGCTGAAGAACAGAATCAGCAAAATGGCCATGCCAACATTGGTGCTGGAGATGCACCACGTGATCACCGTCAGAGGAAGGGAATCGCACCTCCTGCTATCCAGAATAACAACTTCGAGATTAAGAGTGGTCTCATCTCGATGATTCAGGGGAACAAATTCCATGGTTTGCCAATGGAGGATCCACTCGACCACCTTGATGAATTCGATAGGCTCTGCAACCTAACAAAGATCAATGGTGTCAGTGAAGACGGATTCAAGCTCCGTTTGTTTCCATTCTCCTTGGGAGACAAAGCACACATCTGGGAGAAGAATCTGCCCCATGCCCCATGACTCAATCACCACCTGGGATGATTGTAAGAAGGCTTTTCTGTCAAAGTTCTTCTCCAATGCCAGAACTGCAAGATTCAGAAATGAGATTTCTGGTTTCTCACAGAAGACTGGTGAAAGCCTCTGTGAAGCATGGGAGCGTTTCAAGGGTTACACCAACCAATGCCCTCATCATGGCTTTACTAAAGCCTCTCTGCTCAGCACTCTTTACAGAGGAGTCCTACCACGCATCAGAATGCTTCTGGATACCGCCAGCAATGGGAATTTCCAGAACAAGGATGTTGAAGAAGGCTGGGAATTGGTTGAGAACCTTGCTCAATCAGATGGAAATTACAACGAAGACTGTGATAGGACCGTCAGAGGAACAGCTGACTCTGATGACAAACACAGGAAGGAGATCAAAGCGCTGAATGACAAGCTGGACAGGATTCTTCTTAGCCAGCATAAGCATGTGCACTTCCTTGTTGATGATGAGCAGTATGAAGTCCAAGATGGGGAGGGTAACCAGTTGGAAGAAGTAAGCTACATCAACAACAACCAGGGTGGCTACAAAGGATACAACAACTTCAAAACCAACAATCCCAACCTCTCCTACCGCAGCACCAACGTTGCTAACCCTCACGATCAGGTGTATCCTCCACAGCAACAACAAAGTCAGAACAAACCTTTTGTTCCCTACAACCAAGGTTTCATTCCTAAGCAGCAATTCCAGGGGAACTACCAGCAACAACCACCTGGGTTTGCACCTCAGCAACACCAAGGTTCTGCTGCTCCTGACGCTGATATGAAACAAATGCTACAACAGCTGCTTCACGGGCAAGCCTCTGGCTCCATGGAGATGGCAAAGAAGATATCTGAGTTACATAACAAGCTGGACTGTAGCTACAATGATCTCCATGTCAAGATGGAAACACTGAATACCAAAGTCCGTTACTTAGAGGGACATTCTACATCTTCTTCAGCTACAAAACAGACAAGCCAACTACCAGGCAAAGCAGTTCAGAATCCAAAAGAATATGCTCATGCTATCACCCTGCGTAGTGGAAAAGCACTTCCAACTAAGGAGGAACCAAAGACGGTCACTGAGGACAGTGAAGATCAAGATGGGGAGGATTTAAGTCTCGAGAAAGATCAAGCTGACAAACCACTCGACCTGTCACTCGAGCAAGCACTCGACCTGTCACTCGAGCAATCACTCGATCCGCCACTCGACAGCATTACTCGACCAACCACTCGGCCTGTCATCCCAGCAGCATCACCAACTGCTCCAAAACCAGTTGCTGTCAAAAACAAGGAAAAGGTCTTTGTCCCTCCTCCCTACAAACTGCAGCTTCCATTTCCTGGCCGTCACAAGAAAGCGTTGGCAGACAAATATAGAGCTATGTTTGCCAAGAACATTAAGGAGGTTGAGTTACGGATACCTCTTGTTGACGCTCTAGCGCTAATCCCAGACTCTCACAAGTTTCTGAAAGACTTGATTGTGGAGAGAATTCAAGAAGTGCAAGGGATGGTGGTATTGAGTCATGAATGCAGCGCTATCATACAGAAGAAGATCATTCCTAAGAAGCTTAGTGATCCTGGTTCGTTCACTCTACCGTGCTCTTTAGGTCCATTGGCTTTCAACAGATGCCTATGCGATTTAGGAGCATCAGTCAGTCTCATGCCGCTATCTGTCGCCAAAAGATTGGGGTTCACTCAATACAAGTCCTGCAATATATCCCTCATCCTAGCTGACAGATCAGTAAGAATTCCTCATGGTTTGCTCGAAAACCTCCCAATCAGGATCGGTGCTGTGGAGATACCAACTGACTTTGTAGTCATGGAGATGGATGAAGAGCCCAAGGACCCGTTGATTCTAGGGAGACCTTTCTTAGCCACTGCAGGAGCTATGATTGATGTCAAGAAAGGGAAGATTGATCTGAACCTTGGCAAAGACTTTAGGATGACCTTCGATGTCAAAGACGCGATGAAGAAGCCTACCATAGAAGGGCAACTCTTTTGGATCGAAGAAATGGATCAGTTAGCTGATGAGTTACTGGAAGAGCTGGCAGAAGAAGATCATCTTAACAGTGCTTTAACCAAAAGTGGTGAAGATGGGTTTCTGCATTTGGAAACATTGGGATACCAGAAGCTGTTAGACTCCCATAAAGCGATGGAAGAATCAGAACCCTTTGAGGAATTGAATGGACCAGCAACAGAGGTAATGGTAATGAGCGAAGAAGGGTCAACTCGAGTTCAACCTGCACTCTCGAGGACGTACTCAATCAACCACTCGACCTTGTCTACCGACGAACCTTGGGAGCCGATCATTCCAACTTCAGATGACTGGTCTGAACTTAAGGCACCGAAAGTTGATCTCAAACCACTTCCAAAAGGTCTAAGGTACACATTCCTTGGTCCAAACTCTACTTACCCTGTGATCATTAATGCTGAGTTAAATAGTGATGAAGTGAACCTGCTATTATCTGAGCTTAGAAAGTATAGGAGAGCAATTGGTTATTCGTTATCCGACATTAAGGGAATTTCACCTAGTTTATGCAACCATAGGATCCATCTTGAAAACGAATCCTATTCCAGCATTGAACCACAGAGGAGGTTAAATCCCAATTTGAAAGAAGTAGTGAAAAAAGAAATTTTGAAACTGCTTGATGCTGGTGTCATCTACCCTATCTCTGATAGTACTTGGGTTTCTCCAGTGCATTGCGTCCCTAAAAAGGGTGGAATGACTGTTGTCAAAAATGAAAAAGATGAACTGATCCCTACTAGAACTATAACTGGTCATAGAATGTGCATAGATTATAGGAAGTTGAATGCTGCATCTAGGAAAGATCATTTTCCTTTACCATTCATTGACCAAATGCTTGAACGTTTGGCTAAATATCCATACTATTGCTTTCTTGATGGATACAGTGGTTTCTTTCAAATACCAATTCACCCTAATGATCAAGAAAAAACCACTTTCAGGTGTCCTTATGGAACTTTTGCCTATAAGAGAATGCCATTTGGTTTATGCAACGCTCCTGCAACATTTCGGAGGTGTATGACCTCTATATTTTCAGACTTAATCGAGGAGATGGTGGAGGTTTTCATGGACGATTTTTCGGTCTATGGCCCCTCTTTCTCCTCATGTTTGTTGAATCTTGGCAGGGTATTGACTAGGTGCGAAGAGACGAATCTTGTTCTCAATTGGGAAAAGTGTCATTTCATGGTGAAGGAAGGCATAGTATTGGGTCACAAGATATCAGAGAAGGGTATAGAGGTTGACAAAGGAAAAGTTGAAGTGATGATGCAGCTGTAGCCACCTAAAACGGTGAAGGACATTAGAAGCTTCCTTGGTCATGCTGGATTCTATAGAAGATTCATTAAAGACTTCTCCAAGATAGCCAGACCGTTAACCAGACTATTGTGCAAGGAAACCGAATTTAAATTCGATGATGACTGCCTCAAATCCTTTCAAACCATCAAGGATGCTTTGGTATCTGCTCCGGTTGTTCGAGCACCTAATTGGGACTATCCATTTGAAATCATGTGTGATGCATCAGATTACGCAGTAGGAGCTGTTTTAGGCCAGAAAATAGACAAGAAGCTTCATGTCATATATTACGCCAGCCGAACGTTGGATGACGCTCAGGGAAGATATGCAACAACTGAGAAGGAGCTTCTAGCTGTTGTATTCGCATTTGAGAAGTTCAGAAGCTATTTGGTTGGATCAAAGGTAACTGTCTATACAGACCATGCAGCTTTGAGGCATCTGTATGCCAAGAAGGATACTAAACCAAGACTGTTAAGATGGATACTTTTATTGCAAGAGTTTGACATGGAGATAGTAGATAAGAAAGGCATTGAAAATGGCGCAGCGGACCATCTGTCGAGGATGAGAATTGAAAAACCACTTCGGAAAAAGCTACAGTGGAAAAGAGTTCCACCAACTGAATGCTGTTGAAGGAGAATCTCCATGGTATGCTGATCACGTCAATTACTTAGCATGCGGAGTAGAGCCTCCCAACCTGACAAGTTATGAAAGGAAGAAGTTTTTCAGAGACATACACCATTACTATTGGGATGAGCCTTATCTTTACACTCTCTGTAAAGATAAGATCTACAGGAGATGTGTCTCAGAAGATGAAGTGGAAGGTATCCTGCTGCATTGCCATGGCTCAGCATATGGTGGTCACTTCGCGACGTTCAAGACAGTGTCCAAGATTCTTCAAGCAGGCTTTTGGTGGCCAACAATGTTTAAGGATGCTCAGGAGTTTGTTTCAAAGTGTGATTCTTGCCAGAGAAAAGGCAACATCAGTAGAAGAAATGAGATGCCTTAGAACCCAATCTTGGAAGTTGAGATCTTTGATGTATGGGGGATTGATTTTATGGGTCCATTCCCATCTTCATACGGTAATAAATATATACTGGTCGCCGTAGACTACGTATCGAAATGGGTCGAAGCTATTGCTAGTCCTACCAACGATGCAAAAGTTGTGCTGAAGTTGTTCAAAACCATAATCTTCCCAAGATTTGGAGTTCCCAGGGTAGTAATCAGTGATGGCGGAAAGCATTTCATCAACAAGGTTTTTGAGAACCTCTTGAAGAAGCATGGGGTAAAGCACAAGGTCGCCACTCCTTATCATCTACAAACAAGCGGGCAGGTTGAGATCTCCAATAGGGAGATAAAAACAATTCTGGAAAAGACTGTTGGGATTACAAGGAAAGACTGGTCTGCAAAGCTAGATGATGCATTATGGGCTTACAGGACAGCCTTCAAGACCCCCATAGGTACAACTCCTTTCAATCTTCTCTATGGAAAATCATGTCATCTACCCGTTGAGCTCGAGTACAAAGCAATGTGGGCGGTAAAACTTCTGAACTTTGACATAAAAACTGCTGAGGAGAAGCGATTGATCCAACTCAGTGACCTCGATGAGATCCGTCTAGAAGCTTATGAAAGTTCTAAAATCTACAAGGAGAGAACCAAGCTTTTCCATGACAAGAAGATCATCACTAAGGATTTCCAGGTTGGTGATCAGGTGCTGCTATTCAACTCTCGCTTGAAACTCTTTCCAGGAAAACTTAAATCCAGATGGTCTGGCCCCTTCTGCATCACTGAGGTCCGTCCTTATGGAGCAGTCACTCTAGCTGGTAAGAGTGGAGATTTTACAGTAAATGGTCAAAGGCTCAAGAAATACTTAGCAGACCAAATCCTTCCAGAGGTGACATCGGTTCATCTCTAGGAGCTTCTTGATGATTAAAGGAGTAAAGGAGTCAAGCTAATGACTTTAAACAAGCTCACTTGGGAGGAAGTCCCATGACTATCCTTGTAAATAATTTTTACCTTCTTGATATTTTTGATTTGTTTTAGTTGTGTTTGTGGTTTTCAGAGACAAGAGAACAACCCGGAGATAGAGTAAAAATTTAAAACTTTTACTCTACAGAAGACCTGGAGATCGAGTGTACAGCCCGTTGGAGTACAAAATTTTGAAAATCTTCTGTTGCACCTGAGACCCTGCACTCGAGTACAGTGGTCGAGTATATGTGATGTTTAAAACCCAAAAATTTTTAAATCATCATTTTACTCGACCAACAGAAGCTACAGAGACTTGCAGAAATTTCCTACAGTTTACAGTAGGTTTTCTGCAAAGAAATTTTCTCAATTAACAGTGTGTGGACCACGCGCTGAGGATAAGCTGGAGAGAGAATCTAAAACTCAACCTAGACCACTCATTTTGAAGCGCTACTCGACCACTCCAAATCCACTCGACCTTCCACTTTTCATTTCACCGCCGACACTCTAATCTCTCTACACCACATATCGCCGTCCAAAGAGCTACTCGACCACTGAGAACTTCACTCGACCCCCTCCCTCGCCGCCGTCACCAGCCCATCCACTCCGTCAACCGACTAAACCACTTCACTCGATTCCTTCCGTATACTCGACCAATTCATCGGCATCAACCGCCGTCTCTTTCAAAAGAAACCGCTCAACCTCGCTTCCTGGTCTCGTAGAGGCACTCGACCGACGCCGTCCTAGCCGACTTCAAGAAATCACTCGACCTCCTGAAAGCACTCGACCCCTGCAATAATCTACTCGGCTTCTTGTTCGTGAATTCAGTAGAGCCTTCCAACTTCAGAGAAGCTACTCGACCACTAGCTTTCACGATTCACTCTATCTCTACGTTTCACTCGACCTGCTGAAGCACCCAACTCGACCTCTGAGAAGATACTCGATTCATTTCATCTAAGCTCAGGAACAGCTCAGGTTACTCGAGGACGGAATTGTACTCGACCTATTCAATCTGTTTCATTGCCTATTGACAATAATTTTGGTTTCATTGCTATCTTTGAGACTAACCTATTGACATTTGAGCTTTGAGTTCTAAATCCCTACAGGAGAATCATGAGCAATTACAGTGGCAGTTCTTCTGTTGATCCTGACTACAACATGGATGAGACAGAATCGTCATCTTCAAGGCCAGAGAGAGAACAGAGAGAATACGAAAGTTTCAGAAGGAAAGCTGAGATAGCCCGAGGAAAGAGAGCGATGACAGAGAGGTATGAGCTTATAGACGAAGATCTGGAGGACGAGTACATGCCTGAACAGACTCGCAGAGCTACCAAACTTCTGCACAAGCCCGACATATTGCCTACTGAGGAATATGTTAAGCTTTTCAAGCTGAATGAGTTCTGTAGCACGAGGTATCCTTGCTCGACCTCACTTGCACAACTCGGATTGTTGGAAGATGTTCAGCACCTGTACCAAAGTTGTCATCTGGACACTTTGATGGCTTATCCGTATGTAGCATATGAAGATGAGACAATACAATTCCTCTCCACACTGCAAGTAGAGCTCTACCAAGGTATGACCTCTGATGAGTTGGATTGTGAAGGATTGGGATTCTTGCGATTTTCTGTGTATGGTCATGAGTACAGGTTATCAATCAAGCGATTGGAAGGATTGTTTGATTTCCCCAGTGGAACGGGATCTAAGCCAAAGTATGAAAGAGAAGAGTTGAAAGACTTGTGGATCACCATTGGCAGCTCTGTACCGTTGAATGCTTCCTGGTCAAAGAGCAATCAGATACGCAGCCCTGTCATCAGGTACTTCCAGCGTTCTGTAGCCAACGTACTCTACTCCCGAGAGATTACAGGGACTGTCACTAACTCTGATATGGAGATGATCGCAATGGCCCTCAAAGGAACTCTTCGCCAAACTAAAAATGGCATGTCCCTCCAGGGTGAAGTCAATGACACACCTCTCTCTATACTTCTTCTGATCCATCTGTGTGGATACAAAAACTGGGCGGTCAGCAATAACCGCAAGAGAGCACGAGGCGCTCTGTGCATAGGTGGCGTGGTGACACCTATTCTGATAGCTTGTGGAGTCCCACTCATTTCTGCTGGACTCGAGCCGCGAGCAATGGATATCGAGCACCTACGTCACTGCGAATTCCTGGAGTTTGCAATGGTTGACGATTTCCACAGGTTCAGGTTTGAGCACTCTACAGACAGGAGAGCTAACATCCTTCTCCCTAGCCCTGAGGTCACACGGATAATCGAGGGAGATAACATTGATTTTAGGCCTGAGATTGGACGCCTCTACTATGAGAACGCTCCACCATTAGATGAGGACGATCTTCTTGAAGAAGCTGCTTCGGATGGGATGGATGAAGATGGAGCAGTGAAGTTCGACACTAGCATGTATCACTTTGCTGAACATGTACCTCCAGCGAGGCAGAGCAAGAGCTTGACTGAAGCTCATAAGAATAACAGTAAATTGCAGAAGTGGTGCAAGAAGCAGGACAAGCTGATCGCCAAGTGTTTCAAGCTTCTGACAGACAAGCTGAGTTGCTCTTCCTCCACCACTGCTATTCCACAGGTACAACCTCCTATGGAGATGCCATCGAGGAGAATTAATGCACCTGCGCACAGGCCTGAGCTTAGCGAGCAGAGAGTCCCACATGTCCAGGCTAGGCATTCGTCATTCGAATCCCGGGAACACAAGAGAAGAAGGAAGGCTACACTCACTCGATCTAGCAGCAGATCACGCCTCATTCACTCGAGGAGATCACTCGACCGCGTTGCTGGCCGCAGCAGAAGGAGAGAGGTCGAGTTTCCTCAGAGCGGTGCTGGCCGCCACAGAGCTGATGAGGTCGAGTACCCACCTGCTGGAGCTGATACAGAACAAGGAGGTTCGTCTATGGCCTGGGAGCAATCGCAGGCAGCCATTGACGAGCAACTACGTTCATTCTTCGACTGAGGTAAGCGCCTCACTTCACCATTGTATTATACTGTCTGTTGTGATTTGTTTCTTCATTTTTTGTTTCTGTGATTGGATTTGTCCTGAGTACTCTCTTCCAAGTTTATTCACATAGTGGACTGTGTGATTTAAGTTTGGGGGAGGGCTCAGGAAGTGTGTGTTGCATTGTGTATAATTTTGAGCCTGCATTCATCTAAGGCATAGAAAAACCGAAAAAATTTGAAAAATTTCAGAAAATGATTTCACAAAAAAAAGAGTGTTCATGTAGTTGCATCTTATTTAGGATCGAGTCTAGAGTGTTTCATTTAGGATTGTTGCATATGCATAGGGGATGATGATGAGATAGCCTTGTAAGCATTTTGATTCACCGGATAAACTCAGTGCCCTCGTTGCTAGTTGTCTGTTGCGTAGTCAATGAATTTGAAATAAAACTGAACCATGCCTAGATTGCTCTACTCGACCACACTGTCATGATCTGATACCATTCCCTATCAATTTGAACCTGAATCTGATCTTTAATTATCATGTCTGCATCAAATTTGAACTCATGGATACCCTAAAATACTTGGATTCTCTTATTCATTTTGATCACTCTTGTTAATCCAAGTAGCTGACTCTCCTTATTAGAGCAGTTAACCCAAACCCAAACCTAGACTTTCTTTCAAGCCCTATATCACTTGTGAGTGTTTGTGAGGTCTTATTCCGATTAAGCTTGGTAGAAAGTGTTAGGTTCGTAACGACAGAGATAGTGTCTCATGTAGTTCTAGTTCGCATTTTTCGGACTGGATAGGACTAGGTGGGTGCTTATACTTTGGGTTGGGATGTGTTTAAAAGAAAAAGAAAAAAAAGGGTTGATTCATTGATGAGAAAAGGTAAAGGACTCTAGGTGAAGTAAGCTAAAGAAGCAGAAAAAGTCTAGTAAAGGTTTTGGGATTTGTAAAGAAAAGAAAGAGTTCTTGTTAGCTATTGAAGATGGGCAAAAGCCCTTGGTTTTAAAATGTTAAAAACAGGAACCTTAGTTGTTAAAGAAATCCAAATCCGCTAGATATATCAAAGTGTTGAAGCTTCGCCTAGAGTTAAGAGAAAAGAAAAGAATGATTAGAAAAAGGGTTTAAAAGATTCATGAATACAAAGGATAGAGTTTAGTTCTTGTATTGGGATTGGAGATGGGATTACCATTAGAGCTTCATTTGATGTACTCTGGGTAGATGGGATCTTATCTCTGTATGCATAGCTTGGGACTTACCTTTAGCATTCTACTAAAGTTTAATCATTTTTTGAGAGATCCCCTGTTACTGAAGCCTATTCTGTAAGGGACCATCTTTGTCTCTTGACCTTTTACCTTAGCCAAATGAGTTCTTTGATGATGCATTGCTTGATTCACGTTCCAGAACTAATGAATGTTAAAGGGATTGGTGGATTTGAAAACTTATGTAGGTCGAGCATATGAGTCGGATTGATTGATTAATGAGGCATGGCTAACGTTTTTAAGTAGAATTCGGTCTTGCAGCTTAGAACTTTCAACTTGGACATTGATTTCATCTGGTTTATCTAATGCTTTGGCTCTGCGTCCCCGCTTTCAAACGTCACCTCCAGCTTGTTCTTGATTGTTTGCTTGAGGGCAAGCAAAGACTAAGTTTGGGGGAGTTGATAAGTGTATATTTTGCATGTTTTGAGCATCCATTTGTCATCATTTTAGCATCATATCATCACTGTTTTATACTATTTCACATCATTTGTCATCACTTTGCATGTTTAGGATAGTTTTGCATGCATGTTGCATATTTGCGTTGATTTCAGGTGATTTGGAGCTGTTGACGAGCTATCTGGAAGGAGCGGACCTGATCATGACAAACCACTCGACCCAGAGGTCGAGTAGGAGCTTCAAGATCTCAAGAGACCACTCGACCAACAGGTCGAGTAGAGGACATCACCAATTCAACCACCACTCGACCCCGAGGTCGAGTGCCATCATCTCATCACCAGACAGTCACTCGATCACTTCACTCGACCATGAGGACGAGTGTCTTCACCTCCATCATCAGACAACCACTCGACCTCCTCACTCTACCTAGAGGTCGAGTACCTCCATCACACCACTCGACTGCATACTCGATGACAAGCTTCAGAGCCTTCTTCATTCTGCACTCAACCAGACACTCGAGCACAAGGAAGAAAAGAAGACTCCAGCTATTCACTCGACCACGTTGGTCGAGTACAGTGCTTAACCCGTCCAAATACTTCGTCGTTTTGAGTATTAGGGTTTCGGGATATTTGGCTATAAGTAGCATGTACTTCTCATTTTCGAGAACAAGAAGTTTTTACCTAGTTTTTATTTCCGCAGACCTTGTGCTCTAGACTTTTTGTAATCCGGATTTCTCTTTATCTATTCAGTATTCAGTATTCTGTTTCTGTTCTTGATTTTCGTTTACTGTTGTTCATTCTGTTATCATACTGCTGTTATCATGTCTTCAACCTGTTCAACGTTTATGCTTTTTGTCATGATGTCTGAGTAGTGAATAGGTTTCTGAGGATGGGTTAGAGTAGTGTAGAATTCTCAGTATGCTAGGTGATTGAGTATTGATTGATAGATCCCTTCTGGATTAGTTGTTCTTAATGCCTATTGCTTTCTGATCAACTGGAATTTGAGCCCAGACATTTCCGCGCCCAAAAGGTGTTCGATGAAATGTCTGAACCACTAATTCCAGAGATTCGTGACCCTGTACCAAGGTATTGGTTGCAGGGAGCGTTTTGGCTTTAACTTGTTGATTCATAATGCCTGTTAGGTTAGCTCTCGTCAATGGTGATTGAGTCTGGGACTAGGTTAGCTTGAGAGTCTCTGTTGCGGTGGCACTTAGATTTGGTTAATGAACTTGTTGTCTAGGGTTAATTTATTGAGCATGTCAATCACCTGTAAACTGAGGAAACGAAACTACTCAATTACCCCATCCTTAGGAATTCTTTGTCTGATTGATTTTATTGTTTACTCTACTGCTGTTTACTGCATCCTGTCACCTGTTGCTTAGTTTCTGCAATTCTTTACTGTTACTCGACCTGGTACTCGACCACCCAGTTGTCTGGCAACAGACTGTGCAATCGAGTACCCTGTTCCATTTTCTGTCTGTTACTCGACCATTCACTCGACCTCACTCAGTGCTCTGCAAAGAGCTGACCTCACTCAGTGCTCTGCAAAGAGCTGTGTTGGTCGAGTGTTCTACTGTTTCTGTTTGATTTTCTGTTTTCTGCATGTTCACTTAGGACTGCTAGAACACACCAAAACCTGTTATTGCTTGGCTTGACTTAGTGACTTCTGATCACATCTTGATTGTTAGCATCACACCCATTTGGATTGACAACCTTCAGTACTACAACGACATGATAGTGCTTTAGGATTAATTGATCTTAAAAACCTATTATCATGATGATGCTTTGATTGTGAATGATGCTATATTGTTGAGACAGTACTATTGTGGAACATGGTTTATAGTCGTGTGTGACTTGTATTTCTTTTGGGAAAATAATTTTGTTCACTTTTGTAACATGTTTACTTCTTTCTTTGTTGCATGTGTTTGGAGGTTTACTCGAGACAGAGGATCTCGCTTGGTTAGGAAGATCACTAGAATTTTCTTACAAAAATTCGATGCTCCCTTCTATAACTGGTCATGTGTTCCAGTTGATAAAAGAGAAAGATTATTTTTAGAGTTTGCGGTAAGCTTCCTCTATATCTGCTCTTGTTCAAGTTAAGTTTATGTAGTTTCACTAACTTCTTCCTTTTTTTTGTAGAAAACTCACCACTGGGATCCCTTACTAACAGGGACAGTCCAGTATTACTTCAATGAGATCGTCAAGAGGCGCTTGAAGGACATGGTTAGCACCGCAAGGACAACTCGAGAGCAGCCTCCATGGATTGGAGAAACGCTGTGGGGAACAATGTGTGCTTACTGGGACACAGAAGCAGCACAGAAAAGGAGTCGGACCTATTCCAAAGCTCGTCTCTCTGACCGTAACGGTATCGGTCCTCACGTCCACTACTCTGGGCCAAAATCTTTTCAAGAAATCCAAGATGAATTGGTAAGTGTTTCTGCAGATTCTCATAAGTTAGAGTTTTCTGTTTTCTGTTTTCAATCCAATATAGTCTGTTTTCTTGTGAGTATGTTGAGTTCTTATGTCTAGTGACTACTGTTGATATTGATTTGTGTTTGCAGGAAGAGAAGTTGGGAAGACCGGTCCATCTTGGTGAGGTGTTCATCGAAACACACACTAAGTCGGATGGCTCATTTGTTGATCAGAAGTCGGAGAAGATTGCTCAAGCTTATCAGCAGAATGTGAGAGATAGGCTGTCAGCACTAGAGGCGTCTGCTTCTGCTGTCTCTGATGGCTCTTCACGACCTCCGGAGCTCACACTAGATGATTATACAGCCATCTTTCTCGAGGTAAGATGTTTTAGTATAATTATGAGTCTTAGAGTCCAATTAATATTCTGTCACTAATGAGCTTCTTCTCTATTTCTTGCAGTCCACAGAAAAGGATTCAAGAGGCAATCCTTATGGACTAGGATGTCTAAAAGACACTCTAGGCAGCGCCAACCGCAATCACTCCGGTTCCTCATCATCCTTTCAAGCCCTAGAAGAACGGCTGTAGGAAGCTCAAAGGAAAATAGAAGAGCAGGCTGCATATAATGAGAAGAGAGATGCTGAGATTGCTGCCCGAGAAGCTGAGTCATCCCGAGTCACAGCTGAGCAAAAGGACAAGCTCGAGCAATTGTCTTTAGTCGAGAAGTATCTCCGCCAAACCGATCCGCAGTTCTTGGACTTCATGGCAAGTCACTCTACCACAACCATAGAACGTATACCAAGTCCTCCACCTAATGATCCTTAGATTATCTTTGCCCAAACTCTACTTGAACATATGTTTATTTGAATAAGTTGTTTGTGTAATAAACAAGATAATTGTATGTGTATTTGTACTTGATTTTCTATATATACAAGTCTTTTCATCTTTTTAGCATTTCAAATAAAAAAGGAGAAAACAAGAAAACAAGAAAACAACAATCGATAACCAACAAACAAGAAACAAGAAACCCAACAATCGATGACCAAATTCTTATTCGGACAAAACAAGTAGTCGCTCAGTAGTCGTATTTAGGTAGCAAATTAGACGTAAAATAGTCGTTTAATAGTCACACTAATTACCGATTATTATCCGACTAAGACACCTAGTCACAATATAATCGTCCACGAGACCTATAATAGTCGTAAAACATTATACGACTATTATATGACTACGAGAATTATTTCCTTACATTGATAGAATTAGTCGTCCAATCGTCGGAAACAATTATACGACTATTATACGACCACGTGTTTCACACGCTTCGTACAGGACAATTAATCGTGCTATGGTCGTTAAATAGTCGCCAATACGATACGACTATACAACGACCATTGTTTACTGATTGTGTTATTGTCGTAATATAGTCGTCGATCAACGACTAATTCACGACTATCTCATTCAGCGACTATGTAATAATGACTAACGTCGTTAGTCGCTGATTAGTCGTATTATCATTTTTTACGACTACTATGCAACTGCCGTGTAAGTCGTTTATCACCTGTTTTCTTGTAGTGATATAAGCGAGAACTTAAACGTTCTTCACGTCATGATCCCGCGACCGAATATGTCATTGGCATCTGACGGGCTGAAATGAGCTTCCCAGTGATCGAGTATGTCATTGATCAAACTGGACTTCAAGGGCTCCGTCTTGCGATCGAGTGAGATGCAGTGAAGTCGAGATTGAATGGTCCAGCGACCCTGTGATCCAGTGCGATCGAGTGGATGTTATGATGTGGTGATCGAGTGGTTTCTTCTTCTCTTCTCTTCTTTGTTCTTAGCTTGTCTGGTTGAGTGCAGAAAGAGCAGATAGGCTTCCTGGTGGTGGAGTGGTGATCGAGTAGTTCTGATGGGGTGATTCCTCCGGCTTCGCGATTGAGTGAAACTGAGCTGCTTGCTTCTCCGGGGTTGTGATAGAGTGATTTACCCTGGCATGGCTCCGAGGCTGCGATAGAGTATTTTTGCTGAAGACGTCATTGGGCATTCTGACTTCATGTTCTGTTTTTCCTCTGTTTGAACTCCAAAAGCATCCAAAGTACCTGAAAACAACCAAATATGCCATGCACATACAATCCTAATGCAAAATCGTCCTAAGTATGTAAAACACCCTAAAACGACTCCTAATGAGATGATTTGTGGATGAAACAATGACAAAGTGGTGAAGAATGAATGCCTAAATCATGCAAATTATAGACATATCAACTTCCCCAAACTTAGTCTTTGCTTGCCCTCAAGCAAACAAGAAGACATAAGCAGAAGGAGAGGTTTGAAGTTGGGGATTCAGAACCAAAGCATGAGATATGACAATTAAGATCAATGTACCAGCTAACAGTTCTAAGATGCGAGGTGATCGACTTCTACTTAAAAACTTTAGCCATGCTCTGTTATGATCCAAACCTACACTCAAATGCACAATGCGTCAAGATCAACCAATCCCTTTAACATTCATTAAGTTCAAAAACATGAATCAAGATATGCATCACTAGTGAACTCATTTGGCTAATGACAGGTTATGAGACAAAAATGTTCCCTTTTTAGTGGTTCAGAATTTAATAGCAGGGGACTCTCAATGAAAAAGGACTGAGCTTTAGAAGAATCCTAAAGGTAAGTGCCAACCTATGCATACAAGAATAGCACCCTATCTACCCAATGACATAAACCGTGAATAACAAGTAGATGGTCCTATCTCTAAACCCAATAATGATCTTAAGTCTACCCTTTTGCACTAAAGGCATGTTTCGATTTTTTCTTGGATCAATGTTCCTTTTCTTTTCTTTAGCTCTTGTTCTTAAGGAGAAGCTTTTCTTAAACTCTATGAGTCTAGTCTAGTGAATTGGGTTTTTCTTAAACTCTTATGGCTCTTATCATTTTTTTTCTTTTTCTGTTTTTGTTGCCATCTATTTTTTTAGAGCATATCTTAACAATTCTATGCTTCCCAAACATTCACTAGACCACAATATGATTTTCAGCTTCCTTCTCCTAAAGACTCTAACCCATTTTTTTTCTTTCTTTTTCTTTTCACACTCAATCTCAATCCCCAAATAAGTTCCCACCTAGTCCTACCAAGTCTGAAAACGTGGATTGGAACTACATGAGATACTACTCTTGTCGGCTCAAACCTAACACGTTCTACCAAGCTCAATCCTGAAAATAGGCCTCACATGCTCTCACAAAATAACATGGCTTGAAAGAAGGGTTGGTTAAGGGTGGGAAAACTACTCCAATAATAGAAGCAGCTACTTGGATTAACAAGAGTGGTGAATAAGTGAAAGAAAATCCAAATATGTATTCTATCCACGAGTTCAAAAATGATGCAAACATGATAATTATAAGTCAGATTCAAGTTCAAATTGACAGGGAAGGTGTCATGACATGCATCGAGTGGTTTCTATAGAACATGGTGCGGTTTTACTTCAAAGTCATTCAAATGCCTCAGATAACTAATAACTCATTTTAGTGAATCATCATGCTTACAAGGCTATTTCCTCATTATTCCCTATGCATATGCAACAATCCTATATGAAACACTCTAGACTCGATTCTAGATGTAATGCAACTAAATGATCACTCTGTTTTTGTGGAATTCATTTTCAAAAAAATTCAAATTTTTTTTTGTTTTTTTCTATGACTTAGATGATATGCAGACTCAAATGATATTCACAAAAAACAAGTCAAATACGTCTTGAACCCTCCCCCAAACTTAAATTACACAGTCCCTTGTGTAATCAAAATTTGTGAAAGAATTCAAGATAAACACAGAGACAAAAACAAAAGCGGTATTTACAAAGGGTTTTAGTGTGTTACCTCAGTATAATGTCCTGGAGATGTAGTCATCCATATCTGCTTGAGTGTACTCAGCATGCATGACAGGTTCTTGATGTGGCTCCGCCATCTCCTCGTCATTAAGCTCGATCGCAACCCAGTAGGTTGTGGAGCATGACACTCATGTGTTCTCCAGCCCGACATTATCCGGCCTTTGCTTGATGAATGTACAGTTTTAGCACTCTTCCTCCTCTTGTTTTCCATTGGCTCATGAGACGGGAAACTTGTAGAACGGTGTGGTCCTTATGTTTTAGGTGAATTGCCTTGGCAGAGCAATGTCATGGTGGCTGGATGACATGTCTTCAGGCGGGTTGTCATTGAAGTCATGTCGGGCGTTTTCACTTCTCCTTGCGATTAACTGGTTTGGGCAATTCCACTAGGAGACCACTTGATCACACCATTGCCATGTTGCGATCGAGTGGTATGACATTGTCGTTGAGAATGATGTTGTCCCAAAACCACTAGATCGCACTCTCGAGCTTTTACTCTCGTCTTGCGATAGACTGATTCATCAAAAATTTGAATTTTTTTATTTGAACACTTAGTTGCATCCCTGTTGTTGCTCCAGCTGTTTTTCATTTCCTGAGAATCAAAAACAAAACCAAAACAAATCAAAAGTAACAAAAATAAAAACTATATACAAGGATAGACATGGGACTTCCTCCCAAGTGAGCTTGTTTTAAGTCTCTAGCTTGACTCCTCACACTCATTAGGCTCAAGGAGGGTGATAGAGTAGAACTGACGTCTCCTCTCCTTCCTTCGTAGATACAACATCAAATTCAGCATGCTCTCGTGACAAGTCTGTAATTGAGTACTCAATGACCCTTTCTTGGTAAGCTCCTTTTTCATCAACTGGATAGTGGTCTTTTCTAGACTGTTTTGATGTGAATTCACATCCTTCTTTTCTAACCATAGGAATAACTTCATCATTTGGGACGTCCTTGATGTTGAGTGGAGCTTGGTTGGCTTTCCTATGGAGCTCTTTGGCTTGATCCTTCAGCTCTTTCACAGTGTGTGTTAGCTCTCTTATAGCTGTGTCGTGCCAATTTGACCTCTCCTTGAGTTCTAACCAATCATTTGATGCCCTCACGCTTGACTCTAGCTGTTTGGTTGAGCATTCTAGTCGAGTATCAGTTGAGCCTTCCTCGTTCAATGTAACATCCTCTGTTTCTGACGCAATGACACCTTTAAAGATCTTTGATCCTGGTACTTCGTTGTGTGAGTCTATTGACATCTCATAGCTCAAGGTCTCACAAGAGAGAAATCCAGCTTCATTACTTTTGGTCAAAGCAGTTTGAAGGTGATCTTTGTCAGTAAGCTCCTCTAGCAGTTCATTAGCTAGCTGACCCATTTCTTCAACTAAGAAGCTTTGTCCTTCTATTGTTGGCTTCTTCATAGTGTCCCTGATTTCAAACTTCATTTTGAAATCCTCCCCAAGATTAAGATTAATGTTTCCTTGCTTAACATCTATGACTGCTCCAGCTGAAGCCAAGAAAGGTCTTCCTAAGATTAGAGGATCCTTAGATTCTTCATCCATCTCAAGCACAACAAAATCAGTAGGGACCTCTACTCCATTAATCATTACTTGCACATCCTCTAACAGGCCAAAAGGTCTCCTTGAAGTCCTATCAGCAAGAATCAAGGTTAGGTCAGAAGGCTTGTACTGAACGAATCCCAGCTTCCTTGCCACAGAGAGTGGCATTATGCTGACTGAGGCTCCTAGATCACATAGACAATTGCTGAAAGTCAATTGCCTAATGGAGCAAGGTAGAGTAAAAGATCCTGGATCTTCCAACTTTTCTGGAACAATCTTCTGCCGAGTGATAGCACTGCACTCATGACTTAATACCACCATTCCTTGGACTTCTTTTGATCTTTTCTGTAATCAGGTCTTTCACGTACTTGTGCTCGTCAGGTATTAGTGCAAGATAGGCCACTAAAGGCATATCCTTTATCTGTTTTTCAAGGAGGGCTCGATATTTTGCAACCAGAACTTTCTTAAAACGACCAGGGAATGGAAGCGGAGGTTTGTAAGGGGGTGGCACGAAGACTGTGTCTTTGGTCTTTGCAGCTTCCGGTTTTTCAACAAAGTGAGTAGCTGGGGAAGCTTGTGGTCGAGTGGATTGACTGGTGAGTATGGGCTCTTCGATTGTGTTGTTAGCCAAAACATCATCTTGATAAAAATCCTCCCCATGTAGAATTACACTGTCCTCAGTGCTTGATGTAGGGACATATCGAGTTGGCAGCTCTCGATCATGTGTGATAGTGATGGCATGGACAGTGGCATACTCCTTTGGATTTTGGATTGCGTTCCCTGGAAGCTGGCATGGGTTTTTGTTAACAGATGGTGATGCAAGGATGCCTTCCACATATCTCATCCTAGTGCTCATTGATTCGGACTTGTTGTTAAGTTCGACGCCTTGTCGGTCGATTTTGTTGTTTACTTCACATAACTTCTTAGCGATTTCCATTGCTCCTGTGGCTTGTCCTTGAATGAGCTGCTGGAGCATAATCATTATGTCTGAATTCTGAGGCGCAGGTGCATGTTGTTGTTGTGGTGTGAAACCAGGTTGTGGCTGCTGTTGTTGATATCCTCCTTGAAACTGCTGCTTTGGAATGAACCCTTGGTTTTGGTTGTAAGGAACAAACGGTTTGGGTTGGTTCTGCTGCTGCTGCTGCTGAGCGTAGACTTGGTCCTGAGGGTTGGCGACATTGGTGCTTCTATATGAAAGATTTGGGTTTGGTCTATAATAATTATACCCCTTGTTGTAGCCACCTTGATTCTGAACATAGCTGATTTCAGCCCACTGATCTTTCTCCCCCTCTTGTACTGGGAATGGTTCATCTTCAGAGATGAAGTGAACATGTTTCTGCTGCATTTGGACGATTTTTTCTAGTTTGTCATTGAGAGCTTTCATCTCTCTGTCGTGCTTGTCATTAGAGTCAGAACTGGTGCGGATACTTCTGTCATAGTCTTCATTGTAATTGCCATCCGACTGAGCAAAGTTTTCAACTAGCTCCCATCCTTCTTCAACATCCTTCTTTAAAAAATTCCCATTTGAAGCGGTGTCAAGCAGTATCCTTATCTTAGGCAAGACGCCTCTATAGAGTGTGCTGAGAAGAGAAGCTTGCTTAAATCCGTGATGAGGGCATTTGGTTTGATACCCCTTAAAGCGCTCCCAAGCTTCACCGAAGCTTTCATTTTGCTTCTGAGTGAATCCGGATATCTCATTCCGGAGTCTTGCAGTTCTGGAGTTGGAAAAGAATTTTGCCAAGAAGGCCTTTTTGCAGTCATCCCAGGCTGTGATTGAATTCTGGGGTAGCGTCTTTTCCCACAGATGGGCTTTATCTCCAAGTGAGAATGGAAACAAGCGAAGCTTGAAACCATCTTCACTAACTCCATTGATTTTAGTAAGGCCATAGAGCCTTTCAAACTCGTCAAGATGATCTAGCGGATCCTCCATTGGCAGGCCATGAAACTTGTTCCCCTGAACCATAGCAATGAGACCGCTTTTGATCTCAAAGTTGTTGTTCTGTACTGGAGGTGGATCAATTCCATGACGCTGGTTGTGGTTGTGAGGGAAGTCACCAGCACCAATGTTGGTAGGTTGCTCTTGCTCATCTACAACGTCAGCCATTGTGTCGGTTTCTGTCTGTTCTCTTAGTTGGCGAGCAATACGGTCGATGTTATCGTTGAATAGGAGGTTCTGATTTCTTTCTGACCGTGTATGCATGCAACAGATAGCAGCCGGGCTATAACAGACGAATCAGAGATGCGTCTATAAAGCAGGTTGCAAGGTACCTAAAACACAAAGACAGAAAAGGCACAATGTTAGTAACGTGTGTAACAAAAACGAACTTGATCTTAACGTTTCTAATGATCTCAAATATAGCAAACAAACACCAAACTGGCAACGGCGCCAAATTGATAGTAGGATTTTACTCAATTAATCCCTAAAATACTATCCTATCGTTGTAGTATTTTAGGATGTCAATCCAATCCAGTGTGATGCAAACAGATGAGATATGATCAGAAAGCTCTAAGTCAAGCCACGTAGAAAGTTGGTTGGTTCTAACAGTCCTAGTATGCAATAACAGAAATGAAATGAAACTAAAAGCAGAAATGGCAATAGCAGGCAAGTGAATGACAAAGCAGAAATGTTAACAGGCAATCAAATGGATAAACGATTCCTAAGGATGGGGTAATCCAATAGTATGGTCTACTTAATCTATTCAGGCGGTTGACAAAACTTCACAGAAGCTATCCCTAGACAACAAGTTCAACAACAGATTAATTCACTCCCGTGATAGAAATCCTCAAGTAAAGCTAGACACTGACCTAAATCCCTTTAGCGATCTCTAACTAAGCAGGCATTATCGAATCAACATGTTAAAGTCAATACCCTCTCTACAGCCAATCCCTTGGGGTAGAGTCAGATATCTCTAGAATTAATAGGATCCAACGCCCATTAAACGCCTCCTGAGCGTTGGACGTCTGGACTCATACTCCACATTAGCCAATGAAACAAGGAATAAGCGCAACTAATCCAGAAGGGATTCTAGTATTCAAAACTCAACCACCTAAAACGACCAAGTAAACCACAACTATTCTATCCCATCCTCAGAAATACAGTTCACTACTCAGACATAATCAAAGACAATAGCAAAGCAACGATTAAAAACATGATAACAGAAATGACGAAAGACTTAAACGAAAACTGAATATCAAATACTTGAAAGTGAAAATACAAAGTTGCAGGAGAAACACTGCGGCTATCAAAGTTGCGAAAATGTAAAAGCGAGATAATAACGGATAATAGCGGATGCCCTCGGAAAAACCCTAGAGGCAGTTTATATAAGCGAGAAATGAAACAAATAAGGAAACTAAATATATAGCGAATCATCACGTCATGATCCCGCGACCGAATGTGTCATTGGCATCTGACGGGCTGAAATGAGCTTCCCAGTGATCGAGTATGTCATTGATCAAACTGGACTTCAAGGGCTCCGTCTTGCGATCGAGTAGTGAAGTCGAGATTGAATGGTCCAGTGACCCTGTGATCGAGTGCGATCGAGTGGATGTCATGATTTGGTGATCGAGTGGTTTCTTCGGCTTCTCTTCTCTTCTTAGTTCTCAGCTTGTCTGGTTGAGTGCAGAAAGAGCAGATAGGCTTCCTGGTGGTTGAGTGGTGATCGAGTAGTTCTGATGGGATGATTCCTCCGGCTTCGCGATTGAGTGAAACTGAGCTGCTTGCTTCTCCGGGGTTGCGATAGAGTGATTGGCCCTAGCAGGGCTCTGAGGCTGCGATAGAGTATTTTTGCTGAAGGCGTCATTGGGCATTCTGACTTCATGTTCTGTTTTTCCTCTGTTTGAACTCCAAAAACATCCAAAGTACCTGAAAACAACCAAATATGCCATGCACATGCAATCCTAATGCAAAATCGTCCTAAGTATGTAAAACACACTAAAACGACTCCTAATGAGATGATTTGTGGATGAAACAATGACAAAGTGGTGAAGAATGAATGCCTAAATCATGCAAATTATAGACATATCACACATTAACAAACCTCTTAAAATTACTCATTAATTTTCACTTAAAAGTTAAAACCACAAAAAAAAAAAATTATTCTGTTCAAACCCACTTTAATTACTCGTTGACTTTCCTTAAAACAAAAATGGCAACAAAAATTTGACTACCCATTTCTTCTTCTTATGCTTCTTCTCTTTCAGTTAGGTCTCTTCACCCTAACACTCCATCCATAAGTCCATAATGTGGCACGTACGGCCACCTCCCATCATCGCGATGATGGTTCTTCTCCCATAATCTCAGTCCGTCTCTGCCGCCATTAACCAATAACCAAATGGTATCGTACCTTCATCCTCTATTTTTTCAATGATTTATTAACTCTTCGTTTAAATTCCTTCAATTTTGCACTTCACATGATTTTTTAGTTTCATTCATGTGCTTAGAGATATACAACACGTCCGGAATACCATTGATAAGGTTTTAGTCTATCTATAAACTTTTGAACGTATTAATTAGCACAAAGCATACGTTTTTTGTTTTTTCACAAAGCATACGTACGTTGCATGGAATAATTTGTAAAATAATTACTAGGATAGAACACAATTGTATGTTTATTCCTAGAATAAAACACATCTTTTTTTTTATTATTCACATATTTTCAGTACTTGTGTAGTTACAGTTAACATTTTTGATGAGTTTTAATTAAATATTATTTTTAATTCATTTTTAACTAAATATTAAATTAAAAAACACTAATTATACATGTCATCAATCCATGTCATCAATATAATCCACGTCATTACTCATCTGAAACCGCATAACTTTTCGGTTTCATTTCTTTTGGCATTTTACTGTTCATCAGCGGAAAAAAACCTGTCGCTTTCTTTCTCTCTCGATGGAACGAACTCTTTACCGTAATTCCTTCGCCGTTTTCTCTTTTCTTGTCTGTTCCGGCCGAAATTCTTACGCCGGAGTCGCATTTCTGGTATCGTGAAGTCACATCCATGTCGCTGTCGCATTTGAACTGAACTTCTCTAAGTTCCGGTAAGTATGTTTCCAAACTTTATTTCGAATTTTCCGACAAGAATTCGACTTCTAAGTTCAATCGCAAGTGATTCCCGTCACTGAAATCGTTTTCCGATGCTTAACGATGGTTTTTAACGATGCTTAAAGCTGGTTTTTACGTCGTTGTTGATTGACATATGGTGGCCGATTTGTTAGATCTATTTGATTTGATGGCTGAGTTACTGTTTGTTTATCGACTGATTTATGATTTATCAATTCATTTGTGTCTGAGTTTGTTATATGATGTGATTGAGTTATGGTTTAACCTTACATCCGTGGCTGAGTTTTTGTTATATGACGGCTGAGTTTGTTTATGTTATGGTTGAGTTTCTGTTATGCTATGGCTGAGTTTGGTTTATGTTTTGATGGAGTTGTTGTTATGTTATGGTTTGACTAAGTTTCTGTTACGATATGGATAAGTTAGATTTATGTTATGGTTGAGTTATGTTATGTGTGGCTGAGATAGGTTTATGTTATGATTGAGTTATGTTATCTATGGCTGAGTTAGGTTTATGTTTTGCCTGAGTTATGGTATCTGTGGCTGAGTTTATTTTATGTTATGGCTGATTTATTGAATGCTTACGGCTGATTTATGTTTTATCAGATGTCTGAAGACCAAGCAAGGGATTACCCTCCAAGATTTTACCCATAGGGGGATTCTAATCTGGAGGTTAAAGCCATTAATCACAACATAAAGCTGGGAGATTTCTTTGCAATTAGAGAATCAATAGGACAAGATATATGGGATGAACTGAAAGAGACACCGATTGGATTAATTGCTAAGCTTGTTGATAGTCATTTTGTATGGTCTCGTAAGACTCTACATTATCTACTATGCAGATAGTTGAGAATACTGAAGAAGGAGCTTTGGTGTCTCGTGGCTGGTCAACCCATCAGGTTTGGATTGAACGAATTTCGCCATATCACGGGATTAAACACAGATCCACTACCTACAGAAAAGTTTGAGCCTGAAGCGGACTACAAAGCGTTCTTTAGGGAATTGCCTGCGCCAACCGGTGAAGGTCCTAAGTTAGAAGAACTTACGGAAGGCTTAGTAATGTGAAGAGCATGGCCTCATAAAAAGCGTAGATGGTTTGGGTTATTGACTCTTTTATCCATTGGATTTTATGGCTTGCATCCTAACTCTAGGATACCATTAGAGAGTGCCAAAAGAGTTTTTGATGATGAAGCCATGAAGACTTATCCATGGGGTCGGGCAGCATTTGAAGCCCTTGTTGTTTCTATAAAGTTGCTGAGGCCTATTGGCAAGACGTACACCGTTAGTGGTATGGCTTTCGTGTTGCAGGCTTGGGCGTATGATTCAATTATCACCATCGGCGAGCGTTTTGGGAACGTAGTTAAAGCGGATGAGATTCCGTTGCTTAGATGGGGAGGCAACAGTACTCGTGCAATAATAGAATCGGCCATTGCTGAAGATAAGTGAATGGTGGTGAGGTACGGTTTTGGCTCTGTTATGATAGTTATTGACTGAGTTATGTTCTGTTTTTTTATCAAATATTTATGTTACGGTTGAGTTATGCTCTCTTATGATTGAGTTAATGTTCTGTTTTTTTGTCAAGTATGTTATGTGACGGCTGAGTTATGATCAGTGAAGGCTGAGTTATGTTCTCTTTTTTGGCAAATATGTTATATGACGGCTGAGTATGTTATGTAATGGCTGAGTTATGTTATGTGATGGCTGAGTTATGTTCTGTAATGGCTGAGTTATGTGCTGTGACGCCTGAGTTATACTATGGCTGAGTTAAACATACTGATGAGTTTTATTATCTCTTGTGTTGTAGCTGTGTGTGCGTAAAATGGTTCCAAAGGCTGAGTTAAGCGAGCTGTTTCATACTTGGCCAGACGAATTAGAAGACCTAGCACTTGATCACTTGATCGAAGACATACACGAGGCTAAGCTTGTTAAAGGTTATTGGGATGTGAAGACGAGTGAGAAGAAGAAGAAACTTGTAAAAGATAAAGATGCGGATGTGTCTGAAACTCCCGCAAAGAAGCAGAAAGTCTCTCACAGTGAGGGTGTTCATTCTCGTGAGAAAGATGCACAAAAGAAGAAGAAGAATAAGAAGAAGGAAGTAGCTGTCAAATCTGATGAGGACGAGGACGAGCAGGATGTTCGGGGAGAACAGTCGCTCGTGGATGCGGTGTCCAACTTAATCTCTCCCTTAAACTCAAGATTTGACACCGTTGATAATAACATCAAAGAAATGTCCTCCCGTTTGGAGGTGATTGGAGATCAAGTAGAATCGAGGATTTATGCAAAGTTTGAAAGAAGGTTTGCATCCATTGAGAACGAGGTCAAACAGATGAAAGAGCATCTGAAGGTCATTGGGGTAGGACTAACTGGCCAAACTGGCATAGTTGACTTAGAATTAAACTCTAGTTTAATTAGAGATATGTTTTTAACCAAAGAGCAGCAAGGCTACCCTAAACCCCCAACTCAACAGACACAAAAAGGTAAAAGGAAACCTACAAATAACCAATCTGTTACTAGTCCTCCTCCGGTAAGCTAATGGCTGAGTTATTACTTTTTATTTAGTTACAACTGACTTATCTTCATATTATACGACTGAGTTATTACTTTTTATTTTGTTACGACTGACTTATCTTCATATTATACGGCTGAGTTATAACTTTTATTTAGTTATCTGCATATTATACGGCTAAGTTATACCTTTTATTTAGTTATTGCTGAGTTATATTTATACATAGGCCTGAGTTTTCATTATTTAATGCCTGAGTTTTCTTTACGTTTATGCAGTCGAAAGAAGTTGTAGTGGTAGAGAAGGATGCTGATATTGCAGAGGTTGGGGTTAGTAGGAATTTTGATGGAGAATTTGCTAAGGCCACTGAAGGAAACAATTCTGATATTGATTTCATTGAGAAGTCTCCTGGTTCCCGCCGTTTACGCTCTACGACGGCGGCGAGGAGAATTTCCAAAGCGAAAACATCACCAAAGAAGAAAGGCAATGTTAAGGAGAAAATATTAAATGAGCTAATCGTGAAAGAGCCAGCCAAAAGAGGAAGAAATGCTGCTACAAAGCCACCTACAAAGGTGCCTCCAAAGGTGCTTCTAAAGGTGACAATAAAAAAGCCAAAATCACTTGAGGAAAAAGCCAAGGAAAAAGCTGACTGTGGTACTTCTTCTGGCCCCAAAAATAAGCCTGAGGAAGCCAAGGAAAAAGTTGACGGTGATACTTCTTCTGTCCCCAAGAATAAGCCTAAGGAAGCCAAGGAAAAAGCTGATGGTGAGAGGGTAGCTGATGATGATTCTATACTTGATGTTACTGACCAGATTGTATCTGAGTATAATCGCCTGCTTCCTGAGTCTGATGAAGATGAGGAGGAAACCATGAGGCTGCAGAGAGTAAAAGCTGCGAGGAGAAAAACTGTTAAGTTGTCCCCGGATGGGAGTTCATTGATTAAACTCGATGAAATGACCACTATGACTTTTCCAGTAATTGGAGACAGCGGGCTGAGCTGCATGATGAAGGGTTGTCTGCCTTCATGAGGAATCTATGATTCTATGGCACCGATTGATCCAGTCAAATTGCAGAAACTTAAGGATTATTTGTCAAGTCCCGACTGGTATGGCTCTTTATACCGTAATAAGTTGTTAAGTATGACATGCTTACACTATTTGTGTATATTAACTTTCTTTTATTATTTGTTAGCAAAAAATCGTTGGAAAATGGAATAGACGAGGTGCAGTTCTACAGAGTTATCATGACCGAAAGAAAGTTTTGACCAGATTCAAAATATGGATGGCTTGGTGATGAAGTAAGTTATTGCTATATTTTGTCTAAGTTTGTCTACTTTATGGCTAAGTTATCGTGTCGTTCAGGCTGAGTTAAATAAATTATAGCTGGTTTATTCTGGTGTGCAGACTGAGTTGTAGTTGGTTATGTTTGAGTTAGGGTATTGTCCTGCCTGAGTTAAAGTAGATAATGGCTGATTTATTTAGGTGTTGAGGCTGAAATTTACTTGGTTACAGTTGAGTTAATGTTGTGTTTTGTCTTGGATAGTTTTATTTTTGTACAGCAAATTGCTGCGTATATGAAAATCCTCGCCCAGAGGCTCCTACGAGATTGGTTCACGACTTATTGGGTTAATGAATACAATCAGTGGAAAATCAAACCAAAGAGGTTTTCTTTCAAAGAGACCGCGTATCAACAGTGGATGAACGGTACGGCTGGAGAACTCCTAACGCGGAAGAAGTGGATAACAGATGTGGATCACTTGTATCTTAACCACCAACCGGAGGTAATCATTTGGTGACCCTTCACGTGAACTTGCTTACGTCTCACATCGATTGCTATGATTGCATCGCTAAGAGCATACAGACGAGAGCGATGGAAAAATGCTGGAAGCTTGTAGGCCGTTCACGAGGATGATTCTACAGATGATGAACGAACCGATTCCTTCTGAAGTCCGTATGCCACGATACGACCAATTTTCATTCCGGCAGAGGGACAAGAAAAAGGTCCCGCAAAAACATATCAGAGGGGACTACAGCGCTTACACGTTAAAGATTCTTGAATGTTTATTGCTTGGTGTTTGTTTTGATGGCATTACTGATGCAAATATCCAGGCTCTATGGGTTAGGATGGCAACAGAGATCTTCGATGAAGCACCGAAAAGGATGGCTGTACGGTTTTTGTAGCAGTGATTGGCTTTTTCGAACATATGTGTGTGTCTTTTGGGATTTTTAGCATGTGATTGTACTAAATATTCACGCTTTAGGATTCATAACCAGAATTATGTCTGTATAAATCTATTAAGTTAATTATAAGTTAAATCGATGTAATTACTGACTTCTCATCGCTCAATTCTTTTTACGTTTGAGTTATGCTAACTTGTCATCGCTCAAATCGTGCTATGCTGAGTTATTATACCGTAACAGCTGAGTTATCGTAGTTTAATTTGATGTTTGGTGATAAGTGTGCATTTTATATCCCTGTTACACTTTATGTCTTTTACTCGACCAGTCACTCGACCACATCAAGTGCTTTGCAACAAGCTGTGTTGGTCGAGTTTTTTTACTGTTCTACTTGAATTTCTGTTTCCTGCATCTTCACTTAGGACTGCTAGAACACCTCAAAACCTGTTATTGCTTGGCTTGACTCTGTGAACTCTGATTGTATCTTGATTGCTAGCATCACACCCGTTTGGATTGACAACCTAAAATACTACAATGACATGATTGGTGTTTTAGGATAATTAACTAAAAAACTATTATCAATTTGGCGTCGTTGCTGATTGGGTGTTTGTTTGTTATATTTAAGATTTTAGACTTTCTTAGATCAAGTTCTTTTTCAATTTTTATTTCAGTTACTAACTGTGTGTTTTTCTTGTTGTCTTCTAGATCCAGGTACACCTCTGCTGTACGCATACTCGATCAAGAGGCAACCAGAACCTCCTTTTCAACGATAACATCGACCACATATCTCGCGAACTCAGAGAAAGGAGAAACACAGTAAACCTTGTACCTCACCAACCACTCGAAATGACTGACGAACAAAATCAACAGAATGGCCCACCAAACATTGGTGCTGGAGATGCACCACGGGACCACCGCCAGAGGAAAGGAATTGCACCTCCTACTATCCAGAACAACAACTTCAAGATTAAGAGTGGTCTCATCTCGATGATTCAGGGGAACAAATTTCATGGTCTACCAATGGAGGATCTACTCGACCACTTGGATGAATTTGATAGGCTCTGCAACCTAACAAAAGTCAATGGTGTCAGTGAAGACGGATTCAAGCTCCGGTTGTTTCCATTCTTCTTGGGCGACAAAGCACACATATGGGAAAAGAATATGCCCCATGACTCAATCATCACCTGGGTTGATTGCAAGAAGGCTTTTTTAGCAAAGTTCTTCTCCAACGCCAAAACTGCAAGACTCATAAATGAGATTTCTAGTTTTTCACAGAAGACTGGTGAAAGCTTCTGTGAAGCATGGGAGCGTTTCAAGGGTTACACCAACCAATGCCCTCATCATGGCTTCAAGAAAGCCTCTCTACTCAGCACTCTATACAGAGGAGTTTTACCACGCATCAGAATGCTTCTGGATACCGCCAGCAATGAAAATTTCCAGAACAAAGATGTTGAAGAAGGATGGGAATTGATTGAGAACCTAGCTCAATCAAATGATAATTACAACAAGGACTGCGAGAGGACCATCAGAGGCACAACTGACTCGGATGACAAACATAGGAAGGAGATCAAAGCGTTGAATGACAAGCAGGACAAGATTCTTCTTAGCCAGCAGAAGCATGTGCACTTCCTTGTTGATGACGAGCAGTATCAGGTCCAAGATGGGGAGGGGAATCAGTTAGAAGAAGTTAGCTACATCAATAATCAAAGTGGCTACAAAGGATACAACAACTTCAAGACTAACAACCCCAACCTCTCTTATCGCAGCACCAACATTGCTAATCCTCAGGATCAAGTGTATCCTCCACAACGACAACAAGGTCATAACAAACCTTTTGTTCCCTACAAGCAAGATTTTGTTTCCAAGCAGCAATTTCAGGGAACTACCAGCAGCAACCACCACCTAGGTTTGCACCTCAACAACACCAAGGTCCTCCCGCTCCTGACGCTAACATGAAACAAATGGCACAACAGCTGCTACAAGAACAAGCATCTAGCTCAATGGACTGCAGGTACAATGACCTGAATGCCAAAGTGGAGGCATTGAATACCAAAGTCAGATATTTGGAAGGCCAATCAGCATCTACCTCTGCGCCCAAAGTTACAGGACTTCCAGGGAAGCCCATACAGAATCAAAAGGAGTATGCAACTGTTAACGCGATCACTATCTGCCATGATCGAGAGCTGCCAACTAGACATGTTCCTAACTTAATCACTGGGACAATGATGTTCAAGAAGGAGAGGCTTCTACTCAGGTTAAGGTCTCTGTTGTTGAATTCAACCACTCTGCTGGTTCTCACCATCTCATTCAATCCACCTCGGAAGAGAAAGTAGCCATAATTGAGAGAATGGCAAAACGATTCAAACCTACTCCATTACCCTCACGTGCTTTACCATGGAAATTCAGGAAAGCCTGGATGGAGAGATACAAATCTGTTGCAGAGAAACAGCTTAACGAGATTGAAGTAGTGATGCCGCTTATGGAAGTTCTCAACGTGATTCATGATCCTCACAAAGATGTGAGAAATCTGATACTGGAAAGGATCAAGATGTATCACGATTCAGATGATGAATGTGATGCTAATCCATCTCGAGCTGCTGATAAGAGGATTGTTCAAGAAAAATTAGAAGATCCTGGATCTTGTACTCTACCATGTTCCATTGGGGAATTAGCTTTCAGCAATTGCCTGTGCGATCTCGGAGCCTCTGTCAGTTTAATGCCACTCTCTGTGGCAAGGAGGTTGGAATTCATTCAGTACATGCCTTGTGACCTGACTTTCCGCCTTCCGGATAGGTCTTCAAGAAAACCCTTTGGCATGCTAAAAGATTTACCCGTCATAATTAATGGAGTGGAAGTGCCTACAAACTTCGTTGTGCTAGATTGAAAGAAGAACATAAGGATCATCTAATCTTGGAAAGACCTTTCTTAGCCTCAGTGGGAGCAGTGATAGATGTCAGGGAAGTGAAAATAAATCTCAACCTTGGAAATCACATCAAGCTTCAGTTTGACATCAACAAAACTCCACAAAGGTCAACAGAAGATGGAAAAACCTCTGAAGACGATAGAGTGATCCCAGGAGAAGGATCTGAGACTAAGAGCGTAAAAGAACTTAAAAAGAGGTCTGATAAACAAGAAAAAACTATAGAGGAGCTAGCCCACATTGTTGAGGAACTTAAGAGTAAGCTGAATCAGATGCAAAAGGAAGCTCAGCCTAAAGGCGGGATTGACATTATCCCAAGAAAAAAGTTCACTTCAAGATGGTCCGAAGAGATAGATTACCCTCCACGAGAGAAAGAAGCCTACTTTGAAGAAAGGGGAATTGAGTATTCTGCTGCACACCTCTCCAGAGAGGACGTTGAATATGATGATGATATCAGAGAGGACAATGCAGACCCTCTGTATTACCCATTTTCTTCTTAATCAAGCGAGAGACTTTAAACAAGCTCACTTGGGAGGAAGTCCCATGACTATCTCTGTAAATAAATTTTTATTTTCTTGTTATTTTTGATTTGTTTTAGTTGTGTTTGTGGTTCTCAGTAACAAAGGAACAACGTGGAGATAGAGTAAAAATTCAAAACTCTTACTCTACAAAAGGCCTGAAGATCGAGTGTATAGCCCAGTGGAGTGCAAAATTTTGAAAACTTTTTGTTGCACGTGGAGACCTTGCATTCGAGTACATCAGTCGAGTATGTGTGATGTTTAAAACCCAAAAATTTTTAAATCATTATTATACTCGACCAACAGAAGCTACAGAGTATTACAGGGAGTTTATCAAGTTTACAGTGGATTGCCGGATTTCCTCAGGTTTTCCTAGTGAAGACAGAGCAATGATTAAGAACAAAGAGACAACCGTGAGACCCACCACTGCACCCTATGTCTCCCACGCTCCTAACCAACAGACAAGAGATCTCCCTCATCTCTTCTCAACCAACCATACCTTACCCTTACCCTTATCATCACTCGACCTCCATCTCTTCAAATCGCCCTTACCTTCACTCTTCACTCGACCTCAACAAGCATTTCTACCTCAGTTTTTCCGCAACCTAGACTCGACCGCACCTCTCTCATCTCTCATCGTCACTCACTCTCAAGTTCACCAAGTTCTTCACTCGACCACGACCAGCTTCACCGACCCCATTCATTCGACAGCCACAAAACAACACCATCACTACCACCACTCGACCGCACCAATCCACTCGACCAAGCTGGTGCCATCTCTCATCGAAAAAAACACCGTCTTCTCTTTTGCTCTGAATTCATCACTCTCCAACTTCAACAACTTCACTCGATCTCTGATCACCATCTTCCTCACCGACCCTTGACCAAACCACGCCATCTCTCCATCGCCTTATCACTCGACATACTCAACGGAGAAACGAGAACGAAGCTGCTCTCAATCCACTCGATCGCGAAGTACACCACTCGATCCAACCCTCTTACTTTGTCGCTCAACAACAACCTCCTCATCACTCGACCTCACTCTCATCGCTTCATCATCTTCAATCGTTTTGTTTCAATCACTCGACCGGTTCCCCAAATTCAACCACGGAGAAGAAGAGGAGTATATACTCGATCGCTTCACAAGAGAAAAGGAGAAAGAAGCTACTCGGCCTCCTTACCAGGCGAAGTCTTCTTCTCACCAATCCTGGAGTTCACTCGACCACAGTGAGGTTCTCTTCGCCATCATCGGTTTTCAAGCTCACTCGATCGCTGACCAAGTCTTCTTTAAATCAACGACGCCGGTTATTACTCAACCATACACTCGATCGGTTCACAAATAAGCAAGACGAATTCGATTTCCAAAACCAACAAAATCTCTCGACCGGTTATTACTCGACTTACTCACTCGACTGTGTGCTTTAGTGTTTTTGGTTTCGTTGGAGCTAACGTATTAACGTTTCTCTTTGAGTTCCATCTGTTTACAGGAAATCAACATGCGTAACTACAGTAGTGAGTCTTCTATGGATCAAGAGTATATTGTGGATGAAGCTGAATCTTGGTCCACTAGACCAGAGAGAGAAGAACATGCTTACAAGAGCTTCCGTGAAGAAATAGAACGCTCAGCAGCTCGACGTAGTCAGAGAAGAGCTGAAATCGCTAGAGGAAAGAGAGCGAAGTCGAGTAGGTATGAGTTGATTGATGAGGACATCAAGACTGAGTATGAGCCAGAGTCATAGCGCAAGGAGACAAAGCTGTTGAACAAACCCGATGAGGTTCCATTCGAAGAGAATATACGACTCTTTGAGCTGAACGATTTATGGGGAACGAGGTATCCTTGCTACGAGACTTTAGCCCCGCTGGGCTACTGGAGGACGTGCAGCATCTGTTTGAGAAGTGTCATCTGGAGACACTCATGTCTTACCCATACGCTGCCTACAAGGAGGAAACGATCGAGTTTCTCTCCACAATGCAAGTGGAGATGTATCAGGGTCTCACAGAATTTGAGCTGGATACCAATGGATGAGCATCGCTATCAGTTGTTGATCAAGAAGTTGGAAGAACTGTTTGGCTTCCCTAGTGGAAAGGGAACCAAGCCTAAGTTTGACAGGGAAGAGCTTAAGGATTTGTGGGCTACTATTGGCAACAATGTACCGCTAAACTCTGTGCGGTCCAAGACCAACCAAATCTGAATTCCTGTGATTCGCTACTTTCAGCGCTCGTTTGCCAATGTTCTTTACTCCAGGGAGTCTACAGGCACTGTGTCTAACATAGACATGGAGATGATAGATTCCGCACTTACAAGCATTCTCCGCCGTACAAAGGGAAAGAAGGTCCTGAGAGGCGATCTCAATGACGCGTCACTAGTAATGCTTATGTTGATCCACTTGTGTGGATACAGGATGTGGACGTTGACAAACGGCAAGAAGAAGGTGAGAGGAGCACTATGCGTAGGTGGCGTTGTGACGCCAATTCTGGTAGCTTGTGGAGTACCGCTGAAGGAACCAAGGTTAGAACCGAGAATGATGGATTTGGATCATTTGCGTCAATGTGAGTTCTTGGAGCATGACATGGTTGGCGACTTCGCCTCTACATTGACGCTACTAGGATTCTCGAGGGAAGGAACATTGACTTCAAGCCTGCGCTTGAAGATCTTTATTTCGAGGGCAGTTTGCCAACTAAGGAGATCACTCACACGGAAGGAGCTACAACAGAAGAGGTTGATAAGACGGATGAAACAGATGAAGTAGAGTTTGACACGAGAATGTATCATTTCAGTGAGCATGTACCTCCAGCGAGGGAGAGCAAGAGTTTTAGTGAAGCTCACAAGAACAACAGCAAGTTATAGAAGTGGTGCAAGAAACAGGATAAGTAACTCGCCAAGTTCTTCAAGGCTATCAAGTTTCTTAAGGACAAGCTAAGCTGCTCCTCTGCCACTACAGCTATTCCGCAGGGCCAGCTCCCTCAGGACATGCCCTCGAGGAGATATGACGAGCCATAGCCTAGTGAGCAAGAGGTTTCGCATGTGCCTGCGAGGCATTCATCATTCGAGCCTCATGAATCTGGGAGAAAGAGGAGGACCACGCTCACTCGATCTAGCACCAGGAGAAGAAGACTTCTATAATCTCGAAGTTTACGCGACCACAGTGCTGGCCGCAGCAGAAGGAGAGAGGTCAGGTATCCTACGAGCGGTGTTGGCCGCCACATAGCTGATGAGGTCGAGTACCCACACGCTGGAGCTGATATAGAATAGGGCGACTCGTCAATGGCCTGGGAGCAATCACAGGCAGCATTGACGACCAACTTCGTTCATTATTCGACTTAGGTAAGCGCCTCACTTCACCATTGTATTATACCATCTCTTGTGATTTGTTTTTTTATTTTGTTTCTGTGATTTGATTTGTCTTGAGGACTCTCTTCCAAGTTTAGTCACACAGTGGACTGTGTGATTTAAGTTTGGGGGAGGGATCAGGAAGTGTGTGTTGCATTGTATATACTCTTGAGTCTGCATTCATCTAAGGCATAGAAAAACCAATAAAATTTGAAAATTTTCAGAAAATGATTTCACAAAAACAGAGTGTTCATGTAGTTGCATTACATTTAGGATTGAGTTTAGAGTGTTTCATTTAGGACTGTTGCATATGCATAGGGAATAATGATAAGATAGCCTTGTAAGCGTTTTGGTTCACCGGGTAAACTCAGTGTCCTCGTTGCTAGTTATCTGTTGCGTAGTCAATGAAATTGAAGTAAAACTGCACCATGCCTAGATTACTCTACTCAACCACACTGTCATGATCTGATACCATTCCCTATCAATTTGAACCTGAATCTGATTTTCAATTATCATGTCTGCATCAAATTGGAACTCATGGATACCCTAAAATACTTGGACTTTCTTACTCATTTTAACCACTCTTGTTAATCCAAGTAGCTGAATCTCCTTATTAGAGCAGTTAAACCAAAACCAAATCTAAACTTTCTTTCAAGCCCTATATCAGTTATTATTGTTTGTGAGGTCTTATTCCGACTAAGCTTGGTAGAAAGTGTTAGGTTCGTAACGATAGAGATAGTGTCTCATGTAGTTCTAGTTCGCATTATCCGGACTAGATAGGACTAAGTGGGCGCTTATACTTTGGGTTGGGATATGTCTAAAAGAAAAAAAAAGGATGGATTCATTGATAAGAAAAGGTAAAAGACTCTAGGTGAAGTAAGCTAAACAAGCAGAAAAAGTCTAGTAAAGGTTTTGGAATTTGTAAAGAAAAGAAAAGAGTTCTTGTTAGCTAATGAAGAAGGGTAAAATTTAAAAAAAAACAGGAATCTTAGTTGTTAAAGAAATCCAAATCCGCTAGATGTATCAAACTGTTGAGAGTAGTTTAGAATTGTCAATACGCTAGGTGGTTGAGTTTGATTTATAGATCCTTTCTAGATTAGTTGTTCTTAATGCCTATTGCTTTCTGATCAACTGGAATTTGAGCCCAGACATATCTGCACCCAAAAGGTGTTCGATGAAATGTCTGAACCACTAATTCCAGAGATTCGTGGCTCTGTACTAAGGTATTGGTTGCAGGGAGCGTTTTGGCTTTAACTTGTTGGTTCGTAATGCATGTTTGGTTAGCTCTCATCAATGGTGATTGAGTCTGGGACTGGTTTAACTTGAGGGTCTCTGTTGCGGTGGCACTTAGATTTGGTTATCGAACTTGTTGTCTAGGGATAATTTATTGAGCATGTCAATCATCTGTAAACTGAAGAAACGAAACTACTCAATTACCCCATCCTCGGGAATTCTTTATCTAATTGATTTCTTTGTTTACTCCGCTATTGTTTACTGCACCTCGCTGCCTGTTGTTTAGTTTTTGTATTTTCTGCCTGTTACTCGACCTGATACTCGCCCACCAAGTTGTCTGGCAACAGACTGTGCAGCCGAGTATCCCTGTAACATTTTCTGTCTATTACTCGACCTGTCACTCGACCACATCCAGTGCTTGGCAACAAGCTGTGTTGGTCGAGTGTTTTTACTGTTCTGCTTGAATTTCTGTTTCCTGCTTGTTCACTTAGGACTGCTAGAACACCCGAAAACCTCTTATTGCTTGGCTTAACTCTGTGAACTCTGATTGTATCTTGATTGCTAGCATCACACCCATTTGGATTGACAACCTAAAATACTACAATGACATGATTGGTGTTTTAGGATAATTGACTAAAAACCTATCATCATTTGGCATAGTTATTCTGGTGGCTGACTTGTCACCGCACAAATCGTGTGATGGCCGAGTTATTCTACCATAATGGCTGACTTATAATAGATTATTTGATGTTACGGCTGAGTTATTCTAACGTGGTGGTTGACTTGTCATACCCAAATGTCGTTGTAATCAAAGAACCCAAACGTCACTCGAGGACTACATATACACCGGTTTACCTTCTTATAAATATAACTGAATAGTCAAGAACCTAAACGTCGTTAGAGGACTATATATACACTGGTTCACTGTAGTCTTTTCTCTTGTCGATTCTTCTCTTTTCTCTTGTCCCTTTCTCTAATCTCTGAGCAACAAATCTCTTCCGAGATCATGGATGCATCAGGTTCCAACAAGAGGCCGTGTGTGGATGACGGTTCCAACATCAGGCTGCTTGAAACGGAGAAAATTTCAAAGGCATCATCTCTCTCATCAGATGCAACATTTATAAAGGAGACGGAGGAAGCACACTTCTTGGATCTCAAACTGCGTGAGAAAGAAACGGAACTTAATCTCCTAAAGAAAATGAAGAGGATGGAGGATGGATTTAACGTGGAGGAAGAGTTCCAGAAAGTGGAGGAGCAGGTAAGCAAGGCTTACAAGGAGAAGAATGAATTCAAGGTGATTAGTATTGATTGGGATAAAATGGGGTATGGATCGACCGAGAGTTAAAGTTTTGAATCAGATGAAGAATGAAGATGGCGATTGATGTGATTGTATCGTCATAACAAAATTACATCTCCATGTTATTTAAATTTTGTTTTATGTTATTGAATTGCAGTACTCCTACGTTATCAATGTTAAATCTTTATTTTTTATTTTAAATTTTGCGTAACCGTGATTCATAATCTATTTTCTATTCAGTTGAGTTATTCGTGTGTTATGGCTGAGTTATGCTAACGTTAAGGCGGACGTATCTTATATTAACTTGATGTTTCGTTGAGTTATTCGTGTGTGATGACTGAGTTATTCGTGTTTGATTGCTGAGTTATGGTAACACTTAACGGCTGAGTTATCGTAGACTAATTCGAATGTTTGATTGAGTTATTATAATATGATGGCTGTGTTATCATCGCACATATCGGTAATGTCGCTGATTTAATTAAAATTGACAGTACAAGGAATTTCAAATTGAAAAAACCAGATTTAGCTAAGATCACAGATACTTGTTCAAGCTCTCATACTTTTTCTCTAGCATTTCAAATTTCTTTTCCATAAGAAAGATCTTTTCTGTCTGAGCCTCAATGCGCTTATTGGCTGCTTCCTGATCCTTCTTCATCTCAATTGTCTCCTCTTTTATCATGTCAAACTCATCACACAATGCAACAGTCCACCATCTCTTGAAACCGCAGCCTCGACCGAGACCCTTAAAAATAAGAGGTTGATTCATAGGGATACAAAAATAAAAGAAAGAGAATAAAGAATCATAACTCAACAAAAGATGCTTACATCTGATATTTCATACGGACAACTGAAATAAAGTTTTCTGCTTGTAATAGGATCCCGAGAAGTGGCAACGACAACCTTAGCATTGCAATCAAACTCGATCGGAACGCCCTTATTGCGCCTCCTGTTTTCGCCATACCTCATTCTCATCCTTATTTCCATACAATCGAGCTCCTACATTAACACAAACAGGAAAACCACCACATTAGGTGGCTAACGATTTGTACTATTCAGTGGTCAAGATAAATACCTCATTTCCTTCTGAAAACGTTTTCTCATCAACTCTAGAGTCGTCGTGGAAAAGAGATCTTTGCGCCATCTTCTTTTCTTCAATTAGTGGGGCACTAAAGCACTAAATCTATATAGTCGTGTATGATACAAAAAGCACTAATCAAACGACGGCGTCTTGTATTGGCTGAATAAATTTAGAAGTGGCTGAGTTATAAAAGCTTCATGGCTAGGTTACAGACATATTAATATTCTTTAATATATCATTATCGAGATTACAAAAGCGTTTTTATGGGGAACCGCCAATGATGACTGGGTCCATAATCACACGAACACGCCACCAGTTAATATTCAAAATAATTCAAACGAGTTCGAAATGATTCGAATAACTAAACCCTCAAATATTCAAATTTTATGTTTGGCGGTGGAATACCAATACGTTACGGCAGAGTTATGCCAGAAGATTTTGTGGTTTGACCGAGTTATGAGAAAGCAGAAGTTATTATGAGATTTCAAACTAGCCACCAAATTGTTGGTTCTATTAGTGTCAAGATCTTTAATATGAAAACAGAAAATAAATTGGGTTTTCGGTAAGTGTCGATTAACAAACTATGTTGACCGAACGTCTAGGAATGATGTTGGATAAAGTATGATGTTGATAAAGTACATAGATTATGAGCTAGTTTCATGATTCCACTAGTTGGAATGTGATTATGATATGTTAATTACTTGATTGTACCAACTGATGGTTTAAGAAAAGCACTTTCATGGTTTGGCTGAGTTATAACATTCACATGGCTTAGTTATGCCTGAGTTGTGGCTGAGTTGTGTCAAACTACAGAATGTTATTAAATATAGGCCCATTTGTATACTAGCATTATTATTGGTTCTATTGATGTCCCTTGCTCGGATAGAATAGAATTAGCTTGTTGTTTTAGGTTAAGTTTATCGAGATTCTTTACTATATCATTATCGAGATTACAAACAGAGTTTTTATGGAGAACCGCCAATAATGATTGGGTCCATATGCACACGAACAAAATCCAACAGTTAATATTCAAAATAATTCAAACGAGTTCGAAATGATTCGAATAACTAAACACTCAAATATTCAAATTTTCTGTTTGGCGGTGGAATACCAATACGTTACGGCTGAGTTATGCGAGAAGATTTTGTGGTTTGACCGAGTTATGAGAAACCAGAAGTTATTATGAGATTTCAAACTAGCCACCAAATTGTTGGTTCTATTAGTGTCAAGATCTATATTATGAAAACGGAAAATAAATTGGGTTTTCGGTAAGTGTCGATTGACAAACTATGTTGATCGAACGTCTAGGAATGATGTTGGATAAAATATGATGTTGATAAAGTACATAGATAATGAGCTAGTTTCATGATTCCACTAGTTGGAATGTGATTATAATATGTTAATTACTTGATTATACCAACTGATAGCGTAAGAAAGGCACTTTCAGGGTTTGGCCGAGTTATAACATTCACATGGCTTAGTTATGCCTGAGTTGTGGCTGAGTTATGTCAAACTACAGAATGTTATTAAATAGGCTAATTTGTATATTAGCATTATTGTTGGTTCTATTGATGTCCCTTGCTCGGATAGAGTAGAATTAGCGTGTTGTTTTAGGTTAAGTTTATCGAGATTCTTTATTATATCATTATCGAGATTACAAACAGCGTTTTTATGGGGAACCGCCAATAATGATTGGGTCCATATGCACACGAACAAAAGCCAACAATTAATATTCAAAATAATTCAAACGTGTTCGAAATGATTCGAATAACTAAACCCTCAAATATTCAAATTTTCTGTTTGGCGGTGGAATACCAATACGTTACGGCTGAGTTATGACAGAAGATTTCATGGTTTGATCGATTTATGAGAAACCAAATGTTATTATGAAATTTCAAACTAGCCATCAAATTGTTGGCTCTATTAGAGTCAAGATCTATAATATCAAAACAGAAAATAAATACACAATGCACTAAGTGTCGATTGACAAACTATGTTGACCAAACTTCTACGAATGATGTTTTTGGGTATGAGGTCTGATAAAGTATGATGTTGGATAAAGTAAGATGTTGGATAAAGTATATAGATTATGAGCTAGTTGGAATGTGATTATGATATGTTAATTACTTGATTGTACCAATTGATGGCTTAAGGAAAACAGTTTTAGGGTTTGGCCGAGTTATAACATAGTTATGGCTGAGTTATTTCTGCGTCACGACTGAGTTATGTCAGAAGATTTAGATGTTCGACCTACTTATAAGCAAACCAAATGTTATAACTAGGCTCATTTGTATACAAGCAATATTGTTGGTTCTATTGATGTCCCTTACTCAGATAGAATAGAATATTGCTGAGTTTTGCTTTTGCCGAGTTTATCGAGAAACAATTATTATGTCATTATCGAGATTTAAAAAGTGTTTTTATGGGGAACCACCAATAATGATTGGCTGCATATTCACACGAACACGCCAATAGTTAATATTCAAAATAATTGAAAGGAGTTCGAATTGATTTGAAAACTAAACCCTCAAATATTCAAATGTTCAGTTTGGCGGTGGAATACCAATACGTCACGACTGAGTTATGAAAGAAGATTTCGTGGTTTGACCGATTTATGAGAAACCAAATGTTATTATGAGATTTCAAACTAGCCATCAAATCGTTGGCTCTATTAGTGTTAAGATGTACAATATCACAACAGAAAATAAAGACAAAATGCATTAAGTGTCGATTGACAAACTATGTTGATCAAACTTCTACAAATGATGTTGTTGGGTATGATGTTGGATAAAGTATGAAGTTGGATAAAGTAAGATGTTGGATAAAGTATATAGATTATGAGCTAGTTTCATGATTCCACTAGTTGGAATGTGATTATGATATGTTAATTACTAAACTGTACCAACTGATGGCTTAAGGAAAGCACTTTTAGGGTTTGGGCGAGTTATAACATAGTTATGGCTGAGTTATTCCTGTGTCACGACTGAGTTATGTCAAAATACAGAGAAAAAGAGTCTCCGTTGACCAGATACGTCATCGGTTGTGAAAGAGTCTCTGTTATTGACCAGATACGACATTGGTTGTGAAAGAGTCTTAGTTATTGATCGGATACGACGTCGTTCTGACATAAACCAAATGATCACGCGCCAACTTATAAATCCCCAAAACTAAACCCTAAGTTATAAAATTCCAATTTCTTATTTTAGATCTGGAGATGCATTCCTTCTTGCTTTTCGTCTCCAAATTTCCCATCTATAATTAAAGAAATGAGTAGCAATTCCGAGAACTCGATTTTGAGTATGCAATCCGTTAGCCGTTAGGGACGTGGGTTACCATCGAAGTATCATTGCGGATTAGACGTGGTCATCTATACATCGACGTCAGCAAAGAACCATACTTCTGTTGTCCTACGCGTGAAGATGTAAGTATAATTGATTTTGGGTTTTATTGGTTTCGTTGTTAATTGGTTTGTGATTGAAAACGCAGGACCATTTGTTTAAATGGGTCGAAGATGGTACATACAAAGTGGTTGTAGACAGTTGGCCGAAATTGTCCACCATGGACAGTGAGATAAACGCAGCCAAGTCTGAGGTTGCAGTCAAGCTAGAAGCGTTATAGGTGATGGTGAAAGAACTGAATGAAGAAGTAATGAGGAGCGAAAGGGAAAACCAGAAATGGGAATTGATGATCAAACTTTGCTGCTTTTGTCTTGGCTTTATTATCATTGTCATTGTACTTGGTATCCTAATGTTCCCAAAAACCAACGAACAGAGGCTTCTTCTTGGCTACTAGTTTGTTTGATGTTTGGATGATTTGTTTGCTATTGGATTCCATTATGTGTTTGATGTTTATCTTGCTTCTAGGGTTAATTTGTTTTTTTTGTTTAAGTATTAACTTGTAATGAAATGGTACTTTGTGTTCGGCCAAGTTAATCAAATGTTATGACTGAGTTACTATAATGTTATTGCTGAGTTAAGCTAATATTATAGCTGAGTTAATCCAACGATGTGACTGAGTTATACTGGTAATGTTGTGGCTGAGTTAATCCAACGCAATGACTAAGTTATTATAATGTTGTGTCTGAGTTAAGCTATTGATACAACTGAGTTATTATAATGTTGTGGTTGAGTTAATCAATTGATATGGCTGAGTTATTTTTGAGTTACGCTTGAATTATGATAAAATTTAACAAGTGACATCAAGCGATAACAACTGATTTTATTGAGAAGGCGATCGTAGATAATAGGAGATATAAAACCATTACCAAAAAAAAAAAAAGAGTAAAATACTGAGTTCATAGGAATGAGATAAAGGGAAGACAAGTAAGAGATACAAAAGCATTCAAGACATGAAACCGACATCATCTGGGCCAAATTCAGTAAACATGTCCACCAAATCATTCCAAACTGTTGGCGTCATCGACCACGGCTTATCTAAACCACACGCCCATCTCCGTTTCAGCGCCCGCATATTGTCCTGATACAACGTTCTAGCCACCAAATTAAACTGCGTCCACTCGTTTAAGTGTGCCTTGAATCCGAGGTATATATATCCTACAAAGAGAAAAAATAGTAAGAATTTGGTCTATGGTTTACTGGAAGTGCTTTAAAACAAAACTCGATGCTTACCGTGAGGAAAAAAACCATCTTGCCTTGAAAACAACGGGAATCATCCGGTACGTCGGCCACGCATGGTGAAGTTGCGCTGGAGTATATCTCCAATTGCGACAGATAGTTGGTGATTGAATCTGAACCACGTATCAACCCATGTACCCAAGCCAGGGTTTAGAACTGGGAGATTCGCCCGATCAGGAGCAGTGAGTACGGCTTCGACATCTTTGATAAATTGTCCGTCAATGTGAGGAACAACCATGTCGTCAGGAAGAGAGGGTGAGACGTGTAAATGATGAGATGAAGTAACAAATATATAGAAAAAAAAAAGATAGGTAAAGGAATACGAAAGGTTCTGTGTCCGACCGTTTAGCGGGAAAGTTTTCTAGGTTACGGCTAAGTTTGGCGGCAAAATATATTGTTACGGCTGAGTTACACTCAAGACATGTAACAATGTTACGGCTGAGTTGTCAATAATTATAAAATAAAACATTTAAAGGAATACGAAAGGTTGCATGTTTGGCGGGAAAGTTTTCTAGGTTACGGCTGTGTTTGGCGGCAAATTGTACTGTTACGGATGAGTTAACCCACATTACGGCTGAGTTGTCAATAAAGCTTGAAGTTCCATTCGATTTACTGACTAACCGATTTACGGTTATATCCGACCTAATTAACAACGGTTCAATACACCTATAAAAACGGCTGCTCCTATAAACTTCCGAAGGCTAAACTCTCACAAACAGAAGATCACAATCAAAATATTTCTTTACTTTTCAAAGACTCGGAATTTCATCATGGCGTATTTCGACGGCATTTGCGACTTGTCTCCTTTCATAACTAGCTGGACGATTTGTGTTATGATTCTTAGAACATACATAAGGTTTTTCATAGATAACGCATTCGAACCACGGGTCGTCTTTGTCGATGAGTGGATAATGGAATCTTCACTCTTCTTACAATTCATACTTAACCGTATTCTTATCTTATTCCCTATATAACTCACCCTCCAATGTTGTTTTCATAGGGAAGCCAAATTGAAGCTATAATCTGAAGTCGTTTTTCTCAACGTTACTTCGATATGCTCAAAGAGAATCAATGGAAAGAAATCAAAACTTTTCGTGTCATTCCAAACGGTGGAATAGTCCGAGCAACAACCCACTTCTACATGATTGAGTTCATGGAAACAACATCGGTCATAAGTTCCGACCCAAAGGAAACTGTTTTATTTAAGAGATTCACACCTTTTTACTACATTATTGAAGACACCGTTTATACCGATACTTTGGTCGGTCAGTAATACGTATCTAATGCAGATTTCATACTTTCACCTTTGACATGCCTATTTTTAACTTTTATTTCATACTCCAAGATTTGGTTGGTGCACTCGTCGATATCGGATGTATGACAAATATTTTGGACAATGGTGTTGAGATTGACAGATTAAGACTTCCCTTCGAGATTATGGACAAATAGTACAATTTCTTTCGATCAAGTCCTTTTTAATTTCTTTCTTTTCATCATGTATTTTTCCTAAGAGGGGTATAATAGTAACACTGTTTTATATGTTTCAGCAAGGAGAGATTGAAATGTGAGGCTGTTGTTTATAAGTAGGTTTTTTAGGCCTACTTATGTGTTGAATGTGTGGTTCAGTTCGATTCCCCTTAAACACTAACATGTCGATGCAGCTATAGGGGGTGTCAATCCAGTCCACTGTTATTGCTAGCAATCATGATGTGTACAGAAGCAACTAAGTCAAGCCAGATTATAATGATGGTGGGTTTCTAGTAACAATCCTAGGTCAGGATTCAAACAACGAAAATGAGAACTTTAAAAGCCCTACTCGATCATTGGGTCGAGTAGAACCAACAGGTGACGAATTTAAGTAACTAAAATGCAATCAACAGGGGATACAAATAACAGGTAAATAAAAGTGCAATCAACAGAGGATACATATAAATCTAATAGAAGTTCAAAGGATGGGTTCATTGATAAGGGCAACTCTAGGGTTCATCAGGTGGCTAACAGGTAAAAGGTAGATACCCTTGACGATAGATTCAAAAACCGGGTCAATCCATTGTCGTGACAGAGACCTCCATAACTCTACCACTTCCTAATCTCAACTGTCGTTGATGAAACATAGCAGAGAAGGGTTTAAGAAACAATCTACCAAAGCCAATAAGCAGAAAAGCCAATGTCTTGGTCGAGTCTACAAATCTCTGGAATTCGTAGATCAGACATCCATTTGAACGTCTTTTGGACTCTGGACGTCTATGATCGAATCTCCACATTAGCCAGCGAAACCCGCATAGGGGCCAAGCGAATCCAGAAGGGTTCTAACCTAATCTTAACCACCTGACTAACCTAGAGATTACCCTAATCTAATCCATCCTCAAGAACCCTAATCACTACTCAAGCAACATTCTCAAGAACACAAACCCAAAAATTACTGAAATCATACCAAATGTAGATCTAAACAAGCTAAACAACTTTACTTAAAGAACTAAATACAAAAATGAAATAGATTAAGAGTAATTAAGCTTTTAAGATTCATAAACACAAAGAAAACTAAAGGATAAAAGCTAGATCCTTTGGACAAATCCCAAAGTGATCTATTTATAGTGAAATGTTGAAAACCCTAGATTCACTATAAGACAAGAGACTTGAGGCGGTTTGGGCGAATGCTCGATCTTGGGGATCGAGTAGAGAGGGTGCTGCAAAGTCTGCGCCTTTGTGTCTATGCTCCGAGTGATCAATCGGTCGAGTAGATGCTTCTTCCTCTCCTATCCGTATGCTCAGATGTATGGTTGAGTGGGGAATGAGGAGGATCCGAAAACGCTTTGATAGATCAACAAGTCTTGTAGAGTTGGTTACCCTTGGTCGAGTAAATGGGTCGAGTAGGAGGGGCGAGTAGATCAATCTGCAGCTTCATCTGAGGTTGCCTTGATCGAGTAAGAGGGTCGAGTGAACTGCTGCCTCCTCTGTGGCTGCCTGGATCGAGTGAATGGATCGAGTAGAATGCTCATCTGCTTCCCTCCTGGTTGGATAGAGTAGAGGGTCAAGTAGAGTTCTTTTAAGCTCCTTATGCACCTGAAAACACACAAAAACATGCAATATGTATGCAAGATGATCCTATATGCATAAGTATGCAAAATAAGCTAAAATGGTGCAAAATGATATGATACAATGAGAAAATGCAAAGCTAAATGATGATAAATACACACCTAAAATGAGTAAAATATAGTGTTATCAGTTGGCCAAATGGCGGTTGACTTGGATAGCAGGTTTCGATCTTTTCGCAATGACATTATTGTTATTGACAATATTGTTATTGCACTCACTTGGTGGAAGATCGTTAGGTATCATACTGGCCCCAAACACGTGAAGATCCAAAATTATTCGACCATATCAGATGTGACTGTCGAACCCAATATCGAAGAAATGCAAGAGATAAAAATGGTCCTCGATTAATGCAAGATGGAAGGAATCGGGTCATGATGCTTCAAGTAAAATATTGTTTACTTTTATTTTCCTCCTTTGTATCCTTCAAACAAATATTTATGGGAATTTCATATTGTCTTTGCCTTCAAAATGTTCATTTTCGAGATATATCATAACTCAACCGTATAATAGAATAACTCAGCCGCTAAGTAACATAATTCAGATATAACTCAACCGTAAACCCACATAACTCAGTCGTAAAGTAACATAATTTAGATATAACTTAGTCGTTGAGCCACCCACATAGCTCAGTCGTAAGTAACATTGGTTAGATATAACTCAAAAGTAAAAGCACATAACTCAGTTAGTCGTAAAACCACATAACTCAGCCGTAACATGTAAAATGACCGAACCTTTCAACTTCCCTATTTATATAACTCAGCCGTAACATGTAAAATGACCGAACCTTTTGACTTTCCTATTTATATAACTCAGCCGTAACATGTAAAATGACCGAACATTTTGACTTCCATATTTAAATAACTCAGCCGCAACATGTAAAACGACAAGACATTATTGCAAATAACTCAGCTGGGACGTTAAAGAAATTGCAAATATTACGGTGCTTAGAGTCTACAATGTCACGAATACATATAGCGGTTACCAAAAAAGGGAAAGAAGACACAACACATACAATTCGTGCAAACAATACTATGCACGACAAGTTTTAACATTGTGCCCAACTTCTATTCATCGAGAACATCCGTGTTCCTTCCTAGGGCGTTTATTCTCAACAGCGACTTCTAGTGCTGATTTCATCCTTAGTTTCTTGGGCCAGTCTGGCTGGTTCACAACAATTGGAGGCAAGCACGGTTGGTCAATTACAATTACAGGGACATGGACTTTTGTATCTGAAGGCATGATTGCACCAGCGTACGCATTGACAAAATAATTGCTCGTATAGTAAGCACTGCACTGGGATATACGAGACACACCCATATGCTCTGCAGCTGCGATTGAATGGATGCATGGTAATTTTTCTTTCTCGAAAAGATGGAATGTGCATTTTTTTGCATCCACATTTACAACATGCAAAGATGTTCCATAAGTTACTTGTACGCGGAAAGCATCAATCGTTTGTACATCCATAAGTCTTGACGTTGTGACACGTTCCTATTAGTGAGATGAAAAAAAAAAAAATACGTTATGGCTGAGTTATTCTCATTATGACCAGTTTATCATTATTTGAGGACTGAGTTATGCACTAGTTATAGCTGAGTTACATGTAACAGTTTATCAACACTACGTGTGAGCTGAGTATGCTGCGTGCTCGCATCAACTCTCCGTTCAGCAAACCATCTTGTCATCATCTGTCTTATCGCTTCTAACAGTCAAGCTATGGGAAGATTTCTGGCTTTTGACAGTGCTCTTTTCATTGATTCTGCTATATTCATAGTCATTAAATTGTATATATCACTGGGAAAATGAACACGCGCCCACATTTCAACACCAGCTCTTTCGAGGTATGCATGTAGTTGAGGATCACGCTCTTCAATCTCGTTGAACGCGTCATCAAAATCAGTCCGCCTATAACACCTTGCCGCTTTTTTCACCAGAGAGAACAAATGTTTTCCTTTGAATTTTAGCAAAATGTTCTTATACAAATGGTAAGTACAAATCCCACGAGCAGCCAACGGATACACTTCACCAATTGCTTTCCCTATTGACTGATGTCTGTCCGAGATTATCGCCAGGTCCGTTGCGCCATGAATAACAACTTTGAGTTGCGTAAAAAACCAACGCCAAGATTCATCATTTTCAGTGTCAACTACACCGAAAGCTAACGGAAAAATCTGAAAATTACCATCCTGAGCTATGGCTATCAGGAGCGTCCCTTTGTAACTACCATGGAGAAACGTACCGTCGACATCAACAACTCTGCGCATGTAATGAATCCCAGCGATACTGGCACCAAAAGCAATGAACATATAGTTGAATCTTCCACTCTCATCAATTTGAAGACGCGCGACTGTACCCAGATTTGTCCGTCGTATCATGTATAGGTAAGAAGGTAGTTCTTCAAAACTACTATTAGGGGTTCCCAGAGTGAGCTCCCTTGCAAACCTCAGCGTCTTGTATGACTTCCAATAACCCATTAGAACTATATCTGCAGCGGATATGTGGAAACCAATCAAAGACACATATGCAAGTGCAAGCAAGGGACATGTTCAACAAATTCGGGTTCAACTGAAACAATCTTCCAAAGGTGACAAATCGATTGATGAGTATATACAGCATCTCACAACAACGTTCAATCAGTTAGCTCTCCTAGGTAAACCGATTGACCATGAAGAAGAGATCGAGTTCCTCCTAGCAGACCTACATGAAGACTACAAAACCATGGTGGATCAAGTTGAAGGTCGTGAAAATACACCATTTGTTATTGAAGTTCATGAAAAGCTTCTCAATAAAGAAGCAAAATTGATGGCACTCTCCCTTTCGGCATTAAGCGTTGTACCTGCCTCATCAAACATTGCCAACTCTCGCCAAAGATCATACCAAGGCAAGCAATACACACGCTCAAATCAGTCATGGATCAACAACAACAAATCAAAATACCACCAACCGAAACAAGAGACTCAAACGACCAGGGGATACCAAGGGAAGTGTCAACTATGTGAAGTATTTGGCCATAGTACCAAAAAGTGTTCACTGTTCCAACAAGACCAATCTGCGACGCATAACGGCTTGTTGCCCTCCCCATTTAAGCCTTGGCAACCACGCACAAATCTGACTCTAGGAAATCTGCATCCTACAAATTTGTGGCTACTTGACAGCGGAGCCACACACCAAATGATAAGTGACCTTCATAACCTGGCGCTGCATCAACGGTATCATGGCGATGACTCTTTTCTTATTGGTGATGGTTCAGATCTCTTTATCACACACACTTGTTCACTATCTCTACCCTCCCTCTAATAACTTATCCTTATCCAATGTTCTTTGTGTCCCTAACATTCACAAAAACCTTATATCAATATATCGTCTATGCAACACTAATAAGGTCTCTGTTGGATTTTTCCCTACTCACTTTGAGGTGAAGGATCTGAACTCGCGGGCCCCATTACTCCAAGGCAAAAATAATAGTGATCTCTACGAGTGCCAGCTTCCCCTTCCACAATCAATTCGTTCTTTGCATCCTCATCATCGAAACCATCCCTAGTTGAATGGAATTCTCGCTTAGGCCATCCAGCCTCTCATATTTTCAAAACAATTGTTTCTTCCTTTTCTCTTCCACATTTGCAATTAGATTCCTAACAACTTTTTTGTACTGATTGTGCTATTAATAAGAGCCATAAACTCCCCTCATCTCAAGCCCAACGACAACATAGGTCCGTTAACCCTACGTTGGCTTCAATCCCCTCCACTGTCAAAACTTTCAGTCAACACCCAATGAAAACTTGCAAGAAAAATAACATGAGAAAACCTCAATTCAGACTCAATCTCTTTGTTTCCCTATCCCATCCAATTCCTCCCAAACAGGTAACCGTGAATCAGGCAATGAAAGACCCAAATTGGAGAGTAGCAATGTCATCCAAAATTGATGCGTTTGCTCGGAACCAAACATTCGATCTTGTGGGCTGTAAATGGTTGTTTAAAAATAAATTCTTACCTAGTGGTTCTCTTAGCATATGCAAACCACGGTTAGTAGCGAAAGGTTACTCCCAACAACAAGGCATCAATTACATGGAACCGTTCAGTCCCGTGATAAAAGCTACGACAATTCGTTTGGTCCTTGACGTTGTAGTATTGATGTGGGTTTAATTTTGCCTTAGACTTTTACCTGAAAGACCACACGACTACTGCAAATGCACAGTATATCGGAGTAGTATTTGAGGATCGAATCCATAGGGAGTGTAGGTACAAAGAAGAATTCAAGTTAGTTTACCTGGATCAAGACAAACAAAAGAGTGGGAGTTGTTGAATGCGGTAGAAATAAGTAAAGAATGCAATAAAAGTAAAAAGCAATAAAAGAAAACTAATGAAAAGGCAATAAAAGTAGAAAGCAATAAAGAGAGCGGTGTAAAATAAGTAAAACAAAACGCTAGGTCATCAGGGGTTTTCTCCGGGCGTCAAGGTTCAATCAATAAGGTATAGATTCCAATCCAGATGATATAACATGGCTAGTTTTGTTTACTTCCAAATTCTCGGACATACGAAACTCTATCAAGACCAGCTAACCCAAACGGTTAGTAGGTGAAAGTCAGCTATTATCACTAATATCTTGCGGACTCAGTTGCCTTATCGGTTAGTAGGTGCTAACATGGTTTCAAAATACAAGATCAAAGCATTAAGTTCAAATTCGATTCTAGTCCATAAGTCCCTATCACTCTGCGGGTGTGCAATAGTTATAGTTCTTTATTCAGTTGACCTAGTTCAAGTATTCATATGAGATTTTGCCAAAAAATGAAATACCTAAGGTCAAGTATTAGGTGGCGTTCCGGACATACAAGCATTAAGATTAAACTCAACTAGAAAGAATAGTGTAAACGATCAAACAAAACTATAGAAACCGCCAACCTAAATCAGATCTAAAGTCCCCATGAATACCCTTCGAAACCCCCCTAAAACCTAACTAGAGATATACTCACACATACTCAAAGAACAAAACATCATATAAATAAGAAATTGCATAAAAAAGAGTATGGGTATAGAAAAGGGTTTAGAGATCTTCTCTGGAAATTCAAACCTTGAAAACTCTTCTTCCTTTTACAAGTAGAGAATAGAGAATTGAAGAGAAAAGAGAGATCTAATGAAGAACAAGAGAAGGGCGACTTGGAGGCGGTGAGAGGCACAGGAGGCAGCCTATTTTGTGGGTGCCTCTAGGGTTTCCCCTAGACTTTGTATTTATAGGGCTTCATTAGGTCAAAAGGGTAGAAGCGTCATTCTGTAGATTAGTACGTGATGGGCCAAGTTCCTGGGCTTTTAGGGTTGATGGAAGTCGGCGGCAAGAGGAAGGGAAGGAGTGGTTGTGCGCCCTAGAGGTCGGTGGAAGACTTGAGGGGACGCCCGGGTTCAAGTCTCTTTGGTCGGCGGTTTTAAATTGATCATTTCCAAAACCGCGATTCTAGGACATATCTTCACTCTTCAAGCCATAACTTCTGAACGGATTCATGGATTGCTACGATTCGACTTCGACTTTAATCTTGACTCTTCTAGCTTTCCAATGACGCCGAGATACCCTTATGCCGAGATAGGGAAGACTTTGTCCGGATGTCAAACATCTGAGGCACATAAACTGTTCTGAAACGGATTTTGGTTGACTTCTGATAAGGTTCAAATTACCTAAAACTACTCTCTCAAATAAGAGATCAATTGCAGTATTTTAGGATCGAATTCACAGAGTTCTTTTGTTCAAACAGTGAGTTAAATGTCGAGATTAAGCTAGCAGGTGATGATTGAAATAGTAAGAAAACAAAGTAAGAAAAAGCAGGATGATTGTGTTGTAAACGATTAAATAAAGAGCTAGGAACAGGGTATTCTTAGGAAACTATTGGTTAGTAGATCTAATGAAAGCTAGGTTGTTATCGAACCATTCTTAAACTCAAACTCTAATTATGGAATAACCGGTGGCGTTCCGCGAAACTCCCTATATCTATAGCCAAGAATAACCGGAGAAGCCGAGAAATTATTAACCTAAATATGCATTCTTAACGAGTTCGATTGTTCACCTTAGTAGATAGGCCGATTCTTATTACACACCTATAAACCAGGCTCATCAAATAATAGATCCAACTACAGATACATATGGCAGGCATATATATTGTCTGGAATCAAGATCTAGTTAATTACTCTAGATCTAGCATTAAGCATAATTAAAGATGAAGAATTCTATAGATAACCTAGCAAAGGGGCAATCTATTAAACCATATGAATCCCTAATGAGAAATCCTATTCCTAACAAGCAGATTACTTAGACATATTGATTGAAGCAAACAACATATTTGAGTATGAAAACATAATCTTATGCAAAAGCCGTCTCCACACCAATTCACTTATCGCATTGGAAGTAAATTTTGGATATGCTTCACACTTACAACATGACTGATGCAAAAGCCGTCTCCACACCAATGGCATCTTCTCCCAAGTTGACCCTTACAACATGCACTCTACTCTCCGATCCAAAAACCTTAGGAAGCTTGTAAGTAGTTTGCAATACCTCTCCTTTACAAGACTTGATATTGCCTATGCTCTCAATCGGTTATCCGGATTTATGCATCGACGAACGGAGGATCACTCGGAAACCGCAAAATGAATACTTCGATACCTGGTGGGTACCCCAATACATGGGATTTTCTAATCTAGAACAAATTCTCTCAATCTCCATGGTTTTCAGATGCTGACTAGGCAGGAAATCCAAAGATTGTGTCTCCACGGGCGCTTATATTATCTATCTTGGTAGAAACCTTATATCTTGTTCAGTTAAGAAACAAAATGGAGTCCCACGATTGTCTACGGAAGCTAAGTACTGTTCCGTCGCTAACACAGCTGCAAAAATAAGATGGATATGTAATCTACTCACTGAACTTGGGATTTCTACAATATCATAACCGGTCATGTACTGTGAAAATGTAGGCGCAACCTTTCTCTCTGCAAATCCGGTCTTTAGTTCAAAAATGATATACATTGCCATCGACATACATTTCATTTTGAACAAGTTCAACATGGTCTTCTATGAGTAGCTCATGTGAACACCAAAGACCAACTTGCGGATACACTAACAAAACCATTGACACGGCAACGGTTTCTTGAGCTGAGAGACAAGATTGAAGTAACATCAGACCCTCTATCTTGAGGGGGCATGTCACAGATACGATTAGATCATGCCTTCAATACCATCATATCTCCTCTTACCATCTATAGTTCTTTCTTTATCTAGTCTTCGTGTCTAAACTGTATATATAGATGTGTAAGTCTCATTGTAAGATATATGAAACACATTTATTAGACAATTGTAGCATCAATAAGTTTTGTTCTCTAAATTCGTTAATTCAATTCAAAATAGTTTGTATGTAGAAGCATCCTCATTTTAAGAATTGGAAGAGTAATAAAAAATAATAGCAGATGAGTAATTTAATTTAAGTTCATTACTTAGAAAACTACCTTATTAGTGGATAAAGTATCTAAACTTTAAATTACACTTGGCTCTTTTGCATCATGTTTTTGCATAAGTAAATAAATTTCACTTTATTAAGCCAACTAACCATTTCATTAATGATATAGCCGGGTTGTGGCCCATATCCACTCTTCTGATCATGAGATTAATCTTGTTGCCCTTTTTAAAAGAACTAAATAGACACATCTAGTATCAAAGTCAGTAAAACAAGCTCATCACAATGAAATTTTTGATGTAGAGGAAAATTCTGAAATATAGAGACTAAACAAAGGAATTTCATAAGATGGAGGTGCGAAGTGATGACGCATATCTTTTTGGTATAATAGTTTGTGTCCTCTAGGACAGCTATATTTGATCATGGGTGAGCGTGGGTGTATTACCTTGGGGATTCAGTCTAATGTTACTATTGTGAATGTTGATTGTTGGGTACAAACCAATGTCTTATATCGGAAGTTAAAAAAAGAAATTTTTAATATATAAGCCAACTCCAACTTCAACTAGTATGAGGTTTTTAAAGAAAGAGTCCAATAATAATTTGTGGAGTTGAACATGTAAGTCCAAAGAGGATATCATCATATTAAAAAGGGAGTTAGAAAAGACCCAATACTTATTAGGATCACTGCCGAAGACGGTACTGAATTGTTGTGTTATACATAATAGAAGCTGAGATTGAACGATGCACGAGTTGTTTAGTTTGCATCGAGGAAAATTTTGCTATGTGGTAAAGCTCTAATGAAAATTCAAAGGAACTTGAGTTGGATAAATTTTAAATTTATTAAATATATGTATATATACAACATGACAATAGTTTAGGACTTTAGGCGATATTCACATCAAAGTAAAACGAATTAACATTGAACTCATCGAAGTTAAAATTCCACTTCGCATATAATGTCCATAAATTTACAAATTGATCAAAACGTGTGCTTCTCTCCTTGGCGAGACGAATTTGTGTTCTACCCGGTAAACCTATAATCATTTACAAAGATTGTGCTGTAGTGTTTAACTATCTTCAATTGTGTTTCTTTAGCTTTATGTGACCTCATGTCTTTATAAAAACTAATCTCAATTGTTCGATTTAGGTATTGTCATTTACACAAACACTCATTAATTTTTATTTTTATTCTGTCATGAGATATTATTTAAGGCTCAGACAAGCTAAAAATACGGAAAAATGTTTACATAAGTAACATGTAGCGGTTCAACATGATTTTTTCGTGCCAAATAATCCACCTTGACATTTGCAGTACAAGATATTAAAGATAAAGAAAATATAGTGAATTTTTTCTTGTCGATCAAAAACTCCTCCAAATATGTTGAAAACGCTGACCATTCGGTTAGGGAATACACCATTTTCACCAGGTCTGTGAAGAATTCATCTAAAACCCAGCGAAGAAATTTTATTAAATATTAATCATGAACTATAAATATAATTTGCAAAGATAGAACAATGCAATTCCAGAAAATAAAACAAAAGTCCTTATAAGAAAAATTAAGATATACTTGTTTGATAATTTAAAGAAAGAACCACTTTTAATTTTGCATTCCCCCATAATTTAAAGAAAAAAACACCCATTGTTCCACTAAAACGGTTTTGAGAGCATATGATATAAAACACTTCTCCACAAAAATATGATATAAATATTTTATCAAACTTATCAATAATTGGTTATACACTATATATACGAATCTGATGAGAATAAAAAGAGAAAAATAAGAGGGGGCATGCATGATCCTAACATGTTCGACAACATGGTTTGATTTGAATCAAACATCCAATCTCCATAAAGATGCATGCGTGTTTGGTTTCATTACAGAGAATTCTTAGTGTAAAGATACATTTCCCTCATGCCACAATGTGAACTTAAACCACTTCACTTTCTCTAACCGAAACACATTAATTATATTAATTAGCATTTATTTTTCAACATGCTCACACTATTACGAAGACTAAGACTACACATAAATCATAACTTATAGAAGACAAACCCTTTTTCATAAAAAACAGCTATTCTTCTTCGAGTTATGTCGGAAATAACTTTATACGTTAGACATAAGCTGTCCTTAGCGTATTAAACAAATGAAAACACACGAGTCTTCTTCCACGCACATGCAATTACATATTATTTATGGGACACTTATATATACATTCCATTATACAAGCAAAAACACTACAACTTAAACTCTCTCTCTCTCTCTCACTCTCTCTCTCTCTCTCTCTCTCTCTCTCTCTCTCTCTCTCTCTCTCTCTCTCTCTCAAGATTAGGGTTCTTGAGTCATCCATGGAGAGAGAAGAATGTAGCAGCAGCGAGTCCGGATGGACCACGTATATTTCTTCGCGTATGGAGGAAGAAGAGGAAGAGGTGATTGATGAGGTCTATTATGAAGGGCATATCATCGAAAAAGATCGTAGAAAATATGCGAATGAATACGAAATCAACAAAGACAGCGATGATTCGATGGCTTCCGATGCTTCTTCCGGGCCAAGTTATCACCAAACGAGCAATAGAGGTAAACGTAGAGAAGGTCTCGCTCTAAGGAATGGGAAAGGTGAAAGTAATGATGTTTATAGTCATCGTATAGATGATAAGAATATTGGTAATCTTATATCTAGGAAAAAAGAGAAGAAAAAGAGTGAAAACAAGAGTAGGTCTCATAAAAAGAAGTAATTTTTTGAAGTTGATTGTATATGTTGGATTTGATTATAGTTTTCTTTCCTTTTTGTGTTGAGGTTTTTTTATGCCTCGAGCAAAGGGTGTTTGATTATTTTAATGGTTTTGTTTTTCAACATGAAGATTAACATATGTATTTTTCTCTAATTATGTTCTCGATTATTATTGTCCATCTATAAGAAATCATTTCCCATTATCTACTTAGCTACATGCATGCTTCGGTGATTATTGGCATACTAAAACTATGTTTACATTAAAAACTTTTTTATTTAAGTTACGTTGGACGCTACTCTCATACCACTGTAAAAATAGGAAATGAATTCCGTACAGAAGAAATTCATTACAACAAAAAAGGAAGAATTTATTCATATAAAGTTTGAGTTCAAACAAAAAACCACGCTTGGGAAAGGTTGATTTTACTAATTGCACATCAATGAGTGGTTTCTTTTATTATTATTATTAGTATTTTCTTAAACTTGAACGATTTATGTATTGTATGCTTGGATTTTTGTGGTTATATAAAAAGAAATGTACTACTGAATGCTGTCATGAATCAAAGTGGTGTAAATGAAAATAGGTCTATCATGGCATGTGTGATGACTGATGAAACGTCTCCTTCGAGACAACTTCTCCATTATTGGTCACATTGTGATTTTCAATGTGTTTGATCAAATTGTCTTAAAATTTTATGATGAAATTGTTTTGTTTGTTTGTTTATTTTGGCTGTAAAGAGGGAAATGGATCAGACACACATGACAGCAACATGGGAACTCTTTCACAGAAAATAATTAGTTTTTGTTTGAATTTTCACAATTTTGTTGGTTTTTGCTTATCTGCAAGAAATAACGTAGATAAATTACTCACACCCATAATTCTAATATACATTTTCATATATCATGTACAACCTAGATATTAAAAGTATTAAGTGGTGTAACAAATTTGAAGTATTTTATTTATATCCAGATAATTGTCGTATATGAAGGCCCAAAACAGTTCTCCGAGCAAGTTCGTTTGAGATATAACCGAAAAGCAGAACACAAAAGGTTTTAAAAGTTAAGCCCATGGACCTTGTATTAATTCTCTAACGATGTCTCGTTTAGTCGTTTTGCTGGTTTGTCTTTTCCACTTACGCATGGACTAGATGAAAAACGACAAACCAGCAAGATTTGTTAGTGACTAATCCAAAACGGAAAAGTAAATATTGAAATGAAAGCTTTACCAAAAAATTCCCATATAATCAAAGATTAGTGAGTTCTTTACAGACTAGATGCCCTAAATTAATGTGAGTTAAGCTTATTTTGTTTAAAAGTTTAAAAACTTTATGCAAATTATATTTTATCAAACATGCATATTAATATTTTTTTCTTGTCGTTTTTCCTTTTTTCTCTTCTCTCCGTGTTTAGATTTTATATAAAGTAATTTGATATAGACAATGACCAAGGTAAAATCGAGGTAGAGATCAAATTATGCTGAACGAACTGGCAAACAGGTCGGTTTTAAATGGTAGACCGCCTAAATGAAAGAATAACATTTAACCTAAACATAAATGCTTCACAAAAGGAAGCTCTTAGTGATTTTGATCATGTCCTCAAAGCACTTAGGGGGATGTATTCAAATTAGAATTTAAAGTGATTTGAGTTTTCTTGAGTTTTTAAATGATTTGGATGATTTTAAGGAAGTTTATATAATTTTTGTAAAATCCATTCAAATTTCACCTTAAACCATGAGATTTAGATTTCTGTATTTTTAACTAAGGAAATCCTCTCAAATCCCCTTAAATCCTCCAAAATCATTAAAATCAAAATCCATAAATTATTTTCAATAATAGTAGATTTTAAGTTGGATTTTGAAATCATTAGTTTAACAACACTGGATTTCATGGGACTTTTTAAAATCCATGTTTGAACAACATAGGATTTATAAGTTCTACACAAATCTCTTAAAATTTCACTTTCAATACACTTTAATATATTGTTTGCGTCTAAATCTCTTGTTGAACTTCCAGAAAATCAGCGTTTCCATACTTCCATATATTTAGGTTTCACCTATGCTAATACATATATAATTACATCTTTTCATTGTATTCTTTTCATTCAATATTTTTATTCAATTTTAATAATCAGAGCGAAAATCTTCTATAGTTATAGTTGTATTTTTTTAAATGCATCTAGTCATTTAAAATTGTGTCTTTCAACAGATTGCGTCTTTTCATCGTAACTACTGTTTACAAAAATATTGTTAATTAGTTTTTATCCAAATCGGATACCTTATATCGTTGTGTCTTTTCATTATAAGTCTTTGTTAAATATTTTAGTTTTAGTTTTAATAATTGGAAAATAATATCTTCTAGAGTTGAATCCTTTACAAAATTGTATCTAGTCATTAAAAATTGTGGTTTTCACAATATTTTATTTGTATTTTTTTCATCACAAATTTTCTTTCCAATAGTTGTATCTTTTAAGAAAATTAGTGTCAATATAAATCTTCCTATCTGTTTAACTCTATATATTTGTCCATATTCCTAGATATTTACCACACTTTTGTTCTTTAACATTAATTCAAAATTGGTAATTTGGTTTATAAAGAGATATCAGATTGCTAAGACTATACCCTGAAGAAATATCTTTTATAGTTGTGCCTTTTTCTTGTTATCTTTGTAAAATATATTTTTCAATAATTTGAAAAAGTATCTTTTAAAAAAGAATTGATATATTCATTTAAATTTTTTATTTTCACAAGGTATGTTATGTTGTATTCATATTTTTTCATCACAATTTTTCATTCTAACTAATAGTTGGGACTTTTAGAAACATATATATCTATTTTAATGTTTAAATTTCTTGAACTATATATATTTTTCCTTTTCCTAGATAACTACTAAATTTTAATATGCATCATATTGAGTTTGAATTTCTTTTTTTAGTTTAGTTATAGGAAGTTTGTATTAAACTAAATCCCCGGATTTTATTAATATTAAACTAAAACAGCTCAAACACGGACTTGTCGTGGAAACGTAGTTCCGTCGACATCATCCCTCATAATCGTCTTAACACAAAGCAGAACAGAAAAAAAAATATGAACTCCTAACAGAAGTGAAAACACATAGTTAGCTAACACATCGGCAAGAGAGTTAGCTTCCCTATACACATGACAAATTCGGACTGTCCAGTCCTTAACCAAAAAGCCATAGCACAACCGCACCAGGAATGACAACGGATGAGCCTCTCCTATCCCCGTCCTTATAAACCCTACCACCATCTCTGAATCTACTTCCAACTTTAGTCGTGTGACCCGTTTCTCCAATTCTGTGTACATCCCATAGTAGACACCCCACAACTCAGCCAACGGTAAAGAATATCGCCCAATATTAACCCCAAACCCGCCACATCACTCCCCATTACTATCCCGCAACGCGCCACCGGCAGCAGCTAAACCCGGATTCCCTCTAGAGGCACCATCCATATTGAGCTTATACCAACCAGCACTAGGTACCCGCCACCCGATCTGCTGGTCGACTCGATTCTCCCTGATACCTCCATCTGATTTCGTCTCATTCGCCACACTAACCTCCACAGCCAGCTCCTTTAAAAAACGGACCCTATCTCGACATTTATGTTGCTCACCAAACACATTCCCGCAGCGCTATTTCCATCCCCACCAAACAGCCACTGCAAAAACCGTTGCCCAGACTGCATCCTTAGTTCTGACTCCTTCACATAAATTCTCATAGAGCCATTCATACAAGGACTACGTGAAAAAGCATGTCTTCACCTTATTGGCATAATGCGAGCCCAAATTCTTGCCATTGCTGGGCAGTCACGAAGCACATGTAGAACAGATTATGTACCTCCCTTACAAACCTAACAAATATCCAAGTCACAAAGGTGTCTTCTCCTCCTCTCCTCATTGGTCATGATCACCTGATTTGCATCCAACCAGAGAAATACCCTTACTCTTTCAGGCACAACCACTCTCCACACTCTCATGAAGAAAGTTCGTATATCCTGTCTTGGCGAGTCATCTTGTGTTAGTAAAGCATAGGCTGACTTAACTGAAAACCGCCCATCAGCATTACCGCTTCAAGAAACTCTATCCTTTGCCCCAGTGACCCTATCCAGCACTATGGACGCTAACTCCAGCCGCTTCACTTTTGTAACATACGGAGAGATGCGCTGAAGATCCCACCCAGCACCATCATTCCACAGATCATGAGCCATCTGTGATTCATATCCCTCTTGTAGATCCCCTATCACTTCATCCAGTAACGGTGTTGATGACAACCACTTATCCCTCCAAAATCTGATTTGTCGCCCGTCACCAATGACCCAGCTATAGCCCGGATACACTACTTCCCGGATCCCAATTCCCACACTCCGCCATGTTGAGGACCAATTACTCTTTGCCACCATCCAAGACTGATCCTGAATTAATCCCACCTTATACTTCTTTCTCACAACTTGCACCAAGAGACTTGAGATATCATGAAGCACTCGCCACCCTATCTTAGCAATAAGCGCTATATTCATTTCTTTCGCAAACTGAATGCCTAAATCACCATCCCATTTCGGTAAACAAACTCTTTTCTAGGCCACCAAATGTTGCTTCTTTTTGTCCGCTATACTTTGCCAAAGGAAATTCCTGGCTAATCTGTCCAAACTCTCCAAAGTCGATTGTGGCCGCTTAATCACTTATATAGTGTGCACCAGAATAGATGATATCACTGATTTTATGAGCGTCACTCTTCCCGCCAGGCTCAAAGTTCTGCCTCTCCACCCTGCCAACCGAGTTGAAACTCTCTCAAGGATGTCACCAAAGGTTGCCTTATTAATCCTCTTTTGCAAAATGGGCATACCCATATATTTTCCCAATTCTTTGGTTGACTTTATACCGCTCTCATTACTGATTTGTTGCCCAAGCTCTCGCGAAACATTATCCGAGAAGTAGATTTTAGATTTCTCAAGACTCACTTTCTGTCCCGACGCAATACAACACTTTTCCAAAACACTCTGAATCACTCGGACTTGAGCTACTGAAGCTTCAGCGAAGAGAATCAAATCATATGCGAAGCATATATGTGACAGTTTTGGCCCCGACTGTGATAAACATATAGGCTTCCACCTTTTTCCTGCTATTGCTCCATCAATCAAGTGGCACAGGCGCTCCATACATAAAACAAACAGATACAAGGACAACAAGTCTCCTTGCCGCAACCCTTGCCTTGCTTTAAACAGCTCTTTCTGTTCCCCATTCCAAAGCAAGCTCATGGATGGTCCCTCTACACATTGCATAATCCATCAGACCCATGTATTAGAAAGACCTGCAATCTCCAAGGTGTCTTCCAAGAAGTCCCACCTAACTCGATCATATGCTTTCTCCAGATCAAACTTCAACAACATGCATCCTTTGTGTCCCTTCTTACATCGCATGGAGTGTACATCCTCTTCCACAATTTCAATATTGTCCGTGCTAAGCCTCCCCGGAATGAAACTAGTTTGAGAAGGGCCTATCAGCTTAGTTATTACACTCTTCAATCTCTCCACCATTGTGTTAGTAATGATTTCCAATAACACATTACATAAACTGATGGGTCTAAACTGAGTTATTTTCTCCGGTTTGCCTACTTTAGCTATGAGTACCACCATCGCATCATTTGTCTCCTGAGGAAGATTTCCTGACAGAAAAAAGTCCAACACAAAACGAGTGACTGAGTCACCAACAACCTCCCATCCTTGTTGGTAAAACACAGGCTGAAATCCATCTGGCCCGGTGCTTTGAAACGACTCATACTCTTAAGCGCACTCTCCACTTCCATAGCCGAGAATGGCTTATTCAGCCTAATTTGCTCCTCCTGATTAAGTCCCAGGAACCTGCCTGCTGGCAGCCTCTCCACAACTTCATCCACATCATCAAGAGAATAGAGCCTCTTGTAGTAATCAATAGCTAGCTTTTCTAGCTCGTTTGTATTAGAGATCCAACCACCTTTCTCGTTCTTTAGCATCTCAATTCTATTGTGTCTTCTTCTGATAATGGTGGAAGTATGAAAGAAACTCGTATTTCTATCTCCTTGCACAAACCACTTCTCCCTCGATTTATGCAGCCACAACGTTTCTTCTTGCTCAAGTACCACATCAAATTCTATAATTAGCTCACTTTCACGCCGTAGCAGATCATCTGTTTGGTTACTATAAAGTGAATCTTGGACTGTCTTAATTTCAACCATCAACTTCTCTTTCTTTTCCTGAATATCACCAAACACCTCCTTGTTCCATTTCCTCAAGGTTGTTTGTATTCCTTTTAAAGCTTCTGGTGTTGGGATATTACCCTTCCAGGATGCTAAAAGCAGTTCCTTAAACCCTGGATGCGACAACCAAGCAGCCTCAAACCTAAAGGGTCTTCGAAACCTATTCTTGCCAACTCCCAGCGCCAATTGCAAGTACAGGGGTGCATGATCTGACGCTAGAAAGGGCAAATGTGTTAACGTTGCCTCCTGCCATTTTAATCGAGCATGCGAACAACACAATACCCTATCAAGTCTCTTAGCCACAAAAAAATCTCTCCTCACGCTCCCGCTTCCAACTGAATTGGTTACCCTTGAAACCCATGTCAACAGTGAGGAATCATTTATCCATTCTCCAAAGGCAATAGAATCAGGAGATAGTGGCCCACTTCCTCCTGATCTCTCATCAACTCTGACAATCATATTAAAATCCTCTCCTATAATAACTGGTCCCTTTACTCCCCGAATCACGGCACTTAGCGTGTCCCAAAGCTTACTCCTCCGACTCGGCGTTGGAGGAGCATAAACAACGATTAGGTCCACAGCTGCATCTCCGTTTACAACTCTTGCGTGAATAAACTGATAAGCGAACTCAACAATCACCACATCGCCTATACATGTACGCCATAACACCCACAGTCCCCCACTCTGCCCTTCAGCATCAACCCAGAATGAGTTCTCAAAATCCAACCCCTGGCATATGCGTCCTGCTTTATCTCCTCCCGCATGTGTCTCAAAAACAGCTAAGATCTCCGTATTGAATTTCTTCAATATGTATCGGTTAGACCTTCGGAAATTAGGTTTATTTGCCCCCGACAATTCCACATTAAGTAATTCATCATTTGATTACAAATTCGAATTAGAAAAACTGGGGAAAACCGTTATGTAGTCCGATTTCCCGTCCCACTCGCCGACGGATTCTCTTGGATAAACGCTTCTGAAGCCGAATGGTTAGCTTTACCATCTGAAAAAACTTCGATCGCCAACTGATCCTTAGCAAAACCTGATCCCTCCGATCCACCATCCTTATTTATCCTGACAATACCCCATGATTTGCTGACATTCTCTTTCCCCACTCGAAACCTCTTTCCATTCTTCACTAGTTCTATCTCATCCTTCGACTGACCAAAAACCAAACCGCAAACAGGCATGGTTATTTTAGGCTTGGTTGGTCGAGATAAAGTATTTTGTGGTTAAATCTCCAAAATTAGAGTTTTTGGATTGAACAAATTTTAGGATTACGTTTTGTAAATTAGGGTTCTTCGTTTGTTGCAAATCTGAATCATTTAGGAGGCTATGGTTTACTTTGTATGATTACATTTAAGGTTTATAGGTATGTATGATTACGTTTTGGCAATATTGATAGATAGATCAATCTAAATCGTTTGGCTTTCTCAAACTTGAATTTAATCTGTTGTTGTATCTGTTTTCAATCATAAAAACGAGTCGTGATTAGTTTGCATATGTTATTGAATATGTGATTGAAACAATTTGGAAATTTTAAGGTAAATGCTAATTGTTTTTTTTTTTCACTCTATGCTTTTGGTGAGTGCAGACAACTAGATTTTCTATTTGATCATAAGAATTTGATTTCCTGATATTTGGTTTATGAATCTCATCTACTTCTTTCACTGTTTTATTCTGCAGCCTTATAAATTGAACACGGAAGAGTAATATCCTCTAAGTCCAGACTCTTAAGCCTATTCGAGTTATTTATGTGATGAAGAATGTGTGCATTGTTCACAGATCCCACAATTTTTGCCATTGCAGGGAAGAATAAAGTTTCCAAGTAATTATCTTCATGATTTCCTTCTTGTTCTATAATACTCTCTGTTCAAAATGTGATTTGTAATTCCTAAAACTTGGTTCAAACTAAGCCCTTTCCAATTTATCTTCGGCTTTTTGGTTATTATTATTCCATATCTTCATGACTTTATCATTCTTTATTAAAGATAACATTGCAGTTGTCAAAGCTCACATGGTTCAACAAATCAAGAAAGCTTTGATTACTTATGGGAACCAAATTTTAACCATAACACTTAAAACACATAACCACAAATTTTATTCCAGAAATTTGCTTCTACAAATTTAAGAAGCAAAACACTTAACCACAAGTTTAGGAAAAAAAAAAACAAGTTTAAGAACCAAATAACATAACCACAAGTTTACAGAACCAAAACACTTAAATTCCGGTTCTTTTTTTTACATCTATTTTAAAATGTTTGAAAAATAAAAATTATATATATTTAATATTTTATGATTTGCAATATTTATTAAATTCTATAAAATTAAATAATTTTAATATATTAATTTTTTCAGAGAATCCCATTAGAGATAGCCTACCATTGAAGTATGAAAAACTAAAGAAAATAACCAAAAGCTCTTTTGCATTATGTAGATCCAAAAGATTTTTGTTAAAAATATATCATCATTATATTTGTAGATAGTTTTAAAACAGAAGCCCAACAAAAAAAATACTTACAAAATGGAAGAAATTCAAACTCAATATGCTACAATTACGATCCAAGTATTCTTAAAAAAATAAGATAAGAGCGAGTAATTCATTAAGAATGGATGATCGGAATTTGTTTTCTTGTTTTTAAGAAAATCTTTTAACCCTTATTTTTTTTGGTAAGAGTAGAGACTAAAAACAATATTTGAAAATATGATGGGAATGATTTATTCAACGGCCCTTCTCGTGTTTGCATTCAGTGGCAACTTCCACAACAACTCCCATCATCTACTGCTTCATATTCTCTACTTGGCAGTGCCATTGTATGGGGCTTCTCCCTATGAGTAAGTATGAACAATCACATTTATATTGACCTCTTTTTTTAAGAAAATGTCTTCAATGATATTGCCCAATTTTCATTTTAGAAAATATTTTCTTATTTTAGGTTTGATTTAGAATAAATTTAAAATTTTATGAATAGTAGATTTTGACACTATGTTTTCTTTACAAAAGATTAAAGGATTAAAGTTTCAGAACTTCATGTAAATTTTGGAATGCTACCAAACATGGGTCATATTTTGACGCCCCCTAATAATTTTTTATTTAGTGTATGATAAGAAATGGATGGTTAAAAATGGTAGGAAAAATCCTATTTTAGTTAAAATTACTATTATTTTCTAAATTTACATTTAAATGAGCATAACTAGAATTAACTACTACTGGAAATTGAAATTTATATAAATCTAACTGATATAATAAATGAAAATAACATTATTTTTATCTACTTTGCTGACTGAGATCAATGGGAAAAGAACAATGATAGTGATTACAAGAATAAAAATATAGGCCCAATTATTAAGCCCACATTGATTAGGAAGATAATTAACAACTTCTAGTTAAAGATTACAAAATAACTTATACATTAGGCCAGTACCCGTGCTACGCACGGTATCTTTGATTTATTCAATAATCAAATCTCAGTTCTGTGTATTCCACAAAAACTCTATTTTATTTTCATTATCTTTAAACATGTATTTGTTTATCATGTATTATTGGTACATGAACAATATATTTAGTCTGGTCAAACTATATTTTGTTTAGTATATATAGTTTCCTCGGTTTGTAGCATGGAAAATATATGTCTATAGTTGGTATGTATGTTTGGGTACGTAATTGTATATTTTGTATATGTAGTTCCTCGGTTCCACAAAAACTCTATTTTATAAATTTTGACAAAAAATAATTAGAAAATGTCTTTATTTATATTTAAAACTCATAATAAAAAAATTAAAATAAAAAAAGAATAGATTACATAATTCTCCACTGGTATTAAAAAGCTTGCATTAAGAAAATTAACCAAAGAAATGCTTTTATTAATTATTCCAACCTGCAAATATAAAAACGACTAAGTTAGTATGTTATATAATTTTTTACAATGATATTTATTTTATAATAATCAAAATAAATAAATCATACCTGAAAAAATAATCTATTAAAGGTTTCGGAATATTTCTTTGAAAACAACATTTGTTGTTTCATTCTTCTGTTTTCCTTTACTGTCTGTAATAAGAACCTTAAGCCCTCCCTTTGATTTCACTCTAGACATAGCGACATACAACTGTCCATGTGAGAAAACAGGTTTCGGTAAATATATACCAACATTGCCTAATGACTGGCCTTGGCTCTTATTGATCGTCATCGCAAATGCAACAGATAAAGGAAACTGTCTCCTTTTCATTTTAAATGGCAATCTACGATCAGACGGAGTTAGGGGCATCCGGGGAATAATGACCAGTTTACCAACTCTAGTACCTGTTAATATACGTCCTTGCACCAGTTTATCTCCAAGTCTTACAATCTGAAGTCTTGTACCATTCATCAAACCTCCATGCGAATCAAGATTACGCAACAACATAACTGGGCAACCAACTTTTAACCAAAGTAAATGGTTAGGTAATCCAGAAATCTTGATTTTATTGAGAAAATCAGGCGTATATACGGGGTTTTTATCAGCACGTGTGTCAGAAGGATCAATAGAATCAGAACTTCGATAAATCTTTTCTTCACCTGCAAAGTGTAGTAGTTCATTGTCATCTACTCTAGTAGTTCAAAGTTAATTCACTAACCTGTTAGCTTGGAAAGCATATGATCGTTAATTGAGTTAACATCGTCATTGGTTGGACACAAAATAGCTCTGTCTTGGAAAAACTTTGGATCTCTCTCTTCATCAAAGGATGTACCATAGACTGCTTTAATGATCGATTCTATAGGGTTGTCTCCTTCAGGTATAAGAATATCATCTCGAATTTGTATCTGAGTTACTCCGTCGTTAGGCTGATTTAGTTTCCCCTCGCCGACTGCAAGGATCCATTTCGAAAAATCCTCAATCTCACGTGCCTCATTTATGTCTATATCTTGGAGAAGCCTCATGTTCTTGGTCAACTTAAAAACTTTGCAATACTGCCAAAGATGAGACGAATTGAGTGACGATTTGACGATCAGTTCCCTACCGGCTGCAAGAATGACAGGAAGAATTTGCCTAAAATCACCTCCGAAAATAATTAATTTTCCACCAAACGGCATGTCTTCTGGAGTCGATAGAATATCTTTTAAACTTTTATCTAATGACTCGAAACAGTACTTACTCATCATAGGAGCTTCATCCCAAATAATCAACTTAGCTGCTGTTACTAATTCAGCAAGATCACTACCACGCTCCATGTTGCATGTTGAGGTCTCATGAGGAGTTAGAGGAATACCAAACCTAGAATGTGCAGTTCGGCCACCTTCTAATAACAGAGATGCAATGCCGCTTGACGCAACATTTAAACAAATATCTCCTTTACATCTTATCGCTGCGGATAGAACTTTCCACAAAAAGGTTTTCCATGTTCCTCCAAAACCATATTAGAAAAAAACACCTCCTTTGTTATTAAGGACAGCATCCATAATTTTATCATATACCTTCTTTTGTTCCGTAGTTAGCATCTTTAACCAATCATCATGAATTGTTTTCAATGTTTCACGATTGTAGTTGCGCTCATCGAGTATCAACTGATTAAAGGCAGGTTCATCGCCAGGTTTAAGCTGCGGCAACATCTTTTCCTCCAAAGATCTGTTCCATGTCGTTTCAATATTTTTTGCAGCTCTTGTAAACATAACTGAATCCTGTCTTCGTCAGGCAATATGTATTCTGCATATACATTATAATATTAGGATGAATGTAATAAAATATGTAAAATAACATTTTAAAAAACGTATATAACATTTTTAAAAATAATTTAACTAACCTGGACATTTTAACTTGTCTCTTACTTTCCTCTGAAAATCTTCAGACAGTATCTTCCATGTGTGTTCCCATACAACAGCTGGTGAACTCAAGCTTTCGAAAATAAGCATAATAACAAACAACTTCCGAACATACTTATGAAAACACCAAAAATTAGCCTCCTCAATACCGTTGATATAGTCCTTATCATCATCAAGCAAACCTAGAGCATAGCATGCATCTCTGTATGTTTTATGAACAACACCCTCGATGGTTTTGATGTCATCAAAACCTTTTGGACCTCTTATGTTGTTAATAAGGATGCGAAGGTGATATGCATCATCTATCTTTGGAGGTACATGATTTATTCTACCAACAACAAAACCTGGCATTTTTCTTCTGCGAAAATTCTTATCTTTACCATTCCACGTATAGAAATTAGGTATTTGTTCATATAAAAGTTTTGCTGCTTCCGGATCACGCTTATTAAGCTCAAACCATGCAGTAAACTGAGTTTCATCATCGTTCACTCTATACAAAACAGATTCAGCAGTCTCACCTTCCTTGACATAAATAGGTTGCTTGCCTTTCTCATGGAACGTAAGTTTAGTTACTAATGTTTGTCGATAATGTATAGGATACCCTTTAATCCTCCACATCGCTTCACATGCAGATACGTATCTGTAAAACGATATTTGAGTTATTTTCCATTAATTTTTATATTTAAAATAGTCTATTAAGAATATTTACAATAAAATGAAATAAAATAAGGAAAAGTACCTACAATCAAAATAATCCTCAACTTGATTTTGTTCTTGTGGATCATTATTTGTTTCTCCTACATTGTTTTCCTCGGAGACAACTTCTTTTCGATGAGGCTCTAGAGAGACGGTTACACGATCAGGTCCCTTGTTAACATACTTGAATAAGTATTTAACAGAGACGGATTGGTTACACCATTCTACATTGATGTGAGCCCTGTATTTCCGTAATAGGAAATCGTTATATGGAACAACATACCGGTTGTCACAAGGATACTTATTCTTCTTGATGAAACGACCAGTATCTCTGCGCCTATATATTGGATAACCTTCATTGTCAAGAAACGTGTTCTCCACATGGTTCTTTGGATAATACTTGGAACATTTACCGTTTTCCATGCATGGCGAATTAGGATTAACCAATCTGCATGGTCCATGAATCATACATTCCGAGACAGCTTGATATAGCTTTGGATCATTTTCTTTATCCGGAATTTCGGCAAAAATAATCTTGTCAACGTGATCAGCTATAGGAAACTTGTATCTAGGATCCATCCAAACAATTATGTGAGCATGTGGAAGACCTCTTTTTTGAAATTCTATTGTATACGTAGCTGTTTCAACATAATAATTATGAGTTAATGTCACTTGTAAGTTAATATTCATGAAATATATGTAACTAAATTTGAAATAATGTAGTACCTAATTTGGTTTTGCCAAAGATATGATTCTTTGTTAGATCATCCATCAAATTCTCGAGTTTCATTTTATAAATCCTGCAAATGATATCCGGCTTGTCCTCTGCATTCAACTTCCGCTCTTTTACAAATCTTGTGATCTTTGGCCACTTAGAATTACATGTGAAGGTTATAAAAAGGTCGGGAAAGCCGAAATGTTTACAGGTACCCATTGCATCTAAGTAGTTCTGTTGCATATAAGCTGGACCACCGGTGAAAGATGGAGGAATAATAACACTTTTTCCTTTATTAGAAAGATCATTATCTCCAGCATCAGAAGCATCTTGAACTGCCTGCTTGTTGGTACTGCGCAGCTTCGTCTGATTTTTTTTGATAAATCTTAGCCGATTAGACTCTATCATTGTAAAAGCGTCAACTATGAACTGTTGAAGTAAGCGTTTTGAGCGAAGGAGGATGTGCTTCTCATCTTTTCTCTCTTGTAAACGATAGTCAAACCACTGCCTCATACTAACATCTTTTTGCTTCTTCTTTCTTTTTGAAGTGTTGGTTTCAGTTTTTTTTATTCCAAGCCTATACCCATCCTCTCCTTTTGGAAATAACAATGGATACTGAAGAGATAGATATGAAACGTGACATTCATGTATTCTTCTTAACTTTTCAGACTTAATCTGTAGAACTATATCTCTTTTATCTAGATTGTCGTCGAAATCTCCAGGTATCAATGCAACTTCACCTACAGATGGAAGGTTATACACTCTGCCATCTGTGTCGCGGTTAGATATAATCCTCATATGAAAATTTGCATCTTCTTTCTCTATGTTGAATCTATCACGGGCAATCCTAAAATTTGCAACATGAGGGTTTATCTCGTCCAACATCTTTAGCAAAGCTGAAACTGTTTCTTTCTTAAACTTTTGTTTCACACCTTCCGTCTTACCATTATTACCTTTGCTGCAATTTTGTATAATTACAAAAGACATTTAATAAATACAATGTATTAGCTGCTTTTAAAATAATTTTTTTTTCATAAAGTTCATTTATAAAACTATCACTTACCTCATAACTTCAATTCGATTGTCAACTTCATTATCAGTGTCCATGACATAAAGCTGTTGAAATTTTGCATAATCGCCAGGTTTTGGTTTCAACGCGTCTATCAAGTGATAGTTTTCTCCTTGTAAAGCAAACATAGATGGACCACGTCCCTTTTTAACTGATCGATCCACCTTGCCACCAAGAGATGTGAATGAAAACAACATGTTGTATGGTCTGACATTTGCTCTAAAATTTTTAGCATCTGGATGGTCGCTTGTAAACAACCACCACATATATTCAGGTGATTCTTTTAGCATAGGTAGAACAATCTGACCTTGCATACAACATCCTGTATAAACCGGATTAGTACTCTTCCTTCTTCTATTTAGTCTTTCACCGTACCGGAAAATTGCACCACAATGCACACATGTGTATTCGCATCACCTTCGTCATGATAACTTGAATCGAACAAACATCAATACATGTTGTTTTTCATTGTTTCTAATATATATAATATATGTTTTAAAATTATCACTGCTAGTTGTTGAACTGCCATGTTCTTTGTTCGAAGCTGCTGCAGCAAACTCCTTGTTTAAATTCCTTCTTAACAAATCATTCATGTCAATCATATTATTTGGTCCAACAACTTCATCGGTCGGTGAATCTTTGTCTGACTCATACTCTTCTTGACTACTACAGTCAAATATATGATCATCGAATTCCTCTGACCTATCTGTAGACAGAAGTAAACATGAAAGTAGCACAAATAAAACAATTTCATACATAATCTATAAAGGTGGTCATTCTAAAATTATGATTAACATTATACCACTATCAGAATATATAGCTTCAGAATGATCAATTTCTTCGTCATTGAGCGTGTTGTCACGTACAATACTTGTAGCATTCTCCTTTGATTGTAATTTAGTTGAATGGGGGACTCCTAACAATCAACAAAAAAAATTATTAAACAACATAATTTCTGTTTGACTATTGGACATTAGACAAACAAACTAAAATGTAACATATATAGCTACTATCAAATATAAATCAAACCTTGATCATTTGATACTTTTTCTTTATTATTGGACATTAATCTAATGGTAGAGACGATGGATTCTCCAGAGATATTTGTTATATCCGATAAGACATTTCCAGAGTAATCTACCCCAAACAATTGATTAGGAGTTAAGAAGTCCGGTGATCCTCCTGAAAAAACAACAACCAACTTAAGAAAAATAATAATATTAACTAATATGTATTGTATCTATATTTAAAAAATTATAAAATTATAACCTGATGGGAAATTTATTTTTCTGGCCATTCTTTTAAAAGCTATCAATCTTTTAATAGTTGTTTTGTTAACAATATCACCATTGTTTGTTGTTTTGAAATTGGTCTTCTTACGAAGTGATGATGGTACACTTTTAGTTTTGGATAAATTTTCTGCATTAAAAAATACAAAAAATCAAAAATAACATATAAATAAAATACTATTTTTATAATTCAATTTATATGATAATGTTGTATATCAAATAGTATATAACTTACTAACCTGATTTTCTAGTTTTTGCGGCAGCTCTTGTAAAAGTTGGATTAATAACTTCTGAGCTATTAGATGGATTGACTATATTTTCTCTTGTGTTTGGTGTATTATATAATACTCTGTCTCCTTTGAAGTGCAAAAATATATGGTTCAATATAAAGTCAAAATAAACGATGATGATGATATATGAGAATAGTACCTGTAAGAATTGAATTCAACGAATTAATAGGCGTAATGGGTGAGGAACTCCCATTATTATTTGCCGGGTATAGCGGTAAGGAGACGGGAGTATGAGGAGTTTGACTTCTGTTGGTAAGATCGACATTGGTAATGTCACTAATAACTCTACCAAAAACAGAACCGACGGGAACTAAATTTTTCGACCCAAGTGTTTGATTATGCGAAGGAAAGTTGGTTTCATCGAACAAACGTCTTGTTCTTTTTTTTGTTTTCTGTTTTTTGTTGTTGTTGATGTACATCATTTTCATCATTATCCTTTCTTTTCTTCATTGTAATCGATGAAAAAATAACAAAAATTGTTTATTTGTTTTCAGTATAAAGCTAAATGTATGAGAAACAAAATAAGATGATAAACATAGCCATGCTAAAAAATAGGAAACAATATATATGAAAATATATTGTTAACCAAAATATCAATAATCTAAATATATTTTGGCACAATATACGGAATGTATATTCAAATTTATTTTTTCTACTATATTTTTGTGCAAATTGGAACACAAATTAAAGGATGATTGATCAATTATCTCCTCGTTGAAATAATTGATGTGTAAAAAGGAAAGAAATCGTCTACAACCAATCCAAGATCTTATAGGTTTTAACAATAATTATGCCACTTATTTCTTAGCATGTTAAAAAAAATTTATCATTATTATAATAAGAATCTATGAAAAAATAGGAATAGGTATGTTTAGTTAGACTGATTATTTAGTGTACAAAATCTTTGCTAATTATGATTTTATTTAATAATTAATACAAAATTAGTAAAATTGTTTGTGGTTAGTATGACTAACAGTATAATATAAAATCTTTAGATTCGTAATAAGAAAACAATATTGTTTTCTGGAAAGTTGATGTTTTGAGTTTTTTAATATTTCCAAAAATTGATGTTCTACATTAAAATCATTACTATTTTAATTGTTAAATAACAAAAAGAAGAGAGAAATATTAATAATATTATACTTAAATAGCGAAATAAAAATATTTCATTAAATTTGTTTTCTTAATTTGTGAACATATAACAAATAAAATTTAGTAGAACAAAGAGAGTATAACTTAAGTAATAAAATTGTTAACAAAACGACATATAATTGAAATAACTTTATTAATTCCCAAGGAAAAATATAAAATAAAATAAAAATAGTTTAGATCTTAAAAAAATAAAACAACATGCATAACTTTAAGCAAAAACATTAAGTAGTCATTGAGCATCATTCGTCGGAGCCTTCCTCATACATGGTCATCTTAGAAAACTTCTTCCTACTTGTAGAAGCGTGATCATTTCCATCAACATCATCTTCTTTTCGTTTTGATGATGGAGTAAAGGTTGACGACAAATCCACATCAGAAAGGTCAACACCATTAGTGAGCATAAGGGAATCCTATATGAAAATACAAAAACATTTTAATAAGACAACTCTAAACAATAAATATTAATGATTGGAATTGTTTAATGTTATTTGACAAACCTGTTCGATCGAAATTAAGGATGATGGATCAACGTATGCATCATAGTCCTCTTGAACGATTTCATCAGCAATGTTATCGGTGTAGACTCGGGCAACAGTGAATGAATCATATCCACCAAATATGTTTTCCCTTTGAACACACAATAGAAACTGAAAAGTCTTCCCTTTCAAACAATTGATCACATCAGGCAAAACAGTTGGGTCTTCGATCTACAAAAAATACAGATTATTATAACATGAACGTTGTCATTTTAATGAAAGAGTTTGTTTTTAAAAAAGACAATATACCTCATCAAATGACCCAGCAAGCAAATCATGGGCAGTAATGCCAAGAATTTCCTTTGCATGACTATCGAATAACATGCATTTAGCTTCACCGGTTTGGTCCATAATATGGAGATGTAGCCAAAACCTTAAAGTTAAATAGGATTATAAGATTAAAAATACCAAATTATAAATCATAATACATTCAATATAAAGATTTCATAAAGACTAACTTGGGAACAACAGATTTTGCAAAACCATTGCATATTTCACACCAAAATCTTGGCTTTTGAGGAAGTTTGACATCTTCAAATTTGATAGCTTCTTCTTTGACAACCTTCTTGTTGTGAGCACGACAACAAAAATAGTACCACGGCCAATCCGTATCAATTGCCGAAACAGTGCAAACTGTTTTGCACTTACCGACCTTCAAATGAATTTAAAGAGGAATTCACAAACTAAGCTAAAAATATAAAAATGTAATAAAAATGTTAGTAGGATAAATAAATTAATGAATAGTACATCAGAAAATGTGAGGACTTCCTTGATTGTTTGCCTTGGATAATCACCATCGTCATCCCCAGTTCTTGGTGCATAGAGCCTCTTGTGAAAAGATCCAGAACTTCCCAAAGTTAACCCATCAGTTGGTATGCTATATATCAAGAAAATATACTTTGGTTAATATTATGTAGAAACAAATATATTTAGTGACAAATAAATACAATTACCTTTGCTTAAAAAGACCCAACTCAGCCAACGTGTGATCGACGAAGACTTGTGAAACATCAAAAGAATTGGAAACACTCCTAGTATCTGTTTTAAAAATAAAAGGTCGTGTTTTTAAAATAGTATAGATATGTAGTAACACATATCAACATAATTACCATTGTAGAGATTGATCTTCGCAAATCGGATTAAGCAAACAACAATACCATCAGTAGACTCCTGGCAAGCTTGGTCAACAATCTCAGCATACTTCCCCCAAAGTGTACATGCCAAGCGAGTGTCACTAAAAATGGAAAGAAGAAATTTATTAATAAAAAGTAAAAAAAAAACAACAAACTTTAAATAAGAATGAATATGAATATAGATTGTTTGTACTGCTGATCTCTCAAATGAAAATCGATTTTTTTGGTGGGCTTGTTGCTAGCGTTAAGATTTTGGATTTCAGACCGATTGACAACCTGACCAATAATATCTGTATAGACAAATACAATAAATATATAAATATAATTTCTACATAAGAAATAATGCAAAATCGATTTTTTTGGTGGGCTTGTTGCTAGCGTTAAGATTTTGGATTTCAGACCGATCGACAACCTGACCAATAATATCTGTATAGACAAATACAATAAATATATGAATATAATTTCTACATAAGAAATAATGCATGTATGTTCTAAACTAATATAAAAACTTGAATCTAACTGTGCAAGATATTTGAGTTAGCGGATCTAGAGAGGATCACATCAAACTTAGCAAGTGAGAGGAACAAAGCATCAGAAACGTTATCACATGGAGAGACCGTGGTTTGAAAACAAAACCAATCTTGTATTTCAAGTCAGAAATACGATACTGGCCACTTGTAGGATTTAGAGTGATTGTCGTAATGATCTTCCAAACACCCTCGGTTAAGCACCTTTCAAACTTCTTGATCTGCTCTCTTCTCACAGAAGCATACATCTTATCACCCTATATGACAAAAATAATTTAAATAATAATTAGTAAAGAAAAATGATGCTTGAACACACTATAAGATTTACGAAAACATAAAGTTGAAACTATAATACGTACAGCTTCATCAACCAAAATTATTTCGATGGATTCACCAGCCTTTACAGAATATTGCCTCCAAACATGAAGCAATTTAACCTGAATACGCCAAGCGTTCTTGTAAGGTTTTAGCGATTTCAAGGGAGTGAATTGAAGAGGATTGGCGAGCATCATTTTTAAAAATGAATTTGGAAATGAAACTGTGTGAGTGTAAGCTGAGTGAGTAGATTGAAATGGGGCGTCCGATATTTATAAGAATGAGTGGTTAGGTCAAAAAAAGATGCGCAAAAGATATTATCCTTGGAGTTCAAGTTTATTCGATATCAAGAATCTGATGATTATAGAAAAATATTTTTCATTTCCGTAAAAGTATGTATGAATATAGGGAATATTTAAAAAAAAATGTAAGATAGGTGCAAAAGAGAATCGAAACGAAATATTAGATGTGTTAGAATTATGGAGAAATGTAAAATAATTCCAAAAGAAGATCACAAAGAAATATTAGATGTGCTATAATTATGGAGAAAATGTAAGATAATTCCAAAAGAAGATCCAAACAAAATATTATATCTGCTATAATTATGGAGAATCTCATATTTTTAAATATGCATGTAACTACAAAATCAGACGGCTTGAAATAAATCTATTCAACGACCAGGATTAAAAGGAGAATTCCATATTTTTTAAAAAGGAAAAAAAGAAGCGCGTGTTTTTTTAAGCGAAGCCGCGAAATCGAACGGATAAAAACAATTCAATTGAATGGCCAAGATTATAACGTATAACCCAAAAGTTGTAAACCCGGGTCAAAAGGATTCGCGTGTTCTTCAAGTGAAGGCGAGAGATCGAACGGACACAAACACTTCAATCGAATGGCTAAGATTATAACGTATGACCTAAAAATTGTAAACCCGGGTCATAAGGATCCGCGTGTTTTTTTAGTGAAGGCGAGAGATCGAACGGACACAAACACTTCAATCGAATGGCCAAGATTATAACGTATGACCCAATAATTGTAAACCCGAGTCATAAGGATCCGCGTGTTTTTTAAGTGAAGGCTCGAGATCGGACGGTCAAAACAATTCAAGCGAACGGCCAAGATTATAACGTAACTTAAGTTATTCTCAGTAAAAGGTAAACTTTTTCATGACATTAACCATTTAAACATATGATTTAAAGGTAAAAAAAAAATTTTAACCGAGAATCACTTAACGTACGTCTCAAATAATAGAGTAGATTATTATTAAATTAATAATATGGTGATATTATCTAAGATATATATTCTAGGATGTTCTTATTGTAGGTAATAAATCATAGTAATAAGAAGAAGAAGAATGTATTGATGATTTCTTATTTACTATGGATGTCACGCGTGTAATTATGAAAATCCACGAATTAGTGAATGTTCATGCATGCATTGCAATTGTAAGAAAGCATGTATGCCCTTTATATATATACTCGTTAGAAAACGATAGGAGCACAAAAACAAAAAGAAAGTCGAAAAGAATATGAAGTGTTTGTGTTTTATCGTGCTTTTAGCGATTGTGATCGCACAAAGCTATGTAGGAGTAGAAGCTGCGCCAAGTGATGGGTTCGTGAGCAGGAATGGCGTCCAATTTATTCTCAATGGGAAACCATTTTACGCTAATGGCTTCAATGCCTACTGGCTCGCGTACGAAGCTACCGATCCAGCCACAAGATTTAAGATCACTAATGTGTTTCAAAACGCAACTAGTCTCGGTTTGACGATCGCCCGCACCTAGGGGTTCCGCAATGGCGCCATATACCGCGCTCTCCAAACAGCCCCTGGTTCCTACGATGAACAAACGTTTCAGGTAAGTGTGAAGCCTTTTCAACCTAAATATATGTTACTTTTTGTTAATTAGTTTGTCTTCTTTTTTTCAAGGGTTTGGATTTTGGGATAGCCGAAGCAAAAAGAGTCGGTATAAAATTGATAATCCCCCTTGTCAATAATTGGGATGACTACGGAGGGAAAAAACAATACGTGGATTGGGCTAGAAGTAAAGGCGAAATGGTATCTTCCAATGACGATTTCTACAGAAACCCAGTTATTAAAGAGTTCTACAAGAACCACGTCAAGGTAAAAAAGATACAAATTAACCAAAATCTATATATATCTTCTTTAATCTCTCAAGATTCGTAACAAAAATAAATTTTACACCATAATTTATCCCTTTATATATCCCATGATATCTTTATCTCTATTTGTAGACTATGTTGAACAGAGTGAATACATTTACTAAAGTTGCATACAAAGATGAACCAGCCAGTATGGCTTGGCAGCTTATGAACGAGCCACGATGCGGTGTGGATAGAAGTGGAAAAACCCTTATGGCTTGGATTAATGAAATGGCTCTTTTTGTAAAATCAGTTGATCCAAACCATCTCCTCTCTACTGGTCATGAAGGTTTCTATGGTGACTCATCTCCTGAAAGAAAGAATTCACTAAATCCAGTTTCAGCCAACACAGTTGGAGCTGATTTCATAGCTAATCACAATATCGATGCCATTGATTTCGCATCGATGCACTGTGGAAGTGACTTATGGTATGATCAACTGACATATTCACACTAAGTTTTATACTGTACATCCATTTAGACAAAACAATCTTTCAGAAATAGTATTCATGCTCTCTTTTTTTGTTCCTTGTTTAACACATCAACCTAGGAAAAAAATTATTTTGCTTTAATCCACCCATGCTATCATTTGGGATTTATCTTCCGAGCTAGTTTTTCTTTGCAAAAGTAGCAATTGAAAATTTTGTTTTATATCCATATCAGTATGTAAAACTACATATATTCATTTATCCTAAACGTATATACGTCAGAGCTATAAACAATAACATCGATTCTATATATAAAAAATATGTTATTAGGGTTTACAAATCGACTACCATTGAGCTTTTTCTTTTTGGTTTTGCGCAGGTTTCAAAGGTTGGATCAGAACTCTCGATTGGCCTTCATAAAAAGATGGCTTGAAGGCCACATCGAAGATGCGCAAAACAATCTTAAAAAACCTGTAATTCTAGCAGAATTCGGGTTAGGATCAGACACACCACGCTACACTCTGGCTAATAGAGACGACGTGTTCACCACAACATATGACATCATTTACGATATCTACGCAAAAAGGCGGCTCGGCCGCGGGAGCATTGTTTTGGGAGGTTATTAGCGAAGGCGTGAGCAACTTTGCAGGTCCCTCCTCCATTATACTTAGTGACAAATCGTCGACGGTTAATATTATAAGTGAGCAGAGACGAAAGATGGGTTTGCTTGGTGGGACCAAGGGAAAGTAAAGTTAAGTCAGCAAAATCAAAAACTAACATTTAAATAAGGTCTTTCTTCTGTAATACTTTATAGCATTTATAATTTGAAACAAAAACAATATGTAAGCAATGGTAAAAATAAAATAAAATTCTGTTATATACTGAAATGATATCCAACTTTTTATACATTCCAAAACTATATTTGGATGTCTCTTGATCTCAACTCTGCTCATAGGCTATCTAACAAGTCAGCAGTAATATAGGTCTTCAGTGGGCCTCTGCTTATTGGGCCTCATTATGATAAGTAAAGTTCTCGTAGTGGCTTGCCTACAAAAATCATATCGAGGGGACCAGATAATAGCTTCACGTTTAGAAGTTTTATAAACGGAAAACTCATATTTCATTTTTGTTATTGTTGACGTATAAACAATCCAGTTCATAAAAAAAATAAAAAGCGTATAAACAATCTTAAAATTCTAACCACTTCCAAATTAGTTTTTCTTGAGCCTATTTGTGCTTTTTTGTTTGTTTTGCTTTTGTGGATTTTGATTGAAAAAGAGAAGAAGAAATATTATAGGTTTTGCGTTTGCATTTAGGTTTTTTGTTTGGGTTTAGAAATATTGAAACTGATGTCTTAACTCTTAACATAGACTCCATCCGTCCCATGAAGATAGATTTTTTAGAAATTTCACATTCTTTAAAAAATAGTGTATAATAACAATTTTAACTTCTTAATAATATTTAAAAATAATTATAATCATTTATCTAATTATTTAATAAGGGTAAAACGGGTAAACAGTTTTAAAATTTACATTGGAAATATAAAACTTCAATCTTTGTGGGACAAAATGTTTTCCTAAAAAATTTACTTTTGTGGGACGGAAGGAGTATATTTAGAGCTATTGTCTAACGTTGATATAGTTTGGCATTTTCTTTTTTTTTTTGGGTATGCTGTATGCATTAGCGTTAATTGTTTGCTTTTGCATTTTTACATTTAATTTGAATGTGTTTGCGTTCAAGATAATTAACATTATGCGTTTTTTTTTTTTTTTTTTCAACATTGGCATTTAGCTTTGTATCTGTGTTTGAGTTATCGATTTTCTTTGTGTTGGCTTCAATGGTTTTGTATGTATGTTTTCTATAGACTCTGCATTTAGCGTTTAAACAAAACCTTATATTTTCTGTGTTTATATTTAACATTTGTGTTTGTGTTAAACATGTAATTTCTGTTTAGCATTTTTAAAATTTAAATAGTTAAACTATAATATACTAGAATGTAATATAATATACGGCACCTAATAATACGATAAATTAATATTAATTGTTGAAACAATGTTTTTGAATATTTCCCCGAATTTCATTTTAGAATATATTTTCTTGTTTTTGTTCAATTTAGAAGAAATTCAAACTTTAATAGATAGCAAATAAATTTTGACAAAATGACATGTATCTTTTCTTTAGAAGAAAATTCAAACGATTAAAATTGAGAATTAAATGGAAATTTGAAATGCTGAACGAAATAAGGGTTTTCTTTCTTGTTTTTGGCAAAGGATATGGGTTTTCTTATACTCTATAGAATATAAGAAGTGGAACATCAAAATTGGTAAGATATTTTAATTTAAAAGTCAAATTGAATACTATAATCACTTTTTATATATTTTCTAAAAAATTACACTAAAATGAGCATAATTGGAATGAGCTACCACTGAATTTTGAAATTAGAGTGGTATCGAGGGAAACAAATCATAAAGTTTGCTGACTTATGTCAAGGGGAAATAACCAAAGAAGGTCAGTAGAAGAATAAAAATGGTTAGCCAGTATTGATTAGAAAGATAATCAACATGTTGACCACAATGAAAGTTAGTCAATGAACGGTTTTCAAATAAAGATTACAAAATAACTAGACCATAAAAGGTGATATTCTCTCAAAAATAAATTCTAATTGGTCTTTTATGTGTTGTAATAATAATTGTTATATTTTAATAACTATATGTAAAAATTATTGTTTATTGTTTTCTTATATATTATGGATGTCACGCATATAATTACGAAAATCCACGACTTAGAATGTTCATGCATTGCAATTGTAAGAAAACACTTAGAGCACCACCAACGGTGGTCCCTTAACATAGTCCCTGATAATAAAAAAAAGAAAAATAACTAAAAGGTAAAAGTTTTAGGAGAGAAACTCTAAAATCTCTTATCTAAGGGACAGTCTCACGAAAAAATAAACACGTGTACTTTTATTAGTAGTCAGTCTATATTAAAAAGAAGTTAGAATATAATTATAAGATTAAAATATATTATTTTCTGGTTTTTAAGGGACTTTCATAGAGCCAAACGTTGGGGGTGGTTTTATGCCTTCTATATATATACTCGTTGAAATGAAAACGATAAGAGAACAAAAACAAAAAGAAAATAGAAAAAGATATGAAGTGTTTGTGTTTTTTTGTGCTTTTAGCGATTCTAATTGCACAAAACTCTAGCGATGTAGGAGTAAAAGCTGTGTCGAGTGATGGCTTCGTGAGTAGAAAAGGCGTCCAAATTATTCTCAATGGGAAACCATTTGACGCTAATGGCTTCAAAAAGAGGCATGAAGCATATATATATCTAAAAAATATTATTATTCGCATTGACTAATGTTTTTATTGTTAAAGATAGGATTAGAAGCATCAAGCATATATCTAAAAAAAGGAGATGGCTAATTCTTCTGCATATTATCTAACATTCACATGTTATAAAGGATAAACAAAAAAGAAAAACTTTATTTTTTAATAATAAACACTTTCCGAAGAAAGAAAAACCAATTGTCGTACGAAACGAAAAAGAAAGAAAGGAGAAAAACTATCCTCTGGTCTCAGATACACTCGTACTTCGTACACACACATTTATAGAAAGATACAGACAAAAGATTGAGATGATTCTTGATATAATACGCAAAGTGAAAGAAAAAAACAAACTAAAAGCGCAAAAGAAACTCCACTGTTGTTGGAAGATGAAAAAGAACCAAAGATTCTTAAATATTTTCTAGGACCACAGATTCTATTATAGTGACTTACCTCCCCAAAAAATAAAAGATAAACTAAAGTGTAATGTTTTGTGCTCAGATTCAGTAAGCGACGACTGTGTTGTCGTGAGTGTTGAGACTAAGCTCTACGTGTATTTTCTTTATTTTGTTACATGAATTCCTTTTCAAAAAGTTGTTCCTCTCTAGCTACTTGGTCTTCGAAATGTCTGTGTTCTTGGCCTCGGATCTACTTGGTTTAACAATTTTGGCATTACCAAAGATTGGTTACAATTTTGTTACATTGAACAAGAACGTAAGATATATACGTCTTCATGAATGACAACAAAGAAAAAGAAGAACTTAAAGATGTTTAGATATATATCTTTCTTTGTTGTCACTTTTAGTCTTCCACTTACATTACGTTCTTCGTACTCGATCCCACAAAGAAAAAGAAGTGGGAGATTGATTATATTATTTAAAAGAATTTTAGACACAAATTATGCGATTGGAAAGGTTTCTTGGGTAGTAAGTTTTTGGTAAGGAATCTCATGGCACGAAAAAAAAAAGAAAGAAAAAAGAAAGTTCGTTTCTTTTGTTGACCACATTTCGAAAGAGGATCTCGTACGTAAGATTGTTTCTTTGTCTATATGTCTGTGTCAACGAAAGATCATGAGCATCAGAGCATGGAGAGGGGATGATAGGTTTAGGTTTACTTTTTAATATACAAAAATCACTTCGAGTTCTTGACCAATCTAAAAAAAGAAACAGTTTTATACTTGTCTATTATAGAATTTTTTTTTTAATATATCATATCGGCTAATCCGGTTAGTTTCGGTAGAAACGCATCGAAATGTTACGGAATGGACTTCTCCCGATCTACATAGAATTGGGCCACTACACTACTAATCCGAGTTTAAAAAGAGAAACAGTTTTGTACCTATTTATTAGAGAACATTCAAAGACACAATGGTACCAGCATTTAAATATTTGGTACTCGTAACTAATTTCCATGTTAACGTTTTAGCTTTTTCTAAAAAAATGATTTTCATAAAATATTTCTGATATTTTAAGTTATGTTGTCTCATCCAGAATATATGGGATCGTCACAATTTGATTATAATTAGCCAGAAAATAAAGATCTGAACGACAAAAATCTTTTCATAAAGTTAATGCACAACCATAGATTAGATACTGTTCTTGGTGGGTCTAGAGACTAACAGTTACAGATAAGGTTGTCATTGGTCTTTGCCTAAAATAATCAGATTTAGAAAGTTTCAAATATGAAATCATCATGAATCCACAAACCACAAAAGATGATAACATTTATAAGTGATGTCACCATACATATTTACGTTAACATATAAGTGTATGTATGTGTTGGTTTGTAGTTGGAAATTTAGAAATTTGTTGTAATAAGAAACAAAACACACCACCTTACTCTGTCCCCATCACTAACATGACTCATGAGTTGACCAACTCCACTTATATTTGTTCTTCATTAACACTAATCTTCTTTAGTTTATAAATTTACTACAATCTAAAAACGTCGTCGTAAAGGGTCATATTATCAAAACCCTGAAATACATCTCCACATATACATACAAAGAAACATACTCTTGAAGAAAATTTTCATAAATATGAATCGGGGAAAAATGCTTTATTCAATGGGGATTATATCGTCTCTAAAGCAAGAGAAAGGGCTTTGAATTTGCATATCGCTGATCACTTGCTTAAGCTCAAATGTTTCTTCTTTAAGCTGAGCATTCTCTTGAAGAACCTTGTCGTGAGACTCAGAGAGATTGTTAAGCTTATCAAGCAACTGATGATTCTCGATCCTTAACCACATCACTTGTGACCAAAGCTCGTCAAGGTGTCTTTGCTTCCTCATACGCGATCTCCTTGCGGATTCTCGGTTTGAAATCATCCTTCTCTGCTTCCGCTCGTTGATTATATTGTTGTTCGTCTGCTGCTCTTCTGCTTCATCTGATGTTGAGTTGTTGCTGCTTAGGCTCATGGATTGTGGATTGTTTGTAGGGCTTTGGAATCCGTAGAGGAGGTACGGGTTTTGACCGTTGGTTGGAAATGGCGTAGATATCGGGAAATTAGAAGGATACGGAGACTGCAGTATCGATGAGTTTAGGTAGTTATGGAGGCTGAAAACGTCTGTTTGCGGCTGCATTTTGAAGTTTACTTGGGAAGAAAGTTAGGTTTTTTTTTTATTACTTGATGAAAACAAATGTAGGTCAAGATATTAAAAAAAAAAGTTTTGTAAGTTCTGATGGAGTTTTTGGTGTGTGAAGAGAGAAGATGGATTTTATAGAGAGTGAGAGCAGAGGTTGGGGAATGGAGCCCACTTTCTGCAATTGGGTGAAGCAATAACAAAGTTTCTAACATGAGAATTTAGTAATTATGCACATAGAGCATGTCATATTAATATATATGTATATACATGTATTTATTTCTTATATCCGTAATTGTCTTGATTAAGGTAAAACATATCATACATTGATAACCTTTCTCAACCAACTGACTAAAATATTTGACAAAATCGATCAGGCCGGGGTCTACGAGGTAAAGGTTGGATAATTATATTGTTTCTTATTAATAGTGTAATCAAATGGTGTCTATAGAAAGTTAAAAGTTAATGAATATTATTGACCAAACTGTTTTTTCTTTTGAGTCAAGAAAAACCTCCACACATGAGGAGGGACCTGGGCGAAGTAGAAAGGGCATTTCAAGTTTTCATAATGTTTTTTAATTTTGTTTTTTACCAAACCAAATTTATTAACAAATAATACATTCTATTTGTTGATACTATTAGTTTATTCTAGAATTTTAACATTATTTTTAAAAGAATGGAAAAACAGAAGATTCAAATTCTAAAGAATTAGAAGTTTAATTTATCTTTAAACCGTTTTAAAATTGTATAAATTGAAGGGTTTGTTCTCTACTATAAAACATCCGCAACTTAATACTAAAACCCTAATTTTTTACACTATTCTTGAGCGATAAACCTTCCATATCCTCTAAAAAATCTTATTTGTTCATTATAAACCAAACGATGCATTAGTTGTAACAAAGTTATTTTCTTTTAAATCTTAGTTCTCATTATTTTCTAAAAAAAATAATCTTATTTGTTCTTGCAATCTTATTTACTTACATTGCGCAAAAAAAAAGGTATCTGAGGCATCTCAACCGCATTCTTTGGCCTATCAAGGACATGTTTTATGTATGATATAATTAGTATCATCAATCTTCTCCATTAATGTTTTTTTATCTAGATAGATATATATGTATAAGCTGGTGTATGGGAGAAGTAGTAGTGGATAATCATTTTTTTTTCTTTCTTATTGAATTGCTTTTTCTCATTACATCATCGAGTAGTAAGGTTTTGCATTATTTTTGTAATTTACATTTTGTCTTAAACGTATATACCAAAGAAAAAAAATTAAATATCACAGCACCGAGTGGTGCTGATGTGAGGAGTCATTTATGTCTTTCAAATCCAATTTGCCTTTTTGCGTCAATAAAGAAACTTGTCTTTTCTCTGCAGTGAGAAAACTTAAAACCAATTGTCTTTCTTTCAGTCAATAAAGAAATTAAAACCAGATATATCTTTTATCTTTTATAAAAGACAAGAATCAATTATGAATTTGTAATTTTTCAGAGTGACATTTGTGGATTTGTAATTTTTGTTAAAATGTTGTTCTTTTTTAGGATATAAGAAATACAATATTTTAGACATAATAAAAATATAATTTAAAATGTGTTTTACTTGTTATTTTTGGATTTAGTCTGTTTCATTTATTTTTAGGACTTAATAGTTATGACAAATTATGTATTTTAACCCAAGAAAAAACAAAGTAAAATTTTCTTTTTAAGAAAAAATATCAAATCCATAAGATTTTAAAGAAAATAGCAAAATCATAAATATCACTCAAAAAAATATCAAAATCAGTAATAATTCCAAAAGACAAAGCAAATATTTATTTATTTACATTGGAGCTAATCTTTAATTATAACAAACTATAATATGGGTAAACTCTACGGATTTAGCGGCGTAATGGCTTTGTTTTTGATGATGAAAAACCTCAAAAGTATTTACACAATATTGAGCAGAACACAAAATAAATAAAAAATTAAAATCTTTATTTCCTAGAGATTATTGTTGACTTAGACATTTTCTCACCCAAATCTTTTGGATTTTGTCATTCTGTTTTAAATATTTTAGATGTGCCATTTTCTTGCCACTTAAAAACTAAATATTTGGGAATAGTTTTTATAAAATACATATTTAATAAAAAATCTTATACCCCAAACATAATTTATAAATTGTGTGTTTTAGATATAAAAAACAGTAATTCTAAAATAGTTTAGGCAAAATGAAAAATTTATAAATACTATTAAAAATGGACTTTTTGTAACTGATTCTTTCGTTTATCTATAGAGACATGCTAAGGTCTTAAATGGAAACATGATTGTAGGACGGATTTCAATATTTATTTGAAAAACGCTTTATTATCACCAATCATACTTAGACTGTGATTGGAAAACTTATAAAAGGCGTTTTCTTATTTTTTTTATTAAAACCACAATACAGATACCAATCATAATATTTTTAACAAATTTGCGGTTTTCGAAAAAAAAAAAGTTTGCGGTTTTGTCTAGTGGATAATACACTGGAACGCTTTTCAAAAGAAGAAGAATTTTTTTTTCTAATGCCCTTTTCATGATGCCCCTTTTCAACTCTACCCTTTTGCTTTATCCATTTTTATTTCTACCCTCTTTAAATTTTTAATGACCATTTTACCCTTATTTGGAAATTATTTTAGGTTAACAAAATGAAATATTAATATTTTTTTGCCTAAAATATTCCAAAATAAATTTTCCGCCAAAATTTTCCTTCCAAAAAATTTCGACAAAAAATTCCCGCCAAAATTTTCCTGCCAAAAATTTTCGAAAAAAAATTCGCGCCAAAAAGTTTCCCGCCAAATTTTGTTTTCAAAAATATTTTTCCTGCCAATTTTTTTCTTTGGCGGGAAACAGATTTACAAGGGATTTTAAAAGAGTTTTAAAAGATTTACAAGGGATTTTAAAGGGGTTTTATAATATTTACAAAGGATTTTAAATGGGTGACTTACATGGAATTTTAAAAGGTTTTTAAAAGATTTACAAGAGATTTTAAAAGGGTTTTAAAAGATTTACAAGAGTTTTTAAAGGGATTTAAAAGATTTACAAAGGTCTTTTAAAGATTTTTAAAGGGTTTAAAATTGTTTTTAAAGGGTTTAAAATTGTTTTAAAAGGATTTTAAAATATTTACAAGGGATTGTAAAAGGGTTTTACAATATTTACAAGGGATTTTAAAGGGATTTAAAAAATTTACAAAGGATTTATAAAGATTTTTAAAGGGTTTAAAAGTATTTTGAAAGATTTACAAGGGGTTTTAAAACCTTTAAAAATTACTTGTAAATTTCTTAAAACCCTTTAAAAATCCCTTGTAAATTTTTTACTCTTTTAAAATCTCTTGTAAATCTTTTAAAACCTTTTTAAAATCTCTTGTAAATCTTTTAAAACCCTTTTAAAATTCCTATTTGCCGCCAAAAAATATTTACAAGGATTTTTAAAATATTTATTTTGGGTTAGGAAAAATTTGTTACGAAAAAACAATTTGGCGGGAATTTATTTTTTTTGGCGGGAAATTTTTTTTTTTTTGACGGGAAATTTTTTTGACGAAAACTTATTTTTTTGTGGGAAAAAAAAATTTTGGCGCCAAAAAATTGGCGGGAAAAGTTCAGTTTCCAGTTACATGTTTCTATTAGATGAGGGTAATTTGGTCATTTTGTTCAAGAGAAGGGGTATTTTTAAAAATGGACAACATAAAAGGGTAGTAAAAAATGGTAGTTTTGCAAATCTCCCAAAGAAGAATAATCATTTACCTAGCGGTTTTAAGCAAAACCGTATTCTAAGAAAGAAATCAATTTTTTTTTAATAGCTGCTTATATTGTTATTTTTTTGTGAAGGTTGAATTCACGTGTTAAATTTTTTTGTGCGAAGGTCAACAACCTTGTTATTACTCCTTGATGTCCAGAGAATTGTTATATATCAATTTTCTTCATTTCTTTGCACTATTAAAATTTTATATATGTATATATATCTCTATTTATGCAATAAGTATAGTTTTATCCCTTTTATTTAATTAAAAACTATGCAAATGCAATTACAGGAAATAGAAACATCACAATACTTCTAGAAATTTTGACAATTATTATCCACTATAAGCTTATATACGATCTATAATCAATTTACTTGTAAAAATTTATGATTTTTTTCAATCTTTTATGATGAAACTATTCAACGGATTTAATAATATGTATGTTAAAGTTTAAAAATGTATATTTTGATTTATTTGTGTATTAATGATTTATAAATATATGTTATTATTTATATATTAACACAAAAATTAATTAATTATTAATATATATATATATATATATAATCTATAATCTGCACCGCAAATAGTTTTTTCACCAATCAAACATTATTTTGTACCGCTTATTTCTTCCGCACATACCGCAGTTGAACCGTACCACACTATCATACCGCTTTTCAGCACGTACCGCAGTTGAACCGTACTGCAGTTGAACCGTACCGCATTGTCATACCGTGCGGAGAAAGCGTTATTACAGTGCGGTACGGTTCAACTGTGGTACGTGCGGGAGAAAAATATTTGCGGGATAAATGCGGTTTATATCAAATAAGCGGTACAAAATAATGTTTGATTGGTGAAAAAAACTAGTTGCGGTGCGGATTATGGAATATATATATATTAATAATTAATTACTTTTTGTGTAATAAATAAACAATAACAAATATTTATAAACCATTAATACACAAATTGATTTAAATATAAATTTAATTTTTTAACATACATATTGTTAAATCTGTTAAATAGTTTCATCATAAAAAAGTAATTCAATTATAGAATTTAATCATTAAAACAAAGTATAACATAATAAAAAACTATTATCAAATACTTTAATTTTATAAAATCTATTTGTTATTATATTAAAATGAATTTGTTATTTTAAAATTTGAAATAAAATATATAGTTATTATTATTTAATATATAATTGTTAAATAATATTAATAAAGTAGTTTATTTAGGGCCTGTTCGTTTATTAATCGTTGCGACAGCGACAGCGACTTCGATAAGATAAAAATGATAACGGAGATACAAAAACAGTCGCTCAATATGGACGCCGGCGACGTCCCTAGCGAAGATGTTGAGCCGCTGTTAATTTTGGCGACATGTGTATATGCCTTATAGGTCGCTGTTTTTAAAATCGAGCGACTCCTCTCCACATAACTCTCTACAGATTTCAAAGTAATTATGTGTTAAGCAACTGTTTTTTTGGTCGCTGGATCTGATCGCAGCGTGTGAAAAAAGAACAGAGCCTTAATATGTGGATGTATGTATACTTGTATAGTATATGTGATTTATGTATATTATTTGGTTTAAAATTATTAAATGAATCAGAATTAAAAAAAAAACAAATATTAGTGTGGATGCGTGACTTTTTTTTTAGAAAGACGCAAATATACAAAATTTGGTTGATTGGTTGCTAAGGTGCGTTTTTGAAAAATGCAGCTTGAAATCCGCATTTTTCTCTTCACCAATCACAGCCTTAGTTATATAAATTTATACTTTTCATAAAAACTGCTCACATTTTTCAAGACACCTTTATTACTCAGCAAACAAAAAAATGCACTTCACTTTACACTGCATTTAAGGGTCCGAATGGTAACCGCGTTTTTTGTTGTGCGGGAAAAGCATTATTACAGTGCGGTACGGTTCAACAGCGGTACGTGCGGGAGAAATATATTTGCGGGAGAAGTGCGGTTTAAACAAAATAAGCGGTATAGAATAATGTTTGATTGGTGAAAAAATACTTGCAGTGCGGATTATAGATTATATATATATTAATAATTAATTAATTTTTTATGTTAATAAATAAACAATAACAGATATTTATAAACCAATAATACAAAAATTGATCAAAATAGAAATTTAATTTTGTAACATACATATTGTTACTTGCGTCGACTAATTTCATCATAAAAAATATTAAAAAAAATATTATCTATTACTTTATTTTCCCATAACATATTTGCAATATTGTCTTTTATTTGCGTCATATGTTCTCCATCTGGTATATCTGTTGCTTCTATGTCATCTAAATCATGATTAAAATCTCTGTTGTTTATAATTGCCTCTGTCATTACATCTACAAAATCTACATTTGAGAAGTTTGAGATTCTGATGATATTATATAATCCCACTGTAGCCATTACCACTCTTTTTTGAACATGAACATTATATCTTGGAAAATCCGAAAGAATCCTCCATTTTTTTTTCCAAACTCCAAAAGTTCTCTCGATAACAGAACGTAAAGATGCGTGACACTGGTTAAACAGTTCATGTTTGTTTCTAGGAGGAGGACCAAAATAGAATTGAGACATATGATATCTCACAACTCGATTTTGTGACGACCTATAAAGAGCTAGAAATCCTTGTTTGTTTGGGTAGCCAGAATCAACCAGATAATACTTCTCTGACGGAGGCAAATGAAACTCGGAATCACTTTGTTGTGCTATTTGCAGAACAACTGTATCGTGGCAAGAATCTGGTGCTCCATTCCAGATATATGTGAATAACATATTCAAATCACATATTGCCATGATGTTCAAGGATGCATTATCGTGTCGATTCCAATACATTCCCTGTAACTCAGGCTTTACTTTTACGCACACATGTTTCCCATCCATAGCTCCAACGAATCCACTAAAATATGGCCAATATCTTCGGTCGACTTAAAGTCTTTCAGGAATTCGATAAAGTTCTTGCCTTGTCGGAGTTCTAATATAATCACATGCTAATAATTCAGTTGCCGTAAGAACTTCTCTAAATTTTTTTGCGCAGTTTCTTGATTTTGTACAAATCTTATACCAACATCTCTTTGAACTTCATTGTGCCCATATATCCGTAGTAACATCGCAACACTTTCTTCAATACTTATATTCAATGTTGGCTGAAGACCATAATTTGTATGCAACATATTACACAATATCGTGAAACATGGAAATGACATCCATAATAATTGAAGACAAGCAGCATCATCTTGCTGTAGTCGACGCCATATATTTCTCCATCCCAAACCTCTATCAGTTTGGACCGTGCTCTTTGAAAATATCGTCATAATAATTCAAAGCTGGTTGAATTACTAACTCTTCAATTTGTTCATTTTCCAAATTCCACAATTCAATTCTTTCTTCGTAACTTAGATTGTTAAGGTCTTATGATCGCAACTGACATATACAAAATGCCTGAAATTCAATACAAACGATTTCTTACATTATACATAGATTATTTTACAAATATAAATTCAACATTAAACTAAAAAAAAACATAAATCATTTCAAAACATAAATGAGATTGATAAACCACAAATAACACAAACTAATATTCATCTCCTACATCACTGTGATGACTTGCATTGGATCCTTGCGGTCTAGGTGTTTGTGGCATTTGTCCAGTTTCAAAATAATTTGTGAAACCGAGACCAGATGATGATGTTTGTTGAATGATTGGTGGAGTTTCAGTTGTTGCACCATCTTCTTGACATCCAACTGAAAATCCATATTGAACATTTGTTGGAGTCGTTCCGCTTGAACCACCTTGTTGAAAATTTTCTGTTTGCCGCAATTGTGGAGCATTTGGTGATATTCCCCATTGTGGAACATCTGGTGGCGTGCCCTACTGTGCATTTGGTGGTGTTCCCCAATGTGGAGCATTTGGTGGTGTTCTGCACTGTGCAACGTTTGGTGGTGTTCCCCACTGTGCAACGTTTGGTGGTGTTCTCCACTATGGATAAATGGGACCCCAAAACCCGGGTGAATTTTGCCCTCCCAAATTATTACTCACTAAGGATGGACTTCCAGATGATATACCTCCTGAATGTGGACTCCCAAATGAATGGCATGAACCTAACTATTTTGGCACATTTTGGTTGTTGCGTGAAACACCAGTCATAGCTTCTAACAGTTGTACCTTATCCTTGTCAGGGCTTGCAGCTATATCAATGAAATACTTAGGCCAAAATACTAGCTCCTTAAGTGCATTAATGCATGCCCAATGAAATCTAGTGTGCTTGGGAAGATCTAGGGCGGTAAATATCGCTTCCGCCTTTTTAAATTCATCGTAATCATCTTGGTCAAAAGCACGAGGACGAAGTTGTTGAAAACTTTGTCGTTGGAATTCTCCGAAGCTAGTGATGCTGTCTTGTATTGTTGTTTCAAAGGATTGTCGTCTCCGACTTCCTCCTGAACCACTTCCAATAGAAACTCGTGAGGTTCCTCCAGATCTTTGTGCACTACTTCCACGTCTAGCGGTTGACTGAAAATTTGGCCTACCTCGTTGTTGCCTTCTAGCAGCAGAATTTTGGAATATTTCATCATCATCAATGGTAACACGATACACTTCTTCTTCTTCTTGCGTTTCAGGAACCTCGGTTTGTGGCATGTTACCACTGTCACTATCTGAGTAATCTTCACCTTCTTCATCAACTCCATGCTCGTGGATCAATTGTTCTCTTCTTTGACAAGCAAAATGTTGAGATTGTGATTGAACATCATGTAATACGAGACATCGTTGCATCACGTCCCAAAATACAGGCGGTTTTCGGTTCAAGTTTTTTGTTAATTTGCATCCCTGTAATTTTGAAATAATTTAGATACGTGATACCAAAATTTTGAATTATAATTGATTAATACAAAGATTTGATGTACTTACAAACTCTTGTTCTGTCCACCATGCATCAGATGCATTTATGAAAGATGTATCAGGATCAACCGTGATGCCTGTTTTGTGCGTAAGAGCTTTCCACTTCTTGTAACTTTTTCTGAATTCATCAAGCTTGTTTTTGAAAAAAAACATAAGTTATATTCATGTTGAATGCTATATTAAACTTTTCAACCATATACTCTCTACCAATAGAAGTAGGATTCTTGAGAGTATAATTATTCATGGCAATTGCTTCGTCGAACAATTGAATTAATGTTTTTTCTTGTATGTACGTCCATTTCTACTTGTCTTTGTTCTACAAATTTCGTGAATACAATGTTATTTATTCTATCAAATTTAAGTATAATTTTAATATATATATATATATATATATATATAATACTAAATTTACCCGTATTGTTGTTTCTGTAGGAGGAGTTAAAATTTCAGTGGGATGAGTTGAAACTGTTCCTCTGGAAGGGTTTGTGTTCCGTCGACGATTGGACTCCATTCTACATTCAATAAAATCCAGCAATTTCTAAGTTAGAAAATAAATTATTATATACGTAAGTCTCGTATTTTTAGTCTTGCATCTATAAATTTTTTTTTAATAACTTTATACATATTACAACAACACTTTTATATAAAATACGATATAGATCAGTAGTTTTATTTGACAAACTAAGCTAGTTACACATGTATATTAAACACGTATGTAACATACACGTGTATATGGGCTAATTACTAAGTTAGTTGACAAACTAAGCTAGTTACAAACTAAGCTAATTACTATGCAACATACACGTATATTACAAAAAGTAAAAGGGTTCAATGGATTAATCATGCTTTCACATAAACCAAAATATGAATTCGATATCCATTTCATTAAAATTTAATCTTGTTCTAAGTTGATAGTGTTGTGTGGTTAAAATACTCTATAAACAAAATTATACACAAATAATTACTTTTAATGGGGGTTGGCAACTTTCTTTAATATCAAAGTAGAAAGAAAAAAAAGAGTATGATGAGAGAGAATGAATTTTTGTGTTGTGTACGTGAATTCTCTCTACTCTGATTTTATAGCCATAAACTAATTGCATTCTCAGCTTTTCCCCCTATACTTTTTGCTCCTGAAATTTTCACCATAAACTTTGATAATTCTTTAAATTACAACATGTACTTTCGGATTCATCCTTAAAAATACATTTCCAATTGAACCGGTCATTAAACCGGGATTAACCACAAATCCGCGTTTACTGTACCGCGATTGCGATTTACTCGATTAATCACCTATATCCGTTAAGAAAAGGGTTAGCTGATTTTATAGCCATAAACTAATTGCATTCTCAGGTTTTCTCCACACACTTTTTGCTCCTGAAATTTCCACCATAAACTTCGATAATTCTTAAAATTGCAACATGTACTTTCAGATTCATCCTTAAAAATATGTTTCCAGTTGAACCAGTCATTAAACCAAGATTAACCACAAATCCGCGTTTACTGTACCGCGATTGTGATTTACCCAACTAATCACCCACACCGTTAAGAAAACAGCGTTGTTTTGTAAGCCTACAATGGAGCTTCAAGAAACACCACATGGAGCCGATACAGTCACACTCACACAGAGAAGCAGTCTATGTGATCAATGAGAGTAGTTCTAGTTCTTTATTGATTTAGATTGTCATTGGAACAATCTTCAACCTCTTTTGTCTATTTTGGATGATGTATTTTCGGAAGTTGATTCTCTTTAGGATGTTATTGTTTAGGTTGACTGATTGATTTGGAGTCTTATCTATCCTTATGATTAGGAGTTTTATCTATTTCGATTTGTCATTTTCCTTACCAATTAACACAACACATAACATATATAGATAGATTCACATTACATAACAAAGACAAAACGACGTCGTTTTCTTAACGGGTGTGGGATTAGTCGGGTAAATCACAATAGCGGTACAATAAACGCGGATTTTGTGGTTAATCTCGGTTTAATGACCTGTTCAATTGGAAACATATTTTTAAGGATGAATCTGAAAGTACATGTTTCAATTTTAAGAATTAACAAAGTTTATGGTGGAAATTTTAGGAGTAAAAAGTGTTGGGGGGAAAGCTGAAAATGCAATTAGTTTATAGCTATAAAATCAGTCAACCCTTTTCTTAACGGATATAGGTGATTAATCTGGTATATCGCAATCGCGGTACAGTAAACGCGGATTTGTGGTTAATCCCGGTTTAATGATCGGTTCAATTTGAAATGTATTTTTAAGGATGAATCTGAAAGTACATGTTGTAATTTAAAGAATTATCAAAGTTTATGGTAGAAATTTCAGGAGCAAAAAGTATAGGGGGAAAAACTGAAAATGCAATTAGTTTATGGCTATAAAATTAGCCAACCCATAAGAAAATCACTGCATCTTTTTTTCTTTATAGATTCTTATTTTGTCATAGGTTTTAGAAATCATTTTTTCTATAATCATCTTTCTATCTTTTAAAAAATCTTCTTCTTCTTTTTCAAATTTTTTTTAAAAATCATCATATATATATATATATATACTTGTTTAGACGATTTTAGACTATGCATATATTTATTTAGCAGGCTTAGCAAAAGTATGCTAAACTCACTAGATGTAGCAAGGTATAGAGATTTTAGGAAGACCATACTTATTTAACTAGATTCATGCTGTAACTTTATTTTTCTCTGATAAATTTGTAGGATCAATCCTCAAATTTGTAGCGTAGCTTATCACTAGATCATCTAGTCTAGATGTGCTTATTGAGTATAAAACCCAACACACGTGAGTTTCGTATTTTTCGGAAATCTCTTGATACCCATAGACACATACATCAATATCAACAAAAATGCTCCAACCCCGAGAACGAGATAAGATGAGACCACCAGAACCCTCTTTTGGGATGCAAGTCTTCCCTAGATCGACTAGTCATCAGGTAGGAAAGGCATCCACGTTCAGTCCACGGTCACTCTACGTCTCTATCCAACCAAGGTACTCGACTAACCCGACTGGTATCAGTTATTCCTTGAGATCAAAAATGTGGTCGTTAAATATTTCCTAATTAAATGTGGTCGTTAAATATTTTAGAGTCGTGTACCCATTAATGAATGTACACATGTTTCCATATGTTAAATTTAAAAGCTATATTTAAGACTATGGCCGAATAAAAAAAGGTAGATTAAGACGTGACGATAATATATAATTGTGGCTGTAAAACAAGATTACTTAATCATTCCATTCATAAATAAATTACGTGTTGTACTTTCTACCATAGTGGATAAAGATAAATTTTTATGTACATGAACTTTTAAACGCATTATAAGCACCGTATAAAAGCTAATCACAAAATCAAATCATTACAAATGATTAAGAACAATTTAAAATTTTCAGGGTCTTGACTTCGAAATGTTTACGTTTTAGTTAGATTTAATTTATAGATGAGCCAAATGAATCTTTCTCGCTTTCTCTCTATGTTTTGAGTGGTGGACTAAATTGTCAAAGATTTCATGAGACAAGGCAAGACTCTTATTTCTTTAAAAATAATATTAGAAATAAAATTTATGAAGATGATATGACGAATTATTGTATATAAGAGTGTTTACACATAAATGCACAAGTGTGTAGGGAACCATGAACAGTTGAATACCTAGTAATGGGGATTTTTGTCTTAATCTTCTTTTGTTAGATCTATATAAATGCATGCATGTGCATACACAAGCTCTGACCCTACTTCATTTCTTGTTTTAATTGAAATACATTTACAATATCTTTTTCCCCATAATTTAGTAACAGAAAATATCAAACTTCGTCAAAGAAGCAATAGCTTATGTTTTTACCCGAGACGCAATATGAACAAAACCCTATATTAAAATTGTGACTTAACTTAACCCAAAAGATAACTTAAGAGTTAAGAACTTATCCTTTTATATTGTCCAAGAATTTTAATTCTAATCGATGTGAGATATTTTAATAGGCTTCTTCGAGATATAGGTGAAAAACGGTCCAACGTGAAACAGATCAAGCCCAACATCTCGTAAATACAACAAGACATGTCATTTGTATGGGCCACATAAGTAAGAAACAATTTTTGTGGGAATTTATCTATTGGGCCAACTATAAGCTCTAATACTATATTAGGAAAATAGTCTAACTTAACCTAAAAACTAGTTCAAGAATTAAAGATTGCTATATTTTTTATATATTACCTAAAGATCTTAATCCAAACGTATATAGGGCATTCTAATACCCTAGGTTAATTCCAAATATCACCTTGTATCATAGCCCTTTGACCTATATATGATCTTTTCAATTACACTTACACATTGAGTCTGCATCCCAAATCAACGTTGTTTGTAAAAAAGACAAATTTTTCCAATTGCCTCTCTTTGAGTCAATGGAATACTAGAATCACTTCGAAGCCGAATTGAAGTCCACCTTAGATTTTTTTTTTTTTTTTTTTGCTAAGAATATTAATATTGTTTTTTCTTGGCACAATGTTAATATCATTAGTTAAAATGAAAAAGTTTGGTATTTACAGAAAAGAGGTCTTTGGCCTTTGAAACCTCGGCAAAATAAAAATAAAAACAAGGTTTCAAAATTGGGAAAAACACAAAGGAGTGATTTCAAAATAAACCAGCAAAATAAATAGATCTTGTGATGGCTGAAAATAAGAAGTACACATTTCTATGCTAACTAAATGTGTACAATTGAAAAACTTATATTACCAATCATTTTTGGAACATGTAATTACCTATGGTATCTTTTATTTAGTTGGGTGGCAGCAAAAATCAAAATCATGATTAGTTGAATCGTAAACATTATTCTTGTCTTTTAAATATTTACAATCAAATACTCCAATAATGCCCTTGAATGTCAAAACAGTTTTTTCCAAAACACCATAACTCCATAGACAAAAGGTGAGGACAATTTGGGAACATTAACGTGACGACAAAGAACACACCCCTAAAATGACGGCTCTGGTTTTTGCACGGAAAGAGTACTTCGATTTAACTTGTCTTCCAATAAAAAATGTAGCACTAAGAAACCAGCCCCAAGGAATCTTTAATAGAAAACATAATAATAATCTTTCAGATTTTTTCTAATTTTTAAATAAATTATTGTTAATATTATGGGTAAAATAAGAAATGATTAGTAGCACTGAACCTAAAATATGTACTTGATAAGATATACTCTATATATAACAATTTAGACTTTAAAAAAAAAATCAAAATTATTATTATTTTCTACGAATTTTTTCATTGTTTAAACTAGTCTATATTGTTTACGACAAAAAAAAAACTAGTCTATATTGTTTAGAATTAAAAAATATGAAATATATAATAAATAATGATAAAACTAGGACATATTAAGTATAACAAGTTTAAATGTGTGTGTAATATATAAAACATCTAATTTGAAATATTGGATTAAATATATATATAAAAAATTTAGACATGAAAAATAGAAATGCTTATCAATAAAATTAAAATCATTGGAAAATTTTGAAATAAAACTCATAAAACCCCAAAATAAAGATATGAAAATAATAATTAATAATTATATGTGCACTTCAAAAGTTTTGTACTTGTCCCGTAGGCAAATAAATAAATAATAACTAATAATTAAAAGTGAGAAAGTATCTTTATTATTTATATAAAACTAAAATTTGATTGAAACCTTATTGTAGATACGATTTTATATTGTATTTAATTTCTAAATAGAACTTAAACTAAGTATACAAATTTGAACTCAACATTAAGTGGGTGTTGAAAACTAGTTGAGATTCTCACTTTGGAAAGATTGAGAAGTAATGAACTCAATTTTTCTTGCCTAATTATGGAATCAAGTGATTATACAATGGGTCCAAACTAAATCAACATATGCATAAGTATCAAAAGCTTAATCAAATTTCAACACGTGTATTGAGAACACTTGTCTTTACGTTTGTCATACCTTGCTGGTGTTGGATTACTATTGGTTTATTTTATATCTTTTCATATTGAGATTCGTTCACTTAATTTATTACATGTATACTATATGTTTGTTTGACAAAAAAAAAAAAAAAAAAGTATACTATATGTTTATTGTCACTTGTGCATGGTAATAAACGTTCCTTTTAATTAAAGATACTTATATTGGAGATTTGAGATTGGAGATTTAAAATTTTAAGAACTTATTTTACTGTCAATGCATATGTGAGTGAATCATTTATTCATCTGTAGATCGTCTAGATTTTATGAATTTATGAATGTTTTCCTTGTATACCCCTTTTTGCAACTAGTTTATTAGATGCCTTCTTGATCATTTTAGCACGACTTCTTGTCACTGGCCCAACAGATACTAGCAACACATCCTTAATCATTTTTAACGTACAATGTTGTTACCCTTATACGAAATCATTTTTCTAGAACTATAATTGCTGAAACCACATGACCATTAAAAAGTATATACACAAACACATTTCATGTTCCTTCGATACTTCAATGATGGCTTGATCATCTTACAAAATATAACATTCCAAAACAGATATAATACTAAAATCTGTTAAAACATATTTGCCTAAACTATAATTTGTCACTATAACATCTAGCGGGACTAGTAAGTCCCAATCAGTAAGTTTTCTTAAAGTCCAACTTTGCTTCCCAAAAGTTTTTCCTCCTCTAGGTCCTCACTTCTTTAGCATGTTTAAAGTTTAAAACCAAGGTAATTTTTTCACTTAAGCAATCGCTTCGACAAATTTAATGAACATATGTACCTTCCTTAAAGGAAATATAACCGTAAAAACCGTAAAGTATGTTCATATCCCTAAAGTAATATCCTCGAGGCATAAAGGGTACATTTGAGTTTATTGGTAAAAACCGTAAAAAATCATATGTCTAGCTAGAAACATGTTTTTTCATTTTATTAACGTACCAATAAAAGCTGATAAACATATCATGATTGATAGAAACCAATAGCTACAAGAGAGGAAACTAACGTATTTTCTAGTCCAAAGATTTGAAGTTCTAAAGATCCAAAACACAAAAAGCTTGGATTGGATTGAAATGTATGTGAAAGTACCATCGTAATCTTGAGTCTATATGACATAAAACAATCTTATAATTAAAGATAATATATGCTCTTAGATCTTGTACCCTCAAGAATAGACACACTCTTAACACCTTGTCACTTTCTACCATTTATTTCCCTTAGTCAATGCATCTTTTTCATTTTATCCCACGTTCTTTCTCTATACAGCTTCCGCAATATAATCTTAATAACAAGAATAGAAAATTAACCAAAATTTAACTGAAACTCTTAGAAAAGATTAATATATACAGTATGCTTAAATTAAAGATTAAAATGAAATATTTGAGTAAAAAAATATTTGTAGCAAATAGATTCTAGAGTCTCATACATTAAGAACCAAAATTAATAATGATGAATTGTATTATATACAAGATGTGAAGGGGGCAGAATCATTAAAAGTATGATTTTGGGCGGATAAGGCCAAAGTATATAGGGTGGGTGGCTAGGGAGGCACCTCCACAACCCTACACCAAAACTAAAGAAAGCTAACACAATTGGTATGAATATGACTTTGGTAACTGTTTGAAATTGAAAAGTAATAATGTTTCAGCATCAATCTCACAAGGTTTTTAGTTCCAGCGAGTAAAACATGAGGGTTTTGCGGTCAGAGAATTTTTGTTTTTGTTGTTTTTAATAGAAATTTTGATATTATTTTAGGGTCAGAAACTTTGATCTCATACAAAGGGCAACACATGCAAAGTCATATATAAATATAACCCATGATCTCATACTTTATTTATTTATTTCTAATAATTTAATTTTCTCATACATTTGTAGTAGTTCCAGTAAATGGTAAATGAACATATCATTGGTTTGAGAAATCAAAGGATTGTAAAATCGTAAATAAGTAGGTTTTTGAGTTTTTATACGACATGTCATTTAAAAAAAAAATCTTTCTAAGTTTTGTAAGTGGTTTTTATAAGTATATTATGTCATTTCATTTGATGACAACACAAAGTATTAAATAAAAGGGGCATAACTTATATTTTCCAGCTTTTGTAAATCTAAGTGTGATTTTCTTGAAAACAATAATGATTGTATACTCTGGATAATTTGAATTTCTATGGATCAATAGGGACATTCAACAATTCTATATGCCAAGTATTTGTTATTGGATCAATGAATTGATTTACCATCAAATTAGGATGATAATTGTGGCTTTTGCACTTGCTAAGTATTAGTTATAGGATCAATGAACAATGAACGGTTAGTTATAGAGTTAATTGTCTCGAATGCCTCAAAAAGTTTAAATTTTTTAAGATTTTCACAATGACTTACAAAATTAAATACTTTTACTAATTTGAAATGACGGTTCTATCCTTGTTTCATCAGATCTAGAAACAAAAAAAAATAATGTTTATTATCAGGGAGGAAGATATGGGCGATGAGGATGATGTTCTTGAGTTGATTTATGATCCGATGATTTTTGGGTTGCTTTCCAATGGCATAACTACACAAATACACATGTATACATGCATATATATACAAAACCAGAACTAAAATTCTCTCATAAAATCTATTAAATTTGTTGCTTGGGTTCCGTATATAGTATCTTAAGGTTTAGTATTCTGTAATTCAAAAATAATTATAAGTTTTCTTGAAAAAGAAACAAGAAATTGATGTGGACTGAAAAATGAAGAAGGAAGAGGCTCGATGGAGAAGAAGAAGAGGAATAGAAGACAAGCGCAAATTTATCAATTTATAGGGTCCAAAGTTCTATTTTTCAAAGCCCAAACCGAAAATACCTAAATTCAAAATTTTTGCCAAAAAAGTTTTTGTTTTGACAATAACCCACGTTAGTTATATCCTTTGCAACCAAAAATATATAGTAACACGTAGAACAAGCCATTTGCTTGTTGTATTTATTTAAATAACTGAGATCTAAGTTTGCCCTTTGTAGCAAATTGTAACAATGAAGCCCCATCATAGCATAGAGGATGAAGAGTCACTTCAACAATCCCAATCTTCGAAGTCGAATGTCGCCAATCCATTAATACTGTATAGTAAGGGAATACCTTCTATCTCGAATCGAATCCTTCGTAGTTTGACACTTGATGCCAATGTCCATATATTACACTTGACAACTAGTATTAACTCGATAATCGTGGATGTTAGAACTCTCACTAGGTAGGTTTTGTGTTTAGATTTGGTTTTATACTTTTTTCTTTTTTAAGAACAATTTTTTTTTTTCTAAAGGGAGATTAACTGTGATAGGTAAGAAATTAGGTGTTATTAAGAGAACACGACAGAACTTTTTTTAATTACTGTTGTATTTTCGATTTTTTTTATTACCCAGCGTGCCCCTACTAAACGTTACCGGAAAAAACGTAATTTCAAGGAATTCCACTGCCACGTCAGAATTTGCTGACGTTGATTAAATGAACTCAGCCGTAACGCGATACAACGACAGTTACGGCTGAGTTACGGTATGTTGCGGCTGACTTACGACAAAAATATATGAGTCATAACAAAACGGCGAAGTATGAGTATAACTCAGCCAGACGTTACGGCTGAGTTGTAAAATATTGTCTGAGTTATAGTATAACTCAGGCAACGGTATGGTTGAGTTAAGGATGGTCGGCCGAGTTATAAGAAGTTATACGATAACCCAACCAACACTATGGCTGAGTTATGAGAAAAAGGCTGACTTATTTCCTCGAGACGGCCGAGTTATAGTTTTGAACAGCTTAGTTATGGAACGATATGACGGCTGAGTTATGGTCGAGTGTTATAAATCAGCCGCTAATAGTTGGATTACGATATAACTCAGCCATGTTATGGCTGACTTATTTTCAAAAGATTAATTACTATAATATCATGCAGTTATGGCCGAGTTGTTGAACGTTACGGTTGAGTTAGTTGAGTTACGACATACCACGGCTGAATTAACTTTGTTTTTTTTCCTGTTTTAATTACTGTAATAGTATTCATGTTGCGGCTGACTTAAAGATTTGCTTCATGGCTGTGTTATGAACTGTTCGTTTGGTGGCTGACTTGCCACGTCATCACTTCAAAACGACGTCGGCTGTAATAATCCATGTCATCATTCCATGTCAGCATCCTCGACGGAAATACGAAACGTCCCTTGCTTCTTTAACTCGTTTTCCCAGACTATGTTCACCGCCTGAACGTTACAACATCACCGGAACTTTCTTTTCTTCATTCATCTTCTCATACATCTTCAATTTCTTTCATCTTTCTCTTGATATGGCTGGTCCCGTTACGGTCATAGTTGTTTCCGGTTCGTGGGTAAAGAAACAGAGATTCGTATTTAACCCCGACGAAAGAGGGTGTAGAGTTGTGCAGCTATAAGCGGAAAGAGCAGTTTACGATAGTCTTTTGAAGATGGTGGTCTACGCTAACACTCGCGGTAGGCCAACAATACCGTAGCAAATTCAAGTTGGAGTATCGACTCAAACTTCTTGCGATAAGGGATGGATTTGATTTTGATGTACCAACTTCTATTAAGACTACAGTATCTTACGAGTGCTTGGTGGATATATGTCTTTGGAGGGTTCGTGCATCTAGACAAGGAAATGATCCTAATTTTCATGTTTATATATACGATTCGGAACACACATGTTTTGTAACGGAATGTTCTGGTCGATCCCGACAAGCAACACCTGATGTTCTGGAAGTTCTTTACAGGGACTATCTTGGTGACGTTGGTCCGGATGTTAAACCAAAATCAGTCGGAATAATCATCACTAAGCATTTTTGAGTAAAGGTAATTACAATGTTTCAGCTGACTTACTATTTATCTGTTGGCTGACTTATAGATATTTTATGGTTGACTTATTGATATAGTATGGCTGACATATAATTACATTCCGGTTGAGTTATGACTTTAAAGGCTGACTTAAGATCACTTGGTGGCTGAGTTGTGGTATAGTTTGACTGCGTTGTAAATATATTATGGTTGACTTATCTATTAATATGTTTGTGTTAACAGATGAGTTATTTGAAGTCATACAAGACGCTCAGGTTTGCAACGGAGCTCACTCTGGGAACCCCTGATAGTAGTTTTGAAGAACTGCCTTCTTACCTATACATAATAAGACGGGCAAATCTGGGTACAGTCGTGTGTCTTCAAATTGATGAGAGTGGAAGATTCAACTATATGTTCATTGCATTTGGTGCCAGTATCGCTGGGTTTCATTACATGCGCAGAGTTGTTGTTGTCGACGGTACCTTTCTCCATGGTAGTTACAAAGGGACGCTCTTGACAGCCCTTGCTCAGGATGGTAATTTTCAGATTGTTCCGTTAGCTTTCGGTGTAGTTGACACTGAAAATGATGATTCTTGGCGTTGGTTTTTTACGCAACTCAAAGTTGTTATTCCTGATGCAATGGACTTGGCGATAATCTCGGACAGACATAAGTCAATAGGTGAACTGTATCCGTTGGCTGCTCGTGGGATTTGTACTTATCATCTGTATAAGAACATTTTGGTAAAATTCAAAGGAAAAGATTTGTTCCCTCTGGTAAAAAAAGCGGCAAGGTGTTATAGGCTGAATGATTTTACTAACGCGTTCAACGAGATTGAAGAGCGTGATCCTCTACTACATGCATACCTCCAAAGAGCGGGTGTTGAAATGTGGGCGCGTCCTCATTTCCCCGGTGATAGATACAATTTAATAACTACGAATATAGCGGAATCAATGAACAGAGCACTGTCACAAGCCAGAAATCTTCCCATAGTTCGATTGTTAGAAGCGATAAGACATATGATGACAAGATGGTTTGCTGAACAGAGAGATGATGCGAGCAAACAGCATACTCAGCTCACACGTGGTGTTGAGAAACTCTTACAGGTAACTCAGCTGTAACTAGTGCATAACTCAGTCGTCGAATAATGATAACCCAGTCATAACGAGAATAACTCAGCCATAAAGGGAATAACTCAGCCATAACGTATTTGTTTTGTTTCTTGTCTCTTCTCTCTAATAGACCCGCGTCACCTCGTCAAGACTTCTGGATGTACAAACGATTGATGCTTCCCGCGTTCAAGTAGCTTATGGAGCATCTTTGCATGTTGTAAATGTGGATGAAAAGAAATGCACATGCCGTCTTTTCGACAAAGAGAAATTACCATGCATCCATGCAATCGCAGCTGCAGAGCATATGGGTGTGTCTCGTATATCCCTGTGTAGTCCTTATTATAAGAGCAGTCATTTGGTCAATGCGTACGCTGGTGCAATCATGCCTTCAGATACAGAAGTCCCTGTTCCTCAAATTGTAATTGACCAACCGTGTTTGCCTCCGATTGTTGCGAACCAGCCAGGCAGGCCCAAGAAACTAAGGATGAAATCAGCACTAGAAGTTGCCGTTGAGACTAAACGCCCTAGGAAGGAACACGCATGTTCTTGATGTGAAGAAACAGCGCGCAATGTTAAAACTTGCCGTGCATAGTACTGTTTGTACTCTGTATGTGTCTTCTTTCCCTTGTTTGGCAACCGTGGTATGTATTTCATGACATTGTAGACTCTAAGTACCGTAATATTGCTATTTATTTAACATTCCGACTAAGTTATTTGCCAAAATATTCTGGCCGTTTTACATGTTACGTCTGAGTTATTTAAATAGGGAGGTCGAAAGGTTCGGTCATTTTACATGTTATGGCCGAGTTATATAATTAGGGAAGTCGAAAGGTTCGGTCATTTTACATGTTATGGCCGAGTTATATAATTAGGGAAGTGGAAAGGTTCGGTCATTTTACATGTTATGGCCGAGTTGAGTTTATTTTACCTGTTACGGCTGAGTTATAGATAAACTATGTTAACTTACGACTGAGTTATATTCGTATTATGTTATTTAGTGGCTGAGTTATTTAATTAAATACGGCTGAGTTATCAAACTGAATTTTGAAGGCAAAGACAAAATGAAGTTCCCAGAAATAGTTGTTTGAAGGATACATTGGAGGAAATGAAAAGTAAACAATGGTAATAACTCGATTCCTTCCATCTTGCATTACTCGAGGACCATTTTTAACTCTTGCACTTCTTCGATATTGGGGTCGACAGTCACATCTGATATCCCGGCATAATTTTGGAACTTCACGTGTTTGAGGCCAGTATGATACCTAAAGATCTTCCACCATGTGAGTGCAACAAATATATTGTCAATAACAATACTGTCATTGCGAAAAGATCGAAATTTCCTATGCAAGTCAACCGCCAATTCGCCAAAAGCCTCACATTTCAACCTCTCCTTACTGAAACATATAAAACAGTGTTACAATTATACCCCTCTCAAGAAAAATACATGATGAAAAGAAAGAAATTTAGAAGTAAAGAAACAAAAGAAATTATACTATTTGTCCATAATCTCGAAGGTAAGTCTGAATCCGTCCATCTCCCAACCATCTTCTGTAATATTTCTCAGACATCCGACATCGACGAGTGCACCAACCAAATCAGGGAGTATGAAATAAAGATTAAAAACTGGCATGTGAAAGTATGAAATTTGCATTAGATACATATTACTTACCGACCAAATTTTCAGTATGAGCGGTGTCTTCAATAATGTAGTCAAAAGGTGTGAATCTGTTAAATAATACAGTTTCCCTTGGGTCGGAATGAGTTACCTCAGTTGCATTCATGAGCTCAATCATGTATTTGTGGGTTGTTGATCGGACAAAACCACAGTTTTCGATGACACCAAAGGTTCTGATTTCTTTCCACTGATTCTCTTCAAGCATGTCGTAGTAACGTTGAAAAAACCGACTTTCGATTATAGCTTCAATTTGGATACCCTATGAAAACAACATTGGAGGGTGAGTTATATAGGGAATAAGACAAGCACAAGGTTAAGTATGACTCGTATCACAAGTGAAGATTCCATTACCCACTCATCGACAAAGACGACCCATAGTTCGAATGAGTTATCTGTGAAAAACGAGATGTACATCCTAAAAACCATAACACAAATCGTCCAGCAAGTTATGCAAGGATTCAAGTCGCGGAGGCCGTCGTAACCCATGGTGAAATTCTGAGTCGTTGAAAATTAAAGAAATATTTTGAACTCGTTAGCTTCTGTTTGTGAGAGTTTAGCCTTCTGGTGTTTATGGGAGAAGCCGATTTTATAGGCGTATTAAACCGCTGGTAATTGGGCCGGAGATAACCGTACCTCGGTTAGTCAGTAAATCGAATTGAACTTCATGTTTTTATTGACAACTCAGCCGTAATGTTGTTTAAATCAGCCATAACAAGGACGATTTATCGCCAAACTCAGCCGTAACACGCAACCTTTCATATTCCTTGACTTGTCTTTTTTAATAATTCTTGACAACTCAGCCGTAACATTGTTACATGTCTTGAGTGTAACTCAGCCGTAACGAATATATTTTGCCGCCAAACACAGTCGTAGCACGGAATATTTTCCCGCCAAACACGGAACCTTTCGCATTCCTTTACTTGTCCTTTTTAATAATTCTTGACAACTTAGCCGTATAATAGTTACATGTCTTGAGTGTAACTCAGCCGTAACGAATATATTTTGCTGCCAAACACAGCCGTAGCACGGAATATTTTCCCGCCAAACACGGAACCTTTCGCATTCCTTTACCTGTCCTTTTTAATAATTCTTGACAACTCAGCCGTATAATAGTTACATGTCTTGGGTATAACTCAACCGTAACAATATATTTTGCCGCCAAACTCAGCCGTAGTACGGAAATTTTTCCCGCCAAACGAACAGACACGGAACTTTTCGCATTCCTCTACCTGTCTTTTCTTTTCTATATATCAGTTACTTGAACTCATCATTTAGACGTCTCATCCTCACATCTTAACGACATGGTGCCTCACATCGACGGACAGTTTCTAAGAGATGTCGAAGTCGTGCTCACTGCTCCTGATCGTGCAGATCTCCCAGTTCTAAACCTTGGATTGGGTACATGGGTCGACAAAACCACTGTTACGTGGTTCAAATTCAATCACCAACTAGCTGTCGCGATTGGTGATATACTCCAGCGCAACTTTCACCATGCGTGGCCGACGTACCAGATGATTCCCGTTGTTTTCAAGGCAAGATGGTTTTTCCTCCTCACGATAAGCATCGAGTTTTTATATAAAGCACTTTCTGTAAACCGTAGACCAAATTCTTACTATTTGCTCTCTTTTTAGCGTATGCACACCTGGGATTCAAGGCACACGCTGACGGTGTGGACGCAGTTTAATTTGGTGGCTAGAACGTTGTACCGGGACAATATGCGGGCGCTGAAACGAGATGGGCGCGTGGTTTAGATAAGCCGAGGTGGATGACGACAACAGTTTGGAATGATTTGGTGGACATGTTTACTGAATTTGGCCCAGATGATGTTGGTTTCATGTCTTGAATGCTTTTGTGTCTCTTACTTATCGTCCCTTTATCTCATTCCTATGAACTCAGTATGTTATCTACGATCGCCTTCTCAGTAAAGTCAGTTGTTATCGCTTGAGGTTACTTGTTAAATTTTATCATAACTCAGTCATAGCGTATGATTAACTCAGTCATAACGTATAATTAACTCATCCACAACATTATAATAACTCAGCCGTAACCTATATTTCCGAAGACACAACATATATTAACTCAGCCACAGCGTATGATTAACTCAGCCACAACATTACCAGTATAACTCAGTCAACGATATTGGATTAGCTTGGCCGAACACAAAGTTCCATTTCATTGCAAGCTACTACTTTGAACCAAAAAAACGAATTAACCCTATACGCTGAGAAAAACATCAAACACATAATGGATTCCAGTAGCTAGCAATTCATACAAACATAAAACAAACTAGTAGCCAAGAAAAAGCCTCTGTTCGTTGATTTTTGGGAACATTAAGATACCAAAAACAATGACAATGATAGTAAAGGCAAGACAAAAGCAGCAAAGTTTGATCATCAATTTCCATATCTGGTTTTCCCTTTCGCTCCTCATTACTTTTTCCTTCAGTTCTTTCACCATCGCCTGTAACGCTTCTAGCTCGACAGCAACCTCGGACTTGGCCGCGCTTAACTCACTGTCCATGACGGACAATTTCGGCCAACTGTCTACAACCACTTCGTATGTACCATCTTCGACCCATTTAAACAAATGGTCCTGCATATTCAATCACATCCGCAATTAACATCGAAACCAATAAAACCCTCAAATCAATTATATACTTACATCTTTACGCGTAGGACAACGGAAGTATGGTCTTCCAGGGTTCTTTGCGTACGTCGATGTATAGATGACCACGTCTAATCCGCAATGACACTTCGATGGTAACCCACGTCCCCAACGGCTGACGGATTGCGTACTCGCAATCGAGTTCTCGGAATTGCTACTCATTTCTTTAATTTTTAGCTGGGAAATTCGGAAACGAAAAGCAAGAAGAAGCTCCGGATCTGAAATCAGAAATTGGAATTTTATAAATTAGGGTTTCGTTTTGGGGATTTATAAGTGTGTCACTACGACGACGTATCTGGTCAATAACGGAGACTCTGTAACAAACCGACGTCGTATCTGGTCAATAGCGGAGAATATTTTTCTCTGCATTCTAACATAACTCAGCCACAATATAGGAATAACTCAGCCATCACTTTGTTATAACTCGGCAAAACCCTGAAAGTGCTTTTCTTGAGCCAACAGTTGTGAAAATCAAGTAATTAACATATCATAACCACATTCCAACTAGTGGAACCGTGAAACTAGCGCATATCCTATAAACTTTATCCAACATCCTACTTTGTCCAACATCATACTATATCCAACAACATACTTCCTAGAGGTTTTGACAGACCATGTTTTGTCAATCGACACTTGCTGAAAATAAAAGTTATTTTCTGTTTTCAAATTGCACATCTTGACGCTACTAATATAACCAACAATTTGGTGGCTGGTTTGATATATCATAATAACATATGGTATCTCATAACTCGGCCAAAATACGAAATCTTATTGCATAACTCGGCCGTAACGTTATAATATTCCACGTCGAAACAGAAAATTTGATTATTGGAGGGTTTAGTTAAGGAATAATTTCGAACTCGTTTGAATTATCATCTGTTGATGTGTTCGTGCATCTATGAAACCAATCATTATTCGCGGTTCCCTATTAAGACTTTTTTTTTAATCTCGAGAATAACATAATAATTGTTTCTCGATAAACTCAGCAAAAGCAAAACACATCAATATTCTGACTGATTTGAGGACATCAATCGAACCAACAATAATGCTTGTATTCAAATCTCATAATAACATTTGGTTTTCTTGTATGTAGTTCGAACAATCGAAATCTTCGAACATAACTCAGCCACATCACATGCATAACTCAGCCATCACTTTGTTACAACTCGGCCAAACCCTGAAAGTGCTTTTCTTGAGCCAACAATTGTGAAAATTAAGTAATTAACACATCATAACCAAATTCCAACTAGTGGAACCGTGAAACTAGTTCATATACTATAAACTTTATCCAACATCCTACTTTGTCCAACATCATACTATATCCAACAACATACTTCCTAGAGGTTTTGAAAGACCATGTTTTGTCAATCGACACTTGCTGAAAATAAAAGTTATTTTCTGTTTTCAAATTGCACATCTTGACGCTACTAATATAACCAACAATTTGGTGGCTGGTTTGATATATCATAATAACATATGGTATCTCATAACTCGGCCAAAACACGAAATCTTATTTTATAACTCAGCCGTAACGTTATTTGATTATTGGAGGGTTTAGTTAAGGAATAATTTTGACCTCGTTTGAATTATTTTGAATATTAATTACGGGCGTGTATACCTGTGCATGTGGACCAAATCATTACTGGCGGTTCCCCATAAAGTTGCTGTTTGTTATCTCGATAATGATATAATAAATAATCTCGATACATCCAACCTAAAGCAGCACGCTAAGTAGTAACATACTGTATGACGACATAACTCAGCCACAAATCAGTGAAAACCCAGCCGCAATGCTATGACAAGTCAGCCACTTCTAAATTTATTCTGCCAATACAAAGACGCCGTCGTTTGATTAGTAAATTTTGTGGCAGACACGACTATATAGAACCAGTGCTTTAGTACCATACTAATTGCAGTGAAGATGATGGCTCAGAGATCTCTTTTCCAAGGCGAATCTAGTGATGATGAGGTATTTATCTCCACATTTGAATAGTACAAATCGTTACCCATCTAACGTCGAGTATATCATGTTTGTGTTAATGTAGGAGCTCGACCGTATGGAAATAAGGATGCGAACGAGGTACGGCGAAAACAGGAGGCGCGATAAGGGCGTTCCGATCGAGTGTGATTGCAATGCTAAGGTTGTCGTTGCCACTTCTCTTGATCCTGTTACAACCGAAAAACTTTTTTTCAGTTGTCCGTACGAAATATCAGATGTAAGCATCTTTTCTTGAGTTAATGTTCTTTATTTTATTTCTTTCATTTTGTATCCCTATGAATCAACCTCCTGTTTTTTTTTATAAGGGTCCCGGTCAAGGATGTGGTTTCAAGAGATGGTGGACTGTTGCATTGTGTGACGAGTTTGACATGATAAAAGAGGAGACGAGTGAGATGAAGAAGGATCTGGAAGCAGCCAATAAGCGCGTCGAGTCTCAGGCGGAAAAGATCTTTCTTATGGAAAAGAAGTTTGAAACGCTAGAGAAGAAGTATGAGAGCTTGAACAAGTATCTATGATCTTAGCTTAATCTGTTTTTCTCAATTTGAACTTCTTTGTACTGTCAATTATCATTAAGTCAGCGAATTGTGCGATTATAACTCAGCCACAACGTACAATCGAATTAAATTTATAATAACTCGGCTGTTACGTTAGACTAACTCATCCACAACTCAATACTATCTCAACCAACGTTGAATTAAAATATAATAACTCAGCCGTAACGTTAGATTCACTCAACCATACATCAAGTTAATGTACGATAAGTCCGCCTTAACGTTAGAATAACAATGATTGAGTCACATGTTTAACTCAGCCAAACATCAAGTTAATCTACGATAAATCTGAAAGACAGAGTTTTGTGAATCACACACGCGAGTATAAAATAAAAAGTGAAGTTTGAAAATTGAAAAGACAGAGTTTATGATAACATAGGATAAGGAGTACTGGAATCCAATAACATACATATAATATAATTGAAAATAAAAAATGAAGATACAATCACATCAATCGCCATCTTCATTCTTCATCGGACTCCGAAATTGGACGTCCGGTGGATCCATACCCCAGTTTCTCCCAATCAATACTACTCACCGGGCGTTCACGCTGCTCTGTGTAGGCCTTGCCAACCTGCTCCAGCACTTTCTCGATCTCCTCCCCCACGTTAAATCCGTCCCCCATCCTCTGCACTCTCCTTAAGACCTTAAGTTTTGCTTTCTTCTCATGCAGTTTGAGATCGAGCAAGTGTGCTTCCGCCGTCTCCCTTATGTTGCTCCTGATGTAAGAGATGACGGATTTGAAACGCTTCTCCTGTTCATACAGCTTTAGGGTGGGGGTGTCATCCACAGACGGCCACTTGTTGGGACCGTCATCCACACACCGCCGCTTGTTTGAACCTGAACCTGATGCATCCATGATCTCGGAATGGTTTTGTTTCTCAGAGAAAGGACAAGAGAAGAATGAAGAGTTGTAGTTGCTAAGAATCGACAAGTGAAAAGACAAGAGGAAACCAGTGTATATATATATAGTCCTCTAACGACGTTTGGTCCTCTAACGTAACGACGTTTGGTCCTCTAATGACGTTTGGGTTCTTGACTATTCAGGTGTCGTAAACCGGTGTATGTATAGTCCTAAAGTAACGTCTGGTTTATTTGATGGGAGGGAAGTTTGGGTTTGACAAGTCAACCACCACGTTATACAAACTCAGCCATCAAACGATTTGTGTGATGACAAGTCAGCCACCGCGTTATAATAACTCAGCTAAACATCGAATTAAACAACAATAACTCAGCCGTGTAGCACGATTTGAGCGATGATAAGTCAGCCTTCACGTTAGCATATATCAGCCGTAAAACGAATCGAGCGATGATAAGTCAGCCATTACATTGGTTTTTGTTATAATTAACATAATAATAGATTCATACAGACATAATTCTGGTTATAAATCCTAAAGTGTCAATATTTAGTACAATCACATGCTAAAAATCCCAAAAGACACAGACATGTTCGAAAAAGCAAATCATGTCTCAAAAAACCGAATGAGCATTCTGTGAGGTAGTTCATCGTAGATCTCTGTTGCCATCCTAACCCGTAGCCCCTGGATATTTGAATCAGTAAGGCCATCAAAAGAAACACCAAGCAATAAACATTCAAGAATCTTTAACGTGTAAACGCCGCAGTCCCCAGTGATAGTATTCTGCGGGACCCTTGTAATGTTCCTCCGCCGGAATGAAAATTGGTCGTATTGCGGGACACGGACTTCGGGAGGGATAAGTTAGCTCATGATCTGTGGAATCATCCTCGTGAACGGTCTACAATGTTCCAGGATTTTTCCATCGCTTTTCTTTGTATGACATCCGATGATGCAATCATAGCAGTCCACGTGACACCTAGGCAAGTCCACGTGAAGAGTCACCCAATGATTACCTCCGGTTTGGAGGATAGTATACAAGTGATCCACATCTGTTATCCACTTCTTGTTTGTCGGGTCTTCTCCAGCCGTACCGTTGATCCAACCTTCATACGCGGTACCTTTGAAAGAAACCCTCTTCGGCTTCATCGTCTACTGTGTGTAATCCCTAGTCCACATTGACGTGAACCACGGGTCTAGAATCATGATGCGTTCGCTGTAGTATGGGGTGGGATCTCGCAGGAGCCTCATGGTGAGGATTTTCACATACGCAGCAATGTGCTGGACAAAAATAAAACCAAGACAAAACACAACATTAACTTAGCCGTAACCAAGTAAAACTCAGCCTTAACACCTAAATAAATCTGCCATTAGCTAAATTAACTCAGACAGAACGACACGATAACTCAGCCATAACCTTAGACAAACTCAGACAGAATATAACAATAACTTACATCGTAAGTCAGCCATTATCTACTTTAACTCAGACAGAACGACACGATAACTCAGCCATAACATTAGCCAAGCTCAGACAGAATTTAACAATAACTTACATCATCACCCAGCCATCCATGTTTCGGGTCTGGCCAGTCCTTTCTTTCGGCCATGATAACAGAGTAGAACAGCACCTTGTCCATCCCATATTCCAAAGGTTGTTTGCTAACAAATAGTAAAGAAAGTTAATATAAACAAATAGTGTAAGCATGTCGTATTTATCAACTTAGTAATGTATAAAAGGCCATACCATTCGGGACTTGTCAAATAAGCCTTAAGCTTCTACAGTTTGGCCGGATTAACGGTGCAAGAGGATCATAGATTGCTCGTGAAGGCAGACAACCCTTTCTCATTCAGCTCAGCCTGTTGTCTCCAATAACTGGAAAAGTGTGAGTGGGCATAGCTTCGGGGTTAATCAATGAGCTCCCATCCGGGACCAGCTTAACAGTTTTGAGCCGAATTTCTTTTAAACTCTTTAGCCTCTCGGTTTCCTCCTCATCTTCATCAGATTCAAGAAGCATTTCATTATACTCGGATACAACCTTATCCGTGACATCCGAATCTTCCTCAGCTTTTTCCTTAGCTTCAATAGATGGTTTTGGTTTCTTTATTGTAATCTTTGGCACAGTAGGAGGCACCTTTTTAGGCTGCTGCGAAGGCTTTCTTCCTCTTCTCCCTGGCGGTTTCTGGATTAGCTCATTTAATGTTTTCTCCTTTTTTTGCTTTGGCACATTTGGGGATTGTGGCTTCCTAGAGCGTAAACGGCGGTTGAGAGGAGAAACAGTCTCAACGAAATCAAAATCAGACACAATGGAGACCTTATCAAATTCTCCTTCAAGATTCCTACTTACCCCAACATCAGCTTGTTTCGACTACATAAACGTAACGAAAACTCAGGCGTTAAATAATGAAAACTCATACCTATGTATAAATATAACTCAGTCATAACTAACTAAACTCAGCCGTATCATAATCATATACCTCAGCCATAACTAACTAAACTCAGCCGTATCATATTCATATAACTCAGCCATGACTAATTAAATTTATAACTCAGCCGTGTAATATTCATATAACTCAGCCATAACTAACTAAATTTATAACATGAAAACAACTCAGCCATAACTAACAAACGTTTATAACTCAGCCGTAAAATATTTAGATAAGTCAGCCGTAAAATATTCAGATAACTCAGCCGTATAATTCAGATAACTCAGCCATAACTAACTAAAAGTTATAACGCAGCCGAATAATATTCAGATAACTCGGTCATAACTAACTAAAAGTTTACCGGAGGAGGACTAGGAGTAGCAGATTGGTTATTTGTAGGTTTCTTTGGAACATCTGGTGTCTGTTGAGTTTGGGCCTTAGGATTGTCTTGCTGCGTTTGGGGCTGTGTTTTGGCTAAAAACATATCTCTAATATATATGCTTGATTTTGAGTCAGATATGGCCTTCAGCTACTCTTTAATCTGTTTGACATCGTTCTCAATCGATCCAAACCTTCCTTCAAACTTTGCTTCAACCCTCGATTCGATTTGACCTCCAATCACATCCAGACGGGAGAACATTTCTTTTATGCTAGTATCAACGGTGTCAAACCTTGAGTTTAAGGGAGAGATCAAGTTGGACACCACATCCACGAGCGACTGCTGTTCTCCCTGACCATCCTGCTCACGAGAATGAACATCCTCGTCCTCATCAGATTCGACAGCTACTTCCTTCTTCTTCTTCTTCTTCTTCTTTTCTGCATCTTTCTCACGAGAATGAACATCCTCACTGTGAGAGACCTTCTGCTTCTTTGCGGGAGTTTCAGACACCTCCTCTTCTTTATCTTTTACGAGTTTCTTCTTCTTCTCACTCGTCTTCACATCCCAATAACCTTTAACAAGCTTAAGCTCGTGTAAGTCTTGGATCAAGTTATCCAGTGCTGGGTCTTCTAATTAGTCTGGCCAAGAATGAAACAGCTCGCTTAACTCAGCCTTTTCAACCATTGTACGAACACGCAGCTACAACACAAGAGATAATAAAACCCATCAGTATGTTTAACTCAGCCATCACTTAAGATAACTCAGTCGTCACTTAAGCTAACTCAGCCATTACAGAACATATCTCAGTCGTCACTTAATATAACTCAACCATTATAGAACATAACTCGGTCATCACATAACATATTTGCCAAAAAAAAAAGAGAACATAACTCAGCCTTCACAGAAAATAACTCAGCCTTCACATAACATACTTGACAAAAAAACAAAACATTAACTCAGCCGTAACATAAATATTTGATAAAAAACAGAACATAACAGAGCCGAAACCGTACCTCACCATCATTCGCTTTGATATCTTCAGCAATGGCCGATTCTATAGTTGCACGGGTACGGCTGCCACCCCATCTAAGCAACGGAATCTCATCCGCTTTAACAACGTTCCCAAAACGCTCGGCGATGGTGATGATTGAATCATACGCCCAAGCCTGCAACACGAAAACCAGACCACTGATGGTGTACGTCTTGCCAATATGCCTCAACAACTTTATAGAAACGACAAGGGCTTCAAATGCTTCCCGACCCCATGGATAAGTCTTCATGGCTTCGTCATCGAAAACTCTTTTGGCACTCTCAAATGGTATCCTAGAGTTAGTATGCAAGCCAAAAAGTCCAATGGATAGAAGAGTCAATAAGCCAAACCATCTACGCTTTTCATGAGGCCAAGCTCTGCACATTACTAAGCCCTGCCTAAGTTCATCTAGATTAGGACCTTCACCGGTTGGCACACGCAATTCCCTGAAGAACACTTTGTAGTCAGCTTCAGGCCCAAACTTTTCTGTAGGCAGTTGATCTATATTTAAACCCATGATATGATGAAATTCGTTCAATCCAAACCGGATGGGTTTACCAGCCAGGATACACCAAAGCTCCTTCTTCAGTATTCTCAGCTGTCTGCATAGTAGATAATGTACGGTCTTACCAGACCATAGAAAATGACTATCAACAAGCTTAGCAATTAATCCAGGCTCTGTCTCTTTCAGTTCTGCCCATATATCTTTTCCTATTGATTCTCTAATTGCAGGGAACTCTCCCAGCTTTATGTTGTGATTAATGCCTTTACCCTCCAGATTAGAATCCTCCTCTTGGTAAAGTCTTGGAGGGTACTCCCTTGCTTGGTCTTCAGACATTTATATAACCATAAATCAGCCGTAAGCATTCCATAACTCAGCCATAACATAAAACAAACTCATCCACAGATACCATAACTCAGGCAAAACATAAATCTAACTCAGGCATAGATAACATAACTGTGTCATAACATAAACCAATCTCAGCCACACATAACATAACTCAGCCATAAGATAAATCTAACTCAGCCATATCTTAACAGAAACTCAGTCAAACCATAACATAACAACAACTCAGTTAAAACATAAACCAGACTCAGCTATATCAAAACAGAAACTCAGCCATAACATAAACAAACTCAGCCGTCATATAAAAGAAACTCAGTCATCGATGTAAGGTTAAACCATAACTCAGTCACAACATAAAACAAACTCAGACACGGATGAATTGATAAATCATAAATCAGTCGGAAAACAAACAGTAACTCAGCCGTCAAATCAAATAGATCTAAGAAATCAGCCACCATATGTCAATCAACGACGACGTTAAAACCCAGCTTTAAAAACCATCGTTACGCATCGGAAAACGATTTTAGTGACGGGAATCACTTGCGATTGAACTTAGATGTCTGAGTCTTACTTAATAGAAACATACTCACCGGAACTTAGATGTCGGATGTGCCTTCGCACTTACGGAAATGCGACTCCGGCGTCTGAATTTCGGCCGGAACAGACGAGAAAATAGCAAAACGGCGAAAGAGAACGATTTCGTTCCGTCGAGAGAGAAAGAGGAAGAAAGCGACAGTTTTTTTTTTTTTGGGAGATGATGAACAGTAACGCCAAGAAAAAGAAACCCGAACGTTATGCGGTTTGGAGATGATTAATGACGTGGATTATGGTAATGACATGTATAATCACTGTTTTTTCATTTAATTTTTAGTTAAAAACGAATTAAATAATAATAATTAATTAAAACTAATTAGGGGTATTAATTATAATTACACAATTACTGAAAACATCTAAATAATAAAAAAAAGATGTGTTCTATTCTAGGAATAAACATACAAATGTTTTCAATCTTAGGAATTATTTCTTTTATAAATTGCCCAAAACTTCTTTATAGAAACTAAATCCAACGGGAAAAAGATCGGAAATTTCCTTCTTCTATTTATTAACGTTGTTGTACTAAAGGTTGAATTGATAACAAACTCAAGATGAGAAATAACAAGAACAAGTTGAGAAGGATTCAAATTTGTTAAATAAAATTGGGCATTGGGCTTGATGACCTTTCCTCTGAAATCGATAATGGGCATTATCCGAGCCGGACGGACATCAAGTACAAAGCCCAACACCATTAATCTCTTTCAGCTGTACAGAAAAACTCCAGCCCTATCCAAGTTATTGTGATTGGTTGAGTTGGGAATTAGTTGCGAGTTGCGACTCTTTGTTGAACAAAGAAACATAAGACATAAGGAAAAGCAATAATAGTCTGACTTAATTAAGACAATATAAGAATTGAGTAATCTAATAGTGGTGACATATAGATTGAAGAAACCTATGCAAAAGATAGACTATAATTGACAAGGAACCTATACACATATTCAAGAAAACAAAACCTAGATACAGTAGTTACTAATTAACAATAATATTTACCAAAAATAAAACTCTTAGGCTCCGGATACAGTTTGGTCGGAACAATAAGAAAATACTACATGCACAATCTCAACCGTGGTTGGGTAATTCCACGTTATGACGACAAAGCGGACAAGTGTTCCGATTACTCAACCAATTCGAGATACACTCTTTATGGTAATAATGCCGACAAGGAAGCTCTGAGAGCCTCTCATTAGCAGCAAGCTCCTCTCTACATATAGCACAAACCACTAAACCTCTCTCCATCATTTCCTCAGCCGTAAACTCCACCACCGGAAGTTCCTCCCCTGCGTTAAGCCACCGCGTACAAGAGGATGAATTACCGAGAACTAGACCAAAGATTTCATCGTAAGATCCAAACGTGTTGACTCCATGATTGCTCCGTGAATCCAAGTAGTGGAGGTAACGGAGGTATTCGTCGTCAATTAATGTAGTGTCTGCTTCGAAATCTTCTTCGGTCGGAGTTTGGTCTGGTTCGGTGAGGTTTAGAGGAAGATGAAACTCCTCAGCCATTGATTTTTTTTTCCTTTTTCTTTTTGGGTGTAGATGATGATTGTACGAGAATGTGAAGATTGGGTTTTCGAGTATAAGAGAATATTTCGGCTCATATGATCCTTGCATGAGGACAAGATTTGAACACATGTCTTACGAGTGTGTCTCTTTTGTGGCCACGTCATAGAACTATTATAGCACCGACATATCAATAAAACAAAAAAAAATTCACAATTTTAAAAACCGGAATTAAAAAAATCAAAATTTTAGACAACGGTAATAAGAACGGTACATAATTAGAAAATTATATTTTAGAAAAAAAGTAAAAGAGAATGATAAAAGATAAAAATCTCTCTTGTAAAAATATTGGAATATTGTTAGAATATTATATATTTTTTACAATTACTTATATGTTTTGTGTTATTGTGTAATTATAATTAATACTTTTAGTTAGATTTTTTTTAATTAAGATTTTTTTATTATTTTTTTAATTAAAAATAATTAAGGAAATTATATTAATCTATGTCATTAAAAAAAAAAGCCACGTCATTAACGTTATTAAGAAGAACTTTTTGGTTTTCCTCTCTATTATTGTTTTGCAACAAATTTACATGCCACGGCTGAGTTATAATGGTTCACGGAAAACGAAAGATCGAGTAAATCTACTTATTACGACTTAGCTGTTACGATTAGACATATTGTTCATAGCCTTGTTCAAGAACATCTAGCTCAACTTTAACTGATGGCTCAACTCATTCAATCTATAGTCATCGAGTACCAACTTCACAAGCTTGTTGTGCGTTGTTTTCGCATCTATTTGCATAACTCTACACTCTTTATTGTTAGTGTTAAATACAAATTCTTTACTTCATTACCAACAATTACCGTAATCGAATCAATCATATTAGGAGAAAGATGAAAGAAAATGAAGAAGAATGAGGAAGACGATGACGAATTAGAAGTTCCGGTAATGTGAAAAACTCAAGTTAAGAAGACGAATTAAAAAAGGCGTTTCGTATTTTCTTTGATGATGATGACATAAAATGTTGCATCCGACGTTATTTTTTAATTGATGAAGTGGCAAGTAAGCCACCAAACGAACTTGCATAAATAAATCAGCCATCAAACAAAGCTATAAGTCAGTCGCAACATGTCGTTTAATGTCAAAGCTACAGTAATTAAAAAAACAAAAACACGGCAAGTTAATTTAGCCGTTTAATGTCGTAACTCAACAGAAATTTTTTAACTCAGTCGTTTCGTTTTATATGTCGGCCGTAATTGCATGATATTATAATAATTAATCTTTCACTATTAAGTCAGTCGTAACTAGGCTGAGTTATCCGTTAATTCAGCTCATAACGGCTGATTTATGACACTCGAACATAAATTAGCCGTAACGATATCCCACATCTAAATCGTCTTTGATAACTCAGCCAGCCATAAAAAGTTGACTCAGCTGTGTCGAGGGAATAACTTAGCCAAAATTTTGACCAATCAACCATAGGGTAAAAACTCTGCCGTAACTTAGGTTGGGTTATGCTCAAATTCTCATAACTCAGCAAATCTCATTAAGTCAGTCATAACGTAAGCTGAATTATTTCATAACTCAGAAAAATTTCATTAAGTCAGCCATGACTCGAGAGAGAGTTGTACTATAAGTCAGCCGTTTTCTCATAACTCAACCATTTTTTCTTAAATCAGTCGCACCATACCGTAGCTCAGCCATCACTGCCGTTGTAGCGCTTTACGGCTAAGTTCATTGATGTAGGTCAAATTTCCTTAAGATCACTCATTAAATAAGAGATTGTAGTACTTACGGGTCGAATTCCAAAAAGTTCTCGGATCACGCAATAGACTATTGTTTATTAAATTAAACTAAACTAATAGATTACAAAATAAGAAACATAGAAAAGCAATAAATATCAAGATGTAAGTCAGATGGGAAAAAAGTCAGGTTTAGGGTATTCTCAGGAAATAGAGATTAGTAGATCTACTGATAGCTAGGTTGTTATCGAACCATTCTTAAACTCAAACTATAGTATCAGAATAACCGGTGGTGTTCCGTGAAATTAACTATGCTTGGAGCTAAGATTCCCGGTGGCGTGCAGTGAAACCCTATTCCTAAACATGCATGCTAAACGAGTTCGATAAGTTCACCTTAGTAGATAGACCGATTCTTATTACACACCTATTAACCAGGCTCATCAAATAATAGTTTTGATAATAGATACCTATGGCGGGTGTAATACCCCTCACTAAGACTACAAATTGACCGAGGGATGGCTATCGAAGAACCATCAGCCAATATAGAAGAGAATGATTGTTGGCGATGAGCCGAAGTATTCTAGGATACTTTCAAGAGTTTTGATCGAGGGGGTTAACTATTATTAGGCGAACCATGATAGTCCATCCGTCTGTTGTGCGTTGCGTGAAACTCCGTAACGTTATGGCTTACGAAGGTTTGGAGCAGGTCATGCCCGGGCAAGCGCTACATGACGATATAGTATTGAGGGATGTAATCTCTTTTAGACTGTCGTGGTTGTTCAATTTATTGCTTGTGAATCTTGTGTTATTGATTCTTTGAGATTGGGGGTTGGGTTGGGTTATACTATTAGAATCCCGGATTTACTGACTAATGCTAGATTACTCAAGATTCTAAATTTGTTTAAGAGGTAACCTTTGGGAGCGAAGGATGTTAGGCCAACCGGTGTAGTTTGCATTATCTTTGTAAAGATATAGGTTTTGCGTATAGTATGTATAACTTGATATTTTCATTGATAGTAATAAAGCTATGATTTTAGTAAACCCATGTCTCCCATGATATAATTAGTCATGTCCGGACTATCATAACTCGCGTATCGCAGTACGGGTTGCAAAGCCTTAGGCCATGATAGCAAGGTAAACCGATTTCTCGCGGTTGGACGACTTTGGGCGAGCGGTCGTGTTCCATGAATTTGGGTTAGCCGCCTGCGAGAGTCAACTGTGATACTTCCAAATTTGTTCTTGGCCTAGAGCGGTTCAGGGGTGTTATAAGTATGGTATCAGAGCATGGTTAATTGATGCTCGTAAGAGACACGTGTTTTCAATATTTTATCGAGTCAAAGGAGTCACAAAGACAATTAGAAAACCGGTTATGTCCTTAGCATTTAGCTAGATGGGATAGGATTTACCCTTGGATGTTCGAAGCAGGTTTTTTACCAAAAGATGGAGATGACAACCTTGAGGAGGAATTTATTTTTAAATAGTTTTCTTTCCCCATTGGTTCATTCAAAAAGGAAACTGGCAAGACATTAGGTAGAGGCGGATTGAGAAGATAAACTTTAGGAATAGATTACCTTAAGCATTATGACCATGCAAGTCTTGGGCCAGGTAAGTATGGGTTTTATCTCACTTCTTTTATGGTGTTATATGTGTTGTTTATTTGTTTAAATTCAAGTAATCGTTTAGTTTTGTTTAGTGTAACAATATTTGGGGAAGGGTAACCCCATCCATGCGTTGTTAGATCGATAGGTTGGTTTTAAATTTTTGTTGTCAGAGTGAGTTGAGTGTTAGGATTAGTCTTTATGTAACCCTGAAGACTTCAACCTTAAAAACCTAGAGGTTAAGTAAACCGTAGTTGTTTAGGCCGACCATCCTTAACCTATAAAACCTGTGATAACTTGAGGCGTGTGGTGTGGATGAAGGCAAGATTGTGTGTTAAGCTTTTGAGCAACACACATGATATGTGAAAGGAAATCACATATACAGAAATGGAGTTGAAGAGTTCTAAGAAAAGTGGAGAGTGATGAAGTGAAGAAGGGAAGAGAAGTAAACAAATGATGAAAATGATGAAGACGATGAACCAAGAAGGTTATAGCTGAAGAAGAAAATAGCTAAAGTAAGAGAGTGTGAAAAATAAAAGACATACTTTACATAATGTAAAATTAAGTCTAAGGGGAGGAGCCGAATACACAAGTCATTAAGTCAATACAAGGGTATGAGGAGAATCACAAAACGAAGACGAAGCCCTTGAAGATTAGTCAAAGGGGATGAGTACCAGGACGAGAAGAACGGTGAGCCATAATTTGAAGCATGCAAGACCCAGATTCAAGGAGAGAAGTTCAAGAAGACAAGGAGTCTAAAGAAGTTGGCATAGGTTATGTTGTCAACATTTTGGAGAAGTTCTAGGTAACATTTCCCCTGAAAATTTGAGGACGAATTTTATTAAGGGGAATACCCCTCACCATGACTCCAAATTGACCGAGGGAAGGCTATCAAAGAACCATCAGCCAATATCAAAGAGAATAATTGTTGGCGATGAGCCGAAGTATTTTAGGATACTTTCAAGAGTTTTGATCGAGGGAAATTGCAAGATGAACAATGAAAATGGAAGTTGGGCGAGAGAAATCGAGTTTGGGGCGATGACATAGATATTCAGACGATCAGGGACGATGCAGGATCGGCCCGTGGTGAGCGATGGACGACCCTGGGCAATGCATGATTGATCCGCGATAGGTGTGTGATCGACGATTGGGCACGTCACTGATCAGCTTCCGATCAAGCAGGAGGGTAAGCTACTTGTCAGATTTGTGGTCAAGAAACGGCAACGTTGTTGAGCAGCTTAGGACCCAAGCTGTTGCATCATCGAACAGTTTCGGACGTATGGATTAGAACTGGTCGTGTCGTTGAGGTGCTTGTGGAGGAAGCAGCTTTGTCACTTGCTTAGCCGAATGTGTGGCTGGAGATGCGCCACCGGAACTAGCTCACACCTCTCCACCACATGTCGCCGAACGAAGATGGCTTGGTGTCCTGACGAACACATGTTGGTGCGACAGTTTTGCATCAATCGCCGCTGTGTCGCACCCGTAGCCACCCACTTTTCTGGCCTCCGTGGTCCATTCTCCACCACATGTTCCACGGACCACCAAACCCTATAAATAGGCCCCTTCCGCGCATTACTTCCTTCAGACCAAAACCAAGAGAAAATCCGAGAAAATGTTAGTTAGTCCGTGAGTGAGAATCTGAGCGTCGGGAGCGAGCAAATCGTCCCGAAAGAGCTTTCAGATAATGTCGAGGCTCTGCCGAGTAGCTTAGTTTGGCATCAAAGATAAAGTTAGTTTCCGATAGAGTCTCCGATCTAAGATAAGATCCAAAGCGTGTGTTTAGGGGGTGAGTAACCGAGCCGTGTGAAGTAACACACGGATTGGGTTTTAGTTATTATTTTTAAATTATGCATGAGGTTTCTAGTTTATACTTGGTATTATTTCATAATCATTTATACTTGGTTGATTGATTGGTTATGAAGTTTGGCTTAAGGATTGTGTAATCGTTATGCTGCCCGTTTGTTAGAGTAACCGTTATGCTGTCGGACAGCATATGATTATGGTTATATGTAATGATGTATAGCAATAGGGGGTTAACTATTGTTAGGCGAACCATGATAGTCCATCCGTCTGTTGTACGTTACGTGAAACTCCGTAATATTATGGCTTACAAAGGTTTGGACCAGGTCATGCCCGGGCAAGCGGTACATGACGTTGTAGTATTGAGGGGTATAATCTCTTTTAGACTGTCGTGTCTAGGAGTGTGGAGACCTCGCCTTGGGGGGGATATCATGAATTCGTAGAGGCCTGTTTAGCATGTCTAAATTGGGATTGATAGTGGTTGTTCAATTTATTGCTTGTGAATCTTATGTAATTTAATCGTTGTGATTGGGGGTTGGGTTGGGTGATACTATTAGAATCCCGGCCTTACTGAGTAATGCTAGATTACTCAAGATTCTACTTTTGTTTTACAGGTAACCTTTAGTGGGAGCGAAGGATGTTAGGCCAACAGGTGTAGTTTGCATTGTCTTTGTAAAGATATAGGTTTTGCGTATAGGTGGTATAACTCGATATTTTCATTGATAGTAATAAAGCTCTTATTTTAGTAAATCTCGTGTCTCCCATGATATAATTAGTCCTGTCGCCGACTATCATAACTCGCGTATCGCGGTACGGGTTGCAAAGCCTTAGGCCATGATAGAAAGGTAAACGTATTTCTCGCGGTTGGACAACTTCGGGCGAGCGGTCGTATTCAGTGAACCTGGGTTTGCCGGCTGCGGGAGTCAACCGTGATGCATTCGGATTTGTTCTTGGCCTAGAGCGGTTTGGGGGTGTTATAGCAGGTATATCTATTATCCGGAATCAAGTTCTAGTTAGTTACACTAGAACTAGCATTAAGAACAACTAAAGATGAAGAATTCTACAAATAACCTAACAAAGGGGCAATCTACTAAATCATCTATAACCCTAATGAGAAATCCTAAACCTAACTAGAAGACTAATCAAACATGGAGATTGTAGCAAATAACATGATTGAATAAGAAATCAATGAACAAAACAAGAAGAGATTAATGTTTAGAAGGATCTTCTTTAACGGAGTCTCCACAGGGTTTTGCTCCCAATGTACAAAAGAGAAAAGAAGATTAGCCTCTCCAAGCTTAGGTCTAAACAATGACCTTACAATCTATATATATAACCTAAAACGTGATGGGCCTTCTTTAGAAATAAGGAAAAGTTTTCGGCCGAATTTGGAAATCTTCAAAACTTAAATAAGTTGTGTCTTTGAATTGTCGTCAAGTATTGGTGTGGCTCGACACCAAGGGTAGTCTCAATCGACACCTACGCGATTTTTAGTCTCTAGATTTCTTTTGCAGCATAAGTTCTCTGTTTTCCTCCAGAATGCTCAATTATCTCCAAATGAATCCCAAACATTGAAAAACCTAAAAATGACTAGAAAAGACTCTACAAATAATAAATAGACTCTAAAACCTATACCTAAATCATAGCTAAAACAGTAAAAATAGGGATATATCATTTATTAATACACGTCAGCGATTACTGACTTGACGACGCGGTTTTTGCTGACATGGCAATGACATTCCTTGTAATTACGTTTTTTCCTGTAACGTTTAGTAGAGACACGATGGGTATATAAAATAGGGCCAAAATATGATAGTAATAAAAAATGTTTTGTATGGTTCTTGTAAATACACCTAATTTCTATAACATCCGAGTAACTCTCCCTAAAAGATATGGTTATTATTATTAGAACGGAAGAAAAAAAAAACCTTGGCGTGAAGCCACGCACTCCTCTCTTTTCTCTCTTTAGTTTCAAAGAAGCAAAGTAGATATACGGAAAACGTTGTATTGCCTCTCCGGTATGCTGTTTCCGGTGCCGGAGAGGGCTCCTTTTTTTTACTTCTCAGCTGTCTTTTCCTCCCCCTTTGGTAGGCTTTGAGTTTGTTATGGTTCTTTGTCTTGATCTGCAGCTCTAGAAGGTGGTTGTTCTGAGGTTTGATGCGGCGTGGTGGCAAGGAGTGTCACAACTTTGGCTAACGTCTTCTCTTTGAGCGGTGATTATTCTCTCAGGTTCTGGTCATAGCTTAGGTGAGTTGTCTAGATAAGATATGTGAGCTTGGTTTGGTGGTTTGCGTCTTTTTGCGGCATTGTGTAAGAGCTCGCGTGTAAGAAATTCAGCTCGGATTATTCTACATGGGGAGAGCTTGATGGCAGAGGAGGTGATGGAATTTGAGGACGGCTTTGAATCTAACTCTTTCTTGCCTTCGATGTGGTCTCTCAGCCAGGTTTTGGATTTAGATCGGTTTTGCTTCTCTCTTTGGGCCCTTTGTGGTGATAACTGCCTCGTCGGAGTTCTCGGTGAGGTTTTTTTTAGTCGTTCATTACGGTTGTGGTAGTGGTTGATGGCTGGGTGGTTTTGCGGCTCCGTTTTTCCGTTGTGGCTCTTTCGTGACTTGCTTTGATTACTACTTGTGTGTTGCTGGTATTTGTTGTTGTAGTTTCAGCCTACGGTGGTTTGCAGCGAAGATCTCTTTGCGTGTTGCCCTGGTGGGGTTCTCTATGGGGAATAGAGGTGGTGGTTTGGTCTAGGTGGCTTCACTATCTATGGGAGATGTTTCTTGTTGATTCGCAAAAAGATTGGTGGCTGGAGGCAGCTTATCTAGCTGCTCGTAGATGCTCTCATGTCGCCGGGTAAGGGTATTAGTTTTCTATAGCCGCTTTGTTTTTGCGTTAGTCTTCGGAAAAGTTGTAGGTGCTCCTACTGGAGGTTTGAGGACGGCTTTGAGTTTGGGTTGCTCATGGCAACAAAGATGAGGATTCTACGTCCTTCGAGTTGAGGAAACCACGCAACTGTCTGACCTTTTCTGTTTAGAATCGGTGTGTCTTCATGGGTTTCTGCTTTTGTTTGCTAGTATTTGCTTCATGTTTTCTGCTTGTGAATTGTTATTTTGGTCTTTTTGTAGTTTTCAGTTTCTCATTCTTCTTGTTTTCTCTATAATTTTTGTCAAAAAAATTCGAAAAAAGTAAAAATTTTAACTTTTACTAAAAATAAATATGGTTATTGTTCATTTAGAAATACAAAGAAATAAAAACTTATAAAATATATAATGAAAAACATTTATGTATTTTTCATATAAAATTCGACAAATCATGTTTTAGAACTGCTCATTTGTACCAAACTGCTCATGCCATGAGACTGTCGGATTTTGAAGTTTCAATATTTTTCACGTATCTGCTGAGAATTATAAATGAAAAAGGAGGTTCTTTTATTCTATATAGTTTATACTGTAGATAGTAGATACAAGCAACAAAAAAATTCAATCCTTACTTACCAACAGTTAAGAGTTATGCCTACGAAACATTGCCCATTAGTTGCAAGGCAGGTCCAGCCCAAACATATAAGACAGATCTATGACGGTACATAGGTTCATGACCAATTATTAAATTTGTCTACGTGTGGACGTTCAAATATTTGGGTAGAATTTTTCAGGTTCATATATTTCGGATTTACAAATCTATAATCAATTCTGGTATTTTAAAACTTGAGTTCAAGTCAAATTCAGGTTGGATATTTTGGATTCGGATTCAGATTTAAGATACCCGAAGTATCGAAATATCAAAAATGTGTATTTAAATCTATGCAGATTACTCAAAAATACCCAAAATATCTACAAAATCTGAGTTTATATTCTGATTTTTGGGTTATGCAATTTAAAACTTGTTCGAGTAATTTAAAACTTCTTAGCCCAAAAATATATTAGGTCAGGACTGGTTCAAGGAACTATAACTGTCCAAACAAAGTCTATTTATCATACCAATGAACGAGAACTTACATAGTTACATTACCATGTCTACATGTGAGAAAGACAATGCCAAAATTCATAGTTGAAGTTGCATCCCACATGGATGCTCAATTAACAACTAACTAATTGCATCACCAAATTGCATCATATACTATTATTTAGGAAGTACATAATAAAAGGTAACCTTGCCTTTTGTAAAATATTACTAGTTTTGTTTTGAAAAAAAACATTCTATCTACTATGTAATACGGGTCAAAAAATCAGATTTGAGTAGTATATTTCTAGTTGACTAAAAAGCGTGAAACAAACTCTCCCATGCACGACTATCGAGGAGTTTCTGTCTTTCAAGTTTTTCGACGCCGGTGGCGGGGCTCTTGGTCGCCCGCGTTGGGATCCCACCACCAAGAGCTTGCTCTACTTCTGTTCTCAACCTTTTCTTTCCTATTACTTAAGTTTTTTTCAGTTTTTTTCTCCGTTGTTGCAATCCTTTAAAATCTTATCGATCTCAACCCTCCTCAGCGACTATGCTTCAGTGACCTTCAAAGAGTGGAAGGAGACTCCGGTGAACCTCCTCCCTCAGACTAGTTCCGCAACATCCAAACAGAAGCACCCAAAAACTAGTGATTTACAAAAATTAGTTCTAGAATTCACTGAACCAAAACCTTCTCGAGCCAAATCTCTTATTCCCCATGAAGATCTCTCACCCTGAGCTTCGTTGCTGGCAGGAGTAATCCCTCTTGGATCGGCAGATGCGCCAAGGGGAGACGTCGTCGGCGCAAGACGACTCTCTTCTTAGGGTATTTTCTATTTTCCCTGGTGCTAATAAGACTTCTTGTTTGCTCGACTATACATCAGACCATGCTATTCTTGTGCTCCCACTGCATCTACAATCTCCAATGAGGTCGATCCCTGCGTAAAACCATCAATTTCCCGACCAGCCGCCATGAGCTCAAACCGCTGGTCCCCAATGCAAGATTAGGGTTTCCCTGAGTGGGCCCTAAATCCAAATTTGGCCTATTAAGGCTTTTGTTGCCCAAATCCATAAGGTGTGTGCTCTTTCATCGTTTTAATTAGCCCATGTATGACCTAACTTATTTTCTGTCAAAACCTTGTCGATGGTTGTGTAATTACATACTCAATGGTCGTGGACTCCATCGGAGGAGCAATTCACAATCTTTACCTTGGCTTTGCTTTAAACTTCTAAGAATCCTGGCTTTAGTTACCCTTATGTTCATGTTACTCGAACCACCAAGCTTGAAGTTTTATGGCGTTTGTTCTTCATCTCCAAATTGTCAAAGTTTTGATTGCGATCTGGGTGTACCTACGATCCAACACTACTTCTTGGTGACTATAGCACTCAGCTTTAAACCTCGACACTCCACCCTCATTTCCCAAAATTTTGCTCGAATCCTTGCTAAAACATTACTTCGTGTAGTTCTTCTCGTGCCAGCGAGATCCATGCTTTTGGCTACCTCTCAACGTCATTAGGTCTTCTGACAGGGACCATCCTTTCATCCGCTGTGTTGTTTGTGGAAGAATTGTCAACAATCTTTGATTTCACCTGTACCAAATTACTTTCAAGTGTTTGGCTTAAATCTCTCATGGAACCATTGTTGATGTACTCTATCTATTTGGTTGCTTATCTCTTTGTGGCATTGGGGAATACCTAGCTTTGTTGTATTTTAAACTTTGGGATCTTAGTGTCCTTCTATCCTTGTACTTGTTTTTTTTTTATTTGAATGAAATCATGCTTTCGTCCCAAAAAAAAAGAAAAAGAGTAGTATATTTCTTTTAAATATAAATTAGTTTAACCAAAAGTCCGACTAAGTAATGAATCAGAATTTGAATATTTATATATTTTTTAAATGTATATTTTTATATACTTCAATAATCTTTTAAAATATTTTAGTTTGGAGCATTTAAAATTATGTTTATTTGTTATTTTTAAAGAACATCATCAATATTTAATAGATCAAAAAGTTAAAAATTATAAATATACTATTTTTTTTAAAAATAAACGGATATATTCAAAATATTTATAATATGGGGCCGGTTAAATATAATGTATTATATGATGAATGAGTTATGATCGTTATAATTATTTTTGAATATTTGTATTTAATTTTATACAATTTTTCTTTAGACGTTACAAGGTATAAGAGGATCTTTATCTCCCAAGTTTTTGTTTTTTTGGTAAGGTATTTCTCATGTTCTTTATGACTAATGAAAAAGAGAAGTGAAAAAGAGAAGTGACAAGGTATTCCCGCCAAAAATATTTTCTCAGCCAAAAAAATGCTTTTAAAAATCCTTGTAATTTTTTTTGGCGGGAAATAGATTTACAACGGATTTTAAAAGTGTTTTATAAGATTTACAAGGGATTTTAAAAGGGTTTAAAAATATTTAGAGGGGATTTTAAAGGGCTTTAAAAGATTTATAAAGGTTTTTAAAGGGTTTAAAAGTGTTTTAAAATATTTACAAGAGATTTTAAAAGTGTTTTAAAATATTTACAAGGGATTTTAAAAGTGGTTTACAAGATTTATAAGAGATTTTAAAAGGTTTTAATAAAATTTACAAGAGTTTTTAAAAGTGTTTGAATCCCTTGTAAATTCTTTAAAATCCTTTGTAAATCTTTTCAAATACTTTTAAACCATTTAAAAATCTTTTAAAAACCTTTGTAAATCTTTAAAAGCCCTTTAAAATCCTTTGTAAATATTTTAAAACCTTTTAAAATCCCTTATAAATGTTTTAAAACCCTTTTAAAATCACTTGTAAATATTATAAAACCCTTTTAAAGTCCCTTATAAATCTTTTAAAATCCCTTTAAAATTCCTTGTAAATATTTTAAAACCCTTTTAAAATCCCTTGTAAATCTTTTAAAATCCCTTTAAAATTCCTTGTAAATATTTTAAAACATTTTTAAAATCGCTTGTAAATCTTTTAAAACCCTTTTAAAATCCTTTGTAAATCTATTTCCCGCCAAAAATTTTTTTTTTTGCGGGACAAATATTTCTGAAAAAAAAGTTTTTGCGGGAAATATTTTTTTTTGGAAATTTTTGACGGGAACTTTTTTTTCGAAAATTTTTGGCGGTAAAAGTTTGGCGGGAAATTTATTTTGGATTATTTTATGCAAACAGTATTAATATTTCATTTTGTTAACCTAAAACAATTTCCAAATAGGGGTAAAATGGTCATTAAAAATTAAAAAGGGTAGAAATAAAAAGGGCAAATAGAAAAGGGTAGAATTGAAAAAGGGTAGTAGGCAAAGGGCATTCTCAGCAATTATTCTATTATAATTCACTCTAATGCCCTTTTCTCAATGCCCTTTTGCAACTCTACCCTTTTTTCCCATTTTCATTTCTACCCTTTCTAATACTTTTCTCCCCAAATTACCCTTAATGAGCTACCCACAGACCTAATTCATTTCTTCACTCTCTCTCTTCTTCCTCCATCGGAAATTGTGAATGCCGTTGAATCCCATGCCGTCGGAAATAATGAGTTTACTCGCCGTGAAAACCCATTTTCGCCGTCGTAAGTAGAGCTGTGTGTCGCCGTCGAATCTCTTGCGTTTCCCAGGTTTGATTTTATAATGTTAGCTTAAATCTTCGTTTTCGAATTGGTTTATTCGATTTTTGTTGTTGATTATGTGAACTCGTTATTTGAATCCTGATACAATCGACAGTTTGACATTTGCTTCAGCTTCAAATTTGAATTTTGTTTGAGATTTGATGATTGAATTTGTTTCTAAAATCCTTGTACATTCGTTATACTGTTCTAAAATCCTTTTAAATTCGTTATACTGTTTCGTGATAGATTTGCTTATGTGAATTCGTTATACTATTTCGTAATAGATTTTGGTTCTGATTTAGTGTTTACCTCTTTTGCATATGCTTTCGTGATAGATCTATGCCACTTACGCTTTAAAACGATTTGTAAACCATGTTAACCACTTTTCAAAGCTTTTAAAATCCCTTGTAAATTATTCTATGCTACTTACGCTTTAAAACGATTTGTAAACCATGTTAACCAATTTTCAAAGCTTTTAAAATCCCTTGTAAATTATTCTATGCTACTTACTTACGCTTTAAAACGATTTGTAAACCATGTTAACCACTTTTCAAAGCTTTTAAAATCTTTTGTAAATTAATATATGCTACTTACTTACGCTTTAAAATGATTTGTAAACCATGTAAACCACTTTTCAAAGCTTTTAAAATCCCTTGTAAATTATTCTATGCTACTTACTTACGCTTTAAAACGATTTGTAAACCTTGCTTCTCTCTGTAGTGACAGTGTTTTTGTGGGTGTTGATTTTGTTGTTATTTATCTTATCAGGTTATAATGCTAGAATTGTATTCTGTTTGTGGCTTGTGGAAGTTGACAAACAATATGACTTGGGAATTTGAATTAGACATTGAATTGGGAGCTTCTTTAGTGCTCATTGATGAGCACATTACCTATCACGCGTTGGTTGATATTCTTGTAGAGGATTTTCAAATAGATAGTTCAACCAATTCTTTGAAGCTTAGTTACAAGTTAGTCTCCACGTCTACAACCATACAATCTCATCCTCTTTATATTAGGAACGATAGACAGCTTGCAACTTTTATGCACAAATTCTCACAGAGTGGAGGATTGCTTCAGTTATGTTTGACTATAGAGCAAATTTCTGTGACAGTTGAGCAGGTTTTTCAATAACCTTCTTGTGTTATAATTTAAAAAATCCTTGTAAAATCATTATTAAGTCAGTGATTGTGCTTATTACAGGCTGAGACTAGTTCAAATCCTTTTGTTTCTCATTCTGTCCCTAATGCTCAGGTACTAATCGTTTTAAAAATCCTTGTAAAATCATTATTAACGTTTTTAAACCCCTTTAAAAATCCTTGTAAAATCATTATTAACGTTTTTAAACCCCTTTTAAAAATCCTTGTAAAATCATTATTAAGTCAGTGATTGAGTTTATTACAGGCTGAGACGACTTCAAATCCTTTTGTTTCTCATTCTGCATCTACTACTCAGGTAATAATCCTTTTAAAAAATCTTGTAAAATCATTATTAACGTTTTTAAACCCCTTTTAAAAATCCTTGTAAAATCATTATTTAAGATAGATTGATGTTTGAGGTAAGCTTTTTATTTTGGCAGCCGAGGTTAACCTCTAGGATTAATGAGGCGTGTGTATCTGAAACATCTAGTATTCTTGATCAACAGTATTCTAGTTCTGCGTTTTCAACTGGTCTAAGTGATGCTGATTCTTTGTTTATTGGAAATTTTTTCAAAGACAAAGATGAAATTGTATTCACGTTGCGGATGTTTAGTGAAGCACAGCTTTGAGTTTCATATAGTGAAATCAGATCTCACGAGGTATGTTCTTCATTGTATTGATGAAAACTGTAGTTGGAGACTACGTGCAACTAGGGCTGGTGGATCCGAGAGTTATGTTATTCGGAAGTATGTTAGTCATCACAGTTGTGACTCTTCATTAAGGAATGTTAGTCATCGTCAAGCATCTGCAAGGACATTAGGAAGATTGATAAGTAACCATTTTGAAGGAGGAAAGCTTCCCCTCAGACCTAAACAGCTGATAGAAATATTTAGAAAAGATCATGGAGTTGGAATCAATTATTCGAAGGCTTGGAGAGTTCAAGAACATGCAGCAGAACTTGCGAGGGGTTTACCTGATGATAGTTTTGAGGTTTTACCGAGGTGGTTCCATAGGGTACAAGTGACGAATCCAGGTTCTATCACTTTTTTCAAAAAAGATTCTGCTAATAAGTTTAAGTATGCGTTTCTGGCTTTTGGTGCATCAATTAGAGGTTATAAGTTGATGAGAAAAGTCATATCTATTGATGGTGCCCATCTGACATCAAAGTTTAAAGGGACTTTGCTTGGTGCCTCAGCTCATGATGGGAATTTTAATTTGTATCCTATTGCTTTTGCAATAGTTGACTCTGAAAATGACGCGTCATGGGACTGGTTTTTGAAGTGTTTGCTGAATATAATCCCTGATGAGAATGATTTAGTTTTTGTGTCTGACCGAGCTGCTTCTATTGCAAGCGGACTTTCAGGGAATTATCCACTTGCTCATCATGGACTTTGCACTTTTCATTTGCAAAAAAACTTGGAAACCCATTATAGAGGTTCTTCACTTATTCCAGTTTACTATGCGGCTTCTAGAGTTTACACGAAGACAGAATTTGATTCTTTGTTCTCGGAAATCACTAATAGTGATAAAAAGTTAGCACAATATCTTTGGGAGGTAGATGTTAGGAAATGGTCTCGAGCTTATTCTCCTTCAAATCGGTACAACATCATGACATCTAATCTAGCTGAATCTGTTAATGCCTTGTTGAAACAGAACCGCGAGTATCCGATTGTTTGCCTATTTGAGTCAATCAGATCTATTATGACAAGATGGTTTAATGAGCGACGTGAAGAGAGTAGTCAACATCCGTCTGCTGTTACTATAAATGTAGGGAAGAAAATGAAAGCGTCATATGATACTTCAACACGATGGCTTGAGGTTTGTCAAGTTAATCAAAAAGAGTTTGAGGTAAAAGGAGATACCAAAACGCATTTGGTTAATCTGGACAAAAGGACTTGCACATGCTGTATGTTTGATATTGATAAATTTCCTTGCACACATGGAATTGCTTCTGCTAAACATATCAATCTGAACGAAAACATGTTTGTTGATGAGTTTCATTCTACTTACAGGTTTTATCTCTATTCTTCACAACTTTACAGGCGTTTTTCAATGTTTTAATATCTCTTTTTATGGTTTTATCTGTGTTTATGTGGTTTTAATCTCAGTTTACATCGCTGTAATTTACAGGTGGCGTCAAGCATATTTAGAGAGCATTCACCCAAATGGTGATATGGAATATTGGGAGATTCCAGAAACTATTAGTGAAGTTATTTGTCTCCCACCTTCTACTCGTGTACCTAGTGGCAGACGGAAGAAAAAGAGGATTCCTTCTGTTTGGGAGCATGGACGGTCTCAGCCAAAACCAAAATTACACAAATGCAGTAGGTGTGGTCAGTCGGGTCACAACAAATCAACTTGTGTTGCTGCAATTTAGATATATCTTTATCTCCAAAGAATTGAATATTGTTGGGTTTTTAATATTTTCTTCATTGTGTCGTGTCATTACTCTCGTTTGTTAAAATTACTATCAAACTTTTACAAGTAATTTTGAAGGTTATTCCAATATTTTACCTTTTAAAATCTCTTGTAAAATCCTGTTTAAAACGTCTGTTTAAATCCTTTTAAAATACCTTGTAAATCTTTCGTTATGCCACTTACATATACTTTAAACGATTGTAAATCAAGTTAAACACTTTTACAAGCTTTTAACTTGAATCTTTTAAAATGTCTTCTAAGTCGTTTTCTAAAATTACTATCAAACTTTACAAGTAATTTTAATAGTAATTCCAATAATTTACCTTTTTAACATATTTTGTAAAAGCGTGTTTAAAACGTCTTTGAAAATCCTTTTAAAATACCTTGTAAATATTTCGTTATGCCACTTACATATACTTTTAACAATTGTGAATCAAGTTAAACACTTTTACAAGCTTTTAAAATCCCTTATAAATCATTTTCTGACATTAACTTTTTCTTCTTAAACGAATGTTAATCAAGTAAACCCCTTTTAAAAGCTTTTAAAATCCCTTGTAAATCATGCTTTACCACTTTATTATCCTTAAAAACCGATAGCAAACCATGTAAGCTGTTTATGCCTTTAAAATCACTTGTAAATCATGACAATTCTTATAAAACCATAAACAGTTGACAATAGTAAAGCATTTTGATTAGATTTGACAGTCATAATTAAAATACAAGTACAATCATAGATTCCAAATAACAAAAGTAAAATAAACATGTTTAAAATAAGTCAGTCTAAAGAACTAAATCCATTTTTGCCTTAGTAGCTCTGTCTTTCTCTACCTGCAAATAAAATTCAACCTGTAAGTTATTTTTTGCATAACAATAATATTCAAGTTTTTAAAGATATATCGTTATACAAAAGAAGAGTTTAACACTAACCATTATTATCTTGCAGATTTGTTCAACTAGGTATTTCACTTCTGGATGAGCTCGAAGCAGTTTGTCAGGATGAATGAGTAACGTTGCTTTCTTTAATGCTAATTTGTATTTCTTCTCGTCCCACATATCCCAAATTTCGACTTTTTGCCATTTACTGTCGGGCCAAAGAATCTGAAATGTATAAATTCCAAAATGATTAGAATTAAAATCTTTTGCAGCAAAACAATGATGTAATTTAACTTACTTCTTCAAGTGACGATAATAGATCTCTTATTAATTTGTTTTTCGCCCATTTTTTAACTCTTAGGTCAATTTCTTCCATTACTTCCTGACTCAACATGACCGGCGTCAAAGGAGTTTGAACTGATACAAAAACAAAAACAAAAATATTTAGAAGTTGTTTATCAAGGCAAATCATCTGTGAATGTAAAAGGAACTTACGACTGCTCTGTCCTTGGGTGATTTCTTCTTCTTGCATAAAGAGTGGTGTTTGATTAACATCTTCATCATCTTTCTTGGTCTCTCTTGGAACCTGTAAACAAAAACATCAAAACAAATTTTTATTTTTTAACAATTTTATCATGTCTTTTTAAACAATTAAGGAATGCAGACCTCTGTTGTTTCTTCTTTTTGAGGTTGTGATTCTTTCTCTGTGGGTGCAGTCCCATTATCTTCATCATCTGACAAAATTACATATGCTTCTTGATCTTCAGTCTCATCATGTTCATCATGTTCTTCTACGTTTTCTTCTTTTGGAACCTGTAAACCGAAACATCAAAACAAATTTTTATTTTTTGACAATTTTATCATGTCTTTTTAAACAATTAAGGAATGCAGACCTCTGTTGTTTCTTCTTTTTGAGGTTGTGATTCTTTCTCTGTGGGTGCAGTCCCATTATCTTCATCATCTGACAAAATTACATATGCTTCTTGATCTTCAGTCTCATCATGTTCATCATGTTCTTCTACGTTTTCTTCTTTTAAAACCTGTAAACCAAAACATCAAAACAAAATTTTTATTTTTTGACAATTTTATCATGTCTTTTTAAAAAGTTAAGGAAAGCAGACATTTGTTTCTTCTTTTTTTTGTTGTGATTCTTTCTCTGTGGGTGCAGTATCATTATCTTCATCATCTGACAAATTTATATACGCTTCTTGATCTGCAGCATCATTATATTCATCATGTTTTTCTACTTTTTCTTCTTTTCCTTCTTCTCTTTCCATTTCTTCATCGCCTTGTTTGGGATTCTCTTGTTTTTCTGTTTCTTCAACATTGCAAGTAGAATGATGATCTCTGTATTCAACCTGTATAAATAATTACAAGTTCCCAAATACAAGCCAGGACACAGTTATTAGTCATGTAAATCACTTTAAAAAAGCTTTTAAAATCCGTTGTAAAATCTTATCGAACACTGCCTACCCTTTAAAAATGAATTTCAATCTTTTAAAACCCCATTAAGAAGTCTTTCAAATCCCTTGTAAATACATATCTAACACTGCTTATCTTTTTAAAACGGCTAAAAATCTTTAAAACACGATTTATAAGCTTTTAAAATCCCTTGTAAAAACACATACCTTTTCTTGTTCCTCTTCTTTTCCTTCTTCCTCTTGCTTTTCTTCTTCCACTTCCATTTCTTCATTGCCTTGTTTGGGGATTTCTTGTTTTTCTGTCCCTTCGTCGCCTCTGTATTCAACCTGTATATAAAATTACAAGTTTTATAACTACAAGTTACTCATGTAAATCACTTTTAAAAAGCTTTTAAAATCCGTTGTAAAATCTTATCGAACACTGCCTATCCTTTAAAAACGAATTTCAATCTTTTAAAACCCCATTAAGAAGTCTTTAAAATCCCTTGTAAAAAAACATACCTTTTCTTCTTCCTCTTCTTTTCCTTCTTCCTCTTGCTTTTCTTCTTCCCCTTCCATTTCTTCATCGCCTTGTTTGGGGATTTCTTGTTTTTCTGTCCCTTCGTCGCCTCTGTATTCAACCTGTATATAAAATTACAAGTTTTATAACTACAAGTTACTCATGTAAATCACTTTTTAAAAAGCTTTTAAAATCCGTTGTAAATACTTATCGAACACTGCCTATCCTTTAAAACGAATTTAAATCTTTAAAACCCCATTAAGATGTCTTTAAAATCCCTTGTAAAAACATATCTAACACTGCCTATCTTTTAAAAACGGCTAAAAATCTTTAAAACACGATTTATAAGCTTTTAAAATCTCTTGTAAAAACACATACCTTTTCTAATTCCTCTTCTTTTCCTTCTTCCTCTTGCTTTTCTTCTTCTTGCTCCTTTTTTCGTCCTCTTCTTTTTGTTCTTCTCTAGTATAACTGGCAGGAACTCTTTCGATGCCTAAATAGCCCTCCAGCCTTCCAACTTTCTTCTTAAGAACCTCACAATTTTCATATACCAGTTTTACCTTCTCACCAAAGGACATTGATTTCCTTTTTCTGCTTTGATGCACAACTGTTTCAATTGCAGGTTTCAAGACATGATCAATTCTTCCTTGATGTCCTTGTTCCACTTGAATCCATCCCTGACACCAATCCTTCTTGCTCATTCTATATCCTTTGATCACAAGATCAAAAACATCCAACAGATCCTTAATTAACCTTTTAAAATCCGTTGTAAATAGTTTAAATTGCTTTTAACCCTTTGTAAATCTTTAAAACTTGATTGTAAAAACTATTGTAAAACATACTCTTTATTTATAAAAAGTGTTTAAAACATAAAAAAAGCCACAGCTAAGAAAATGTACCTTGTCACCATCTGCTATCATTGTTATAGCTTTTGCACTTGGAGACGATGTTGATCTCCATTGGAGAATTAATGGAATATTTCCACTAGATGATTCATCTCTAGTGCCAAACTTTTCTCCCAACTTCTGAACCGATGATAATGCCCATATCTGAATTGATTGAACAAATCCAAATAGACCATATTGTTTCCTTAACAAATAGTCATTACCGATTCTCTTCACTTCAGTTACCAAATATGAGTACACAATCTGCGCCCATGGATACTTACAGAACTTTTCGAAATCAGTAGCTCTCTTCAGATTCTCAATTGGCAGCATGGTAGTCGGATTTCGAGCTAGCAATATGCCCTCCACTAGTAACGAACCCACCAATCTCAGTCTCTCCTCTGGCTGCATTTTTTTGGAACGCTTTTCCAAAACATATGTAAGATCTAAAAAAGTCATTTCCTTGTTAATCCACACATCTTTTTTCTGCTTTCCCTTCAAAGTCTGATTATCTTTTATCCACCACTTTTCTTTCTTCTTTCTCTTCACATTTGGACTGCTTCCTGATGCATCATCCATTGGAAGTCCTGTTGTTATGATAAACTCTCTCAGGGAGAATCGCATAGGCTGATCAGCAAATACAAACCACAATTCGTCATTGTTGGTTAGTATTCTTCTCTGGAGTAAATGATGAACGATATGGCTTGAAAATGCTAAGTCCATTTCAGCGAATTCCACTATAGGACCCAAGAATGTGTCCATTAATGTGTTGAACTCTATCGGCTCTAAAGCTTTCCTGACAGTCGAGACAATTTTGAAGGATGAATGCTTTGATACCCTTGTAATATTATCTACTTCGCTGCCTGGTTGGAACAGTCTTTTAGGGAAGAACAGTTTCTTTGTACTCATATTTCTCAAAACCTGATTAAATACATTAACACAGTCATTAAATTAACACAGTTTTTTGAAATGGTTTTAAAAACCATTTTTGTAAATCTATTATGCATTTGTAGTTTTCGAAACATAAACATAGTCATTACAAGTCGTTTAAAGAACTTTAAAAACCCTTGTAAAACCATTTTTCAAAGTCATTACAAGTCGTTTTAAGACTTTAAAAACCCTTGTAAAACATAGTCATTACTCCATAATCCTTTTTAAAGACCGTTTTGAAACCATTCCAAAAACAAAATTTTAATCCTTTTCAAAGAACACAACCGCTGAAAATAGAAACAAAAAACCCTTTTCCAAACCAACTCCAATCAACTGGTAACCCATAAATTAAGTGAGGATCTATAAATTAAAACACAAACCCAAACAACAATCTATTTACTTTTAAAGTTTCAAAACGAAAAAACTTTGAAATTGCTACAACAGAGAAGTTAATCGGCATTTGAAATCTTCTTTGAAGGTTTTTGAAACCCAAATATCAAAATTTAAAACATAAATCTATCAAAATTATATAACAATTTTCAACACTCCTTCAAAATCCCAAGTATCAATCTATTTTACTTGTTTCGTTTTCAACCGAAAAACCTAGAAATGCTAGATCAAAAAAGAGATTCGGCAAAAATCGAACAAACCCAAATGTTAAACTTCAGTTTCGTAAATTAGTTACCTTCAATTGCTTCCTTTTTGCTGGATGATCAGATTTTCTTCAGATTGTTGAAAGGAAGAAGACGAAGACGACAGTTTGTATTCTTTTTTTCTTTTTTTTTGTTACTTTTTTGTTGTCTTTTCACGGTTCCCTTCCATGTTTGTTTTTGGGTTATAGTGAATTTTTGGACTTTAGTGTTTTTTGGGCTTTTAGTGTTTTTTTACTAAAACAGTTTGTTTTTCTAAATAATAGGCCTAGACCCAATTAGTAACAGATACAGTGTTTAACATTACTGTAACTTTTTCAACGGTTGATATTCTCTTTTAAAAACGGTTGTAAATCATTTCAAAAACGGTTGTAAATCTTTTCAAAGTGACTGACCCTAATTCGGTGAAGATGTCAGCAGCCAATCCCTGTTTAATTTGTTTTTAGGTTATAGTGAATTTTTGGGCTTTAATGTTTTTTGGGCTTTTAGTTTTTTTTAAACTAAAACAGTTTGTTTTTCTAAATAACAGGCCTAGGCCCAATTAGTAACAGATACAGTATTTAACATTACTATAACTTTTTCAACGGTTGAAATTCTCATTTAAAAACGGTTGTAAATCATTTTAAAAACGGTTGTAAATCTTTTCATAATAACAGTTACTGCAGCTTTTTCAACACTTTTAAAACGCTTTTAAAACAGCTTATAAATCGTTTGTAAATCTCTTTTAAAAACGGTTGTAAATCATTTTAAAAACGATTGTAAATTTTTTTCATAATAACCGCTATTGCAGCTTTTTCAACACTTTTAAAATCCTTATAAAGCAGCTTGTAAATCGTTTAAAAACCCTGTTTAAAAGCATGTTTAAAGTCCTTTTCCATTCAAATCAAAGCACCTGTTAACCCAAACAACCATTATACAATAATTTTGTAAAACAGGAGTTGAACTAAATAAACTTCATAAATCTTGTTCCATACAGATGTTCATAAAATATTCAAATGACAAAGTTTTATGAAATAAGAAACAAAAGCTGATAAATCTATCTTATACTCCACTACTTTTTGATTAGAAGTCTGCTACTTCTACAAAGTGACTGACCCTAATTCGGTGAAGATGTCAGCAGCCAATTTATTCCTAACGTTTTGAATTATGTTCCCTTCAAGGTTTGAATGGCTGGTATACATTGAGTAGCATTCCATAAACTTCAGCATATAGATACCAGACTCTTCATTTCTAGGAGCCTACAACCAAAAACCAAAAGAATTACTTAAGCAAAGAAGTTATAGAAGTCAGGACTTACGGAATATTCATTTCTAAGACTATGATATATTTAAAGAAGTTACCTGAGGAAAAGTGGTCAGGACTTTGATGCTAAATGGAGAGCCATCCATGTCTTTTTTTTTGAGGATGTTCCGAACAATGTATGGCATAGCTATAGAGTAGGCAGCAACATATTTTTTCTTGACTTCTTCTGTTAAATAAGAAGCTGCACATTCCCATATACAAACTGTCTTCTGTTCAAGTGGATGAGCAAGGCAACCCAGCATTTTCCTTTGATACAGAAAGGAGCCAATATGCACTTGGTTTCTTCCTCTATTATCAGCTTAATGATTTCTTCAGACTGAAACTGAAATCCCTCTTTGTTATCCAAAAACTCCATGTATGACTCATCAATCACATTTAAGAAAGACGATCCAACAAATACAACTGATTTGTTTTTGAATAATTCTGGATTGCTTTCCTTCCTCGTTTTCATCAACTCCAAAGCTGCATCAACATGCTAAACACAACAAAAATAAAAATTATCATATTAGAAAACCCCTTTAAAAACGATTGTAAAAAATGCAAACCCTTTTTAAAATACCTTGTAAATCATTCTACGCCACATACTTATGCTTTTTAACGATTGTAAATCAAGTTAAACACTTTTAAAAGCTTTTAAAATCCCTTGTAAATCATTCTATGCCACTAAGTTCTGCTTCTAAAACGATTGTTAATCAATTAAACCCTTTTTAATAGCTTTTAAAATCCCTTGTAAATCAATCCTTACCACTTTCTAATCCGTTAAAAACGATTGCAAGTCATGTAAATCCTTTTTAAAATACCTTGTAAATCATTCTTTACCACTTTCTAATCTTTTAAAATTGTTTATAAACCACGTAACCCTTTTTAAAATCTCTTTTGTAAATAACTTAATGATGCTTTAAAAACTATATGTAATTCATGGGTTACCAATTTTACAAGGATTTTTAGGCATACCGTTGCTGTGATTGCTTTTCCTGGCGTCTCTAGGGTTGTAAACCACTTTGTATCTACAATATTTCCCGCGATTGATAGTGGCCTACAACAACAAAACAGTCAACAATGATGCTTCTTCCATTATTAAAAAAAACTCACTATCTTACTAACAAAACTCACTTGTTTTTCCTTGACTTCTTCCATTCAGCCAATTTCTCAAGTCTTGTGGCATCAACTTTCGCAAATGGATGCAAAATTGGATGCTTCTTCTTCTCAGCTGTGAAAGGTGCTTGGGTATGAATGGAAGGAACCGTACCCCGCTTACTCTTTCTTTGCGGAGCGGGCTGAAAATCATCATTGTCGCCATCATTATCAGCGTTATCACCATCATTGCCAATAATTTTCCTTTTCTTACTCTGTGCCTATCAAAAATAATAAAAAAAATAGATGTTTAAAATACCTTGTAAACAAAATTTTCAAAATCATAATAAATTAGATACTAACCTCTTTCCTTGTTGGAACATCAACATCAGCACTATCAACTTGTTTCTGCCTCTTTGTCGGCACCTAGAGTAGTAAAAAACACCAATTAAAAGTATTTTTAAAATCCCTTGTAAATATCATAACAAGACAATTGACAATTTTTAAAAACAGCACTGTTGCAAATATTAACCTGTTTTCTTGTTTTAAGATTATCCTCAGCATGAACACTTGGTTTAACTCTCTTGTTCTGAAGTTGCATAAAAGATAAACTTTTAAAGATTTGAAAAAAATATTATAAACCCTTGGTTAGATAATACAAATTTTTTTAAATGCTAACCTCATTTCTTCCTCTGCTAACTCTCTTCTTATCCTTTTGAACATCCAGACTTTCTTCAGACAAAATATTGAAATTTGGTGTAGAGGATCGTGGAGTAGGAGACTTATCCTTGAAAAGATAACAGAATGTAAAATTATTTAAAGGATACTAATCATTTTTGTAAGACTTTTAGAGATATAAATTACTGTACTTTTGATGATTCTTCAACTAATTCATCACCAACATCACGTTGGGTGTTTTCATCATCACCCGGATAGCTCCCATATTGTGTGTTTGGCTCTCGGATTGAATCTTCAAATGATTCATTGTCATTCTGTAACAAAATAAAAACAATAAGTCAATCATTAATATAGTTAGTAGACCTTTAAAATAGCTTGTAAAGATTTTCAATTACCTCTGCTTTTCTTTCTAGTCCTCCTTCTTCTTCAGCCTGCGAAAAAAAAGAGTACATTGTTAGCGCTAGTCCAAATCCTCTCAAATCATATTTCTCTTTTGCCCAAGTTTTCTCGTCCATTCTCAGAATTGAATTTGATAGAACACTGAATGCTTCTTTACCCCACGGTTGGGCTGTGTACGTCTCAAAATCAGAAGCATGCTGCAATCTTGGCAAAGGTATCTTCTCTTTTCCATATGGTGTCAAAAGAATTCCTTCAGTCAACACTACTGCAGCAAGACACAACTTTTCTTCATCTTCAACAGCAGGTTCACCTTCCTTAGGTTTTAAAAACAATCGATCTTCGAGATCACCAAGAGTATAGGATCCTTTACTAGCCCAAAAGTATGGTTCTTTTACAGGATCTTTCCCCTTTCGTCGAAGTTCCCTATGAACAGGTTCACATTGAATTCCTGTATGAACAAAAGACAGTGTAGAGACTATTATTACAGGTTTTATAGTAAATACTTTAAAAACGATTGTAAATCATGTTTAACACTTTTAAAAGCTTTTAAAATCCCTTATAAATCATTCAATGCCACTAACTTATGGTTTAAAAACGATTGTAAACCATGCAGACACTTTTAAAATCCCTTGTAAATCATTATATGACACTTACTTATGCTTTAAAAACGATTGTAAATCATGTTTAACCCTTCTAAAAGCTTTTAAAATCTCTTGTAAATCATTCTATTCAACTTACTTATGCTTAAAAAACGATTGCTAATCATGTTTAACCCTTAGAAAAGGTTTTAAAATCCCTTGTAAATATTCTATGTCACTTACTTATGTTTTAAAATCGATTGTAAACTATGCAAACACTTCTAAAATCCCTTGTAAATCGTTTTAAGACACTTACTTATGCTTTTAAAATCCCTTGTAAACGTGTTTAACACTTCTTTAAGCTTTTAAAATCCCTTGTAAATTATTCTATGCTAGTTACTTATGCCTAAAAACGGTTGTAAACCATGCATACCCTTTTTAAAATCCCTTGTAAATCATTATCTGCCACTAACTTATGCTTCTTAAACGATTGTTAATGAAGTAAACCCCTTTTAAAAGCTTTTAAAATCCCTTGTAAATTATCTATGACACTTACTTATGTTTTAAAAACGATTGTAAACTACACAAACAGTTATGCAAATGCCTTGTAAATCATTCTACGACAGTTAATTAAGCTTTAAAAACGATTGTAAAACTTTATTACCTGTTGTGAGATAGAACTCTCTCAAGGAGAAACGGATAGGTTGAGAATCAACTCTAAACCAAAGAGTTGATCCTTTTGTTTTCACTCTCTACTGCATGAGATAGTGAAAGATTTTTCCAGAAAATCTGATTCCCTTCTTAGCCTTCATTTTTGGTCCCAATTCAACTAGAGGACCAAGAAACGAACTTCTAATCTTCTGAAATAAACACTCGCCTAAATCTTCCTCTACTTTACTAACTAAATTCCAATCCGAGTATTGTTGAACGGTTCCCAGTGCAATAGATTCCTCACCTTCTCTGTAGATTTGTTCAGGCAATGTAAGGATTTCACTCTCTGAATCCATCTGCAAAACATGTTATGAAATAGCGTCAGATCTACTATAAAATTGACTATAAAATCGACTATAAAATCGATTATAAAAACGATTACCGTCGGATCTATCGATATCTCTGGGGATTGTTTGCGTCGTAGAGAAATGATCTGAATCCTTCAGCGAAGAACAGGTTTATCGGAGAGGAAATTCGTCGGCGATTTTGGGGTTTCTCAGAAAGAAAATTCGTCGGCGATTTTGAGTGAAATCGGAGAGGAAATTCGCCGGCGATTTTGAGTGAAATCGGAGAGGAAAATCGGAGAGGAAAACGAAGAAGTTTGTGCCAAAACGAAGAAGTTTGTGAAACGAACGTGAAACCTAATCATCCAGAGGGTAAGACAGTCATTTGACATATTAGAAGGGGTAGTTTTTAAAATGGCCTTCAGGAAAGGGCACTTTTACAAAAGGTTATTAGAATAAGGGCAGTTTTGCAAATCTCCCTTTAATATTAAGATTTGTGGTGAAAATATAGAATCTCTAGCCCCCTTTTCTTGGAGTCTTCACCTCTCTTTTATAGTCTCTTTCCTTCTTCCAATGTGCCATTATTTGGCTATTAATTATAAAATTAATTCACAAAATAACTTCCACAATCAATTCTAAACTTGAATGACAATTTTATTCCTTTGACCATAGTCATTAATTCATGAATTAAACTACAAATTAATGTCAAGATTTGACCACCTCCTTTGTGCAATATGGTCCTTCTTGGGCTTGAAAACTGATGGGCCTTCGAAATACTCAAGAGATCCAGTTTGCGGGATCCGGTATCAACAGTATTTGCGAAGCATGGTATCATTTTCTTTTGTTATGCTTCTTGACGCATGATATGTAGCCTTAGATCTGATTGCATAGGATAAGATTACGTGATAATATGACGTGATGATTATTGATGGATATGTATGATAATGATGTTTGACTATGATATATTATGTATGAGAATGTTAAGTATAAGTATGTAAATATGATGATTATGTATGTTTGTATAAAAGACTAGGGAGAATCGAGCTATGGGCCGTGGTCTCCCTAGTAATGTGGACAGTGATGGGCCAACGGGTTACATGCTGGTCAAGAAAGGCTGACGAGCCCGATATGCATGGGAGTGTCTGAGCTACGAGGGTCAACCTCCACTCATGAGGTTCTAGTTGTCACGAGGATGACTAGACCTAAAGATATATATATACGTATGTATGTGCTATTATGGATAAGATGATTGTTATGAATGAGTTATTAGAAGTTAAAGCATGTTAGGTTGATTGCTTGTGTCTAAGTTTATATGTTATGAAGATGGTTGTATAGCTTTAGAAATTGTTCTATGTTTCAGTGGGCAGAGTTGATTCCTCTCACTGAGTATTCTTTACTCACCCCCTTTTTCCCCTTTTTTCTCAAGTTAGTAAGCGTGAGGAGTTGTGTGCAATATTTTGTTCGTGTGTGAAGTTTAAAGAAAACGTTTTTGGCAAGATCAGATGAATAACATGCCGTCTTAGTCTACATGGCGGGGCGGGTGTTACATTTGGTATCAAAGCTGGTAAAGGCCACTCCGGTTCCGACCAGGAGGGTCAGATTTCTTAAAACCATTTTATGAAAAAGATTTTATCAAAAAAAAAAAAATTGAATAATTGATTAAATGTTTTGCTTGATCTATGACTGATTGCTTTGATTGAATTAAAATGTTTATTTGATTAAGTGAATTTCCATATTTGCTTAGTTTCTTTTTTGGAAGACTTAATTACATTTCTTGTGATACTGGAAATATAATTTGGATTCTCATGTTTTCTTTGCTTTAGTATGGCGTTAAGAAGTGTCAAGTAAGGATCAATGTACCAGTATAGCAATGAAATGCTAAAGGATAAGTTTCTCGAGAAAGGAAATGGAACAAAGTATTATGAGAGAATTAGAGTGCAGAGACATTTATGGTAAGACGGATGGAAACCGTCTAAGTCATGGATATGTAAAGATGTTAAATTAACGAGGACGGGGAAGGAGCCCTAGAAACCGTGGAAAAAAAAAGAATGGGATGGAACTCCATTTCAATAAGCATATTTAGGAATATGAGAAGCCATGTCAAGGTAAAAGAGATTTTCATCTTTTGTTAATATGGTGCTAGAGCAGATGTTTATTTGTGCACTAGAGTTCAGTGTTTGAAAAGTTCAAAGTTTTCTAAGCTACAAGAGTTGCGCATCAAAAGAGTTAACAACGTTAGAAAGCAAGTGTCGATTTTTAAAAACGGTAAACTGGAAGTTTTAATGAAGGGTCGTCTGCTTGTATACCGCAAATGTGGATGTGGCGTTACTAGAGCTACAAGTAAGAGGTTTATATGGAAATAAATCACCGCCAAAAATTCGAGGACGAATTTCATTTAAATGGGGAAGATTGTAACACCCCACTCCCACATTTAATGCGCTATTTGTTTTGGAAATATGAGGAAGCCCATTTAAAGTCCAAAAGCATCCATTTATAAATATACGCATATCGTCGTCTTTGATTTGTTATCAAGAAGGAAAAATAAAGACAACATTGAGAAACCCTAAGGCATAATAGTGGGATCGGAGCAACCGTCTCCGAGTTACCAAACAGACGAGGTCATGGTGAGTTTTATTTATTGGATCAAAGAGAAGGGAAAGAGCTCATGGGTGGTGGTGGAGAAAGTCGAGGCTAATTGTGACACCGTTGTGTCATGTCAACGTGTCGTCTTCGTCGAGAGATGAGAGAGAGAGAGATTAAACACCATCAAAGAAAGAGAATTTGATTTAAGAGGGACTGAATTGCCTTGAGGAGAAAGAGAAAGATGATCAAAGAGAAGTAAACGGATTAGTGAAGAAGGCGAGACGCTTCGGATGAGAACAGATCGTTACCACCGCAATGGAGGAACATGGAGAAAAAGAGATCTGGTTCATGTCATTAAGGAGAAGTGAGATGAAGCAGATCTTAGTAAAATCGGAGAGTGGGCAAAGCAAAGAAAGAAGAAGAAGAGAAAAGAGGAAAGAGGAAGAACAATTTCAAGAAGGTTTATTGTAGGGTGAATTCCCGACAGACCAGAGGGACTCAGATCAGGAATAAGGTGTCTATGGAAAGAACACGCTCCCAAGAATCCACATCAACTGACAGATCTGCAATCAGATTTAAACGCAAGAAGTTATGCACGTTTCTTTCTGGTCAAGTAATTGCAAAGTATGTCAAACCCAGAAAACCCTAAAAGACAACCCGAGGGAGCTCGTTGACGGCAACGTTTGGAGGTCCGAAACTATTCTGATCTGGATGCAACTTTGTGCAGACGTTCATGGTACTACTATCTACATATTCAACGGTGGATCACGTTTCTAACGGTTCGTTACTGACTTATGCATATGTTTCTGAGACAGTTTTGTATGGAGTAAACCATGACAAGTTTTTATTGTTTGAATGGGAATCGGGTTCGGTTTGAGCTGTGAATTTGCAGGAGCCTTATGGAGTAAGGTTTTGGTTGATGGAGAACCAAGGTGGAGCTCAAGAGTATGCAGTTAAAGCTCTTATACTAAGTTGGCCTAAAAGGAGAGAAAGGAGAATAGAGATGTTCTTCATCTTCATTAGGCTAAGGTGAGGGTGGTATTTGCGAAGCATGTTATCATTTTCTTTTGTTATGCTTCTTGACGCATGATATGTAGCCTTAGATCTGATTGCATAGGATAAGATTACGTGATAATATGACGTGATGATTATTGATGGATATGTATGATAATGATGTTTGACTATGATATATTATGTATGAGAATGTTAAGTATAAGTATGTAAATATGATGATTATGTATGTTTGTATAAAAGACTAGGGAGAAACGAGCTATGGGCCGTGGTCTCCCTAGTAATGTGGACAATGATGGGCCGACGGGTTACATGCTGGTCAAGAAAGGCTGACGAGCCCGATATGCATGGGAGTGTCTGAGCCACGAGGGCCAACCTCCACTCATGAGGTTCTAGTTGTCACGAGGATGAATGGACCTAAAGATATATATATACGTATATATGTGCTATTATGAATAAAATGATCGTTATGAATTTGTTATTAGAAGTTAAAGCATGTAAGGTTGATTGCTTGTGTCTAAGTTTATATGTTATGAAGATGGTTGTATAGCTTTAGAAATTGTTCTATGTTTTAGTGGGCAGAGTTGATTCCCCTCACTGAGTATTCTTTATTTACCCCCTTTTCCCCTTTTGTCTCTGATTAGTAAGCGTGAGGAGTTGTGTACAATATTTTGTTCGTGTGTGAAGTTTAAAAAAAAAGTTTTTGACAAGATCAGATGAATAACATGTTGTCTTAGTCTAAATGGCGGGGCGGGTGTTACATGGAGTCTTCTTTTCTTCCTTGTGCTCGAGTCTCTAGTTGAGTGCGGAATGGAAAAGACTCTTAAGCTAGCAATCGAGTATGAGTCGAGTGATGAGGATTGTGGTACTCGGCTTGGTGGTAGAGTGATCGAGTGATGGTGATGTGGTGGAGGTGATGATACTCGACCACGGTGATGAGATTGAGTGGTTGTCTTGGTGGTACTCGACCATGTGGTCGAGTGGTGATGTGGAGTGATGAGGCCTTCTACTCGACCAGGGGGTCGAGTGGTTGTTGAAGGAGTGGAGCCATCTACTCGACCAGTGGGTCGAGTGTTCTGCTGTGATCAGGTCCGCTTCTTCCAATTGGCTCGCCAAGAGGTCCAAATCACCTGAAAACAACACAAATATGCAACATGCATGCAAAACTATCTTAAACATGCAAAGTGATGACTAATGATGAGAAATGATATAAAACAGTGATGATATGATGCTAAAGGGATGACAAATGGATGCTCAAAACATGTAAAATGCACACTTATTACTCGTGCTCCTCAGGACTCTAAGAATACACAAGGATGTCATCAATAAAGATGATCTCTAACTTAGGATGTCATCAATAAAGATGATCATAAACTCATCCAGAAACTCCTCGAACATGTTGTTCATCAAACTCATGAACGCTGTAGGTTCATTACTCAACCGAAAGGCATCACCACAAACTCAAAATGTCCATATCTCGTCCTGAAAGCAGTCTTGCAAACATCTGCCTCCGCTATCAGGATGTGGTGATAACCCGACGTCAAATCAATTTTTAAGAAACAAGTAGCACCCTTCAACTGATCCAACAACTCATCGATCCTTGGCAATGGGTACTTGTTCTTCAAAGTGACCCGGTTCAACCCCCGGTAGTTAATACATAAGCGGAAACTCTCGTCCTATTTTTTCACAAGTAACACCGGTGATCCCCGAATAGAAGTACTAGGACGAATGAATCCCTTACTCAACAAATCCTCTAGCTGCTTCTTCAGCTCTGCCATCTCTGCTAGAGCCATCCAGTAGGGTGCCTTAGACAAGGGCGATGTCCCTGGTTCCAACTCATTCGTGAAAGGATCAGATCGTGATGGTGGTAATCCCTGCAATGATTGAAACACATCCTCGAACTCCTAAACAACTTGAATGTCGCTCACTGCTACCTGCCCCACAGACTCCGACATATTTATTGTCACCAGGTAACCCTCGCAGGCCTTCTTGATCATCTTTTCTGCCTGCACTAGTGAGATGACGAGACTCCCTGAGGTAGGTCTCACTCCCTCATGTGCTAAGAAACCTAACATTCATCACAAAACAATGATATCCAAAACAATAGAAATAATTCACAAAGTCTGAGTCTCAGAAATCATACCAGTGATCGCTTTGTTGCTGGTACCTCTTGTCTCACGTGTAGTGTAGTCCTGCGGTGCCGCTGCAATATGTGGTAACTGCTCCACCTGCGCTCCCTGCTGGACCGCCGGCTGTACTACTGCCACTGCCATCCGCTATAGCTTAGGACAATGCAGCCAGAGATGTCCCCTCTCCCTGCAATGGTAGCACTCCCTCGTCTCAGCTCGCTGCGTGCAATCCGCTACTTTGTGGGCAAGGCTCCCACAAGAAAAACATCTCGTACGACTACCCTGTTCAGCTCTGGAAGGATGATCCCACCTCCTCTTCTGCCCCTGCACACGCTTGCCGCCCTTGCTAGGTGCCACATGCTGAGTCTTCTTCGGCTGTACCGCTGGACTCACTGCCACCACTTGCCTCTGAAGGTCCTCCTCTATCTCAGCAGCCGTCTCCACCAGTGTCGCCTTCATGGCTTACTACAACACTTTACACTGCACCCTCAGATCCGGTCGAAGTCCCCTCATGAACCTCCTCAACTGGGCATGGTCATCCTCCAAGCCCCGACCCGCATACACCAAGAGTTTGGTTAAACTCTCGTTCATACTTCCGTACCGACTGCTCAACCTGTGTCAACTCAAGAAAACGCGCCTCCATACAGTCGAGCGCCTCCTGCTGAAAGTACGTGGCATTAAACTCAGCCACAAAATCTGCCCAAGACATTTCCGTCTGCCTCCTCATGGTAATGACACTCCCCCACCACAAATGTGCATCCCCCTCTAGAAAATGCATTGCCAAATCCACACGATACTCCACCGGGCATCTGCTCGAACCGAAGTTCCGCTCAACCCGCGACCGCCAACTGTCGGCCTCCTCAGGACTAGTACCACCAGAAAAATACCTGGTGCCAATTCTCTGCAACTGCTCCATCATCCTTGATATATCCCTATTTTTAATGATTTTATTTATGTTTTAGGTATAGAATTTTGAGTCTTTATGTTATTTCTCGAGGTCTTTTTAATGTCTTTTCAGGTACTCTATGTAGTGGGACAACAGTGGAGATAATGAGACATTTTGGAGCAAAAGCTAAAGAAAAGGAAATTTACAGAAGAAGAAATTTGCCCCAGAAGATTTCCCTATTTGCATTATTAGTCCTTGGATGTTATATAGGGTTTATTAACATTATTTTAGACCCTAGTTTCGATTATCAAGTTCTTATCAAGCTTTTTGCAAAACCATATTGTGAGAGAGATAAGCTATTCATCCCCTGTTCTTCAGGGACTCATTCCAGTTCTTAATACAGTGAAAAGATCTATTTTTTCCCTTATTCTATTTACCGTGTTTATGCTTTTATATCAAATATGTTGTTTGCTTCAATCAATATGTCTGAGTAATCTGCTTGTTAGGAATAGGGTTTCTCATTAGGGATTCATATGGTTTAGTAGATTGCCCCCTTGCTAGGTTATCTATAGAATTCTTTATCTTTAATTATGTTTAATGCTAGATCTATAGTAATTAACTAGATCTTGAATCCAGACAATAGATATGCCCACCATAGGTATCTGTAGTGTGATATATTATTTGATGAGCCTGGTTTATAGATATGTAATAAGAATCGGCCTATCTACTAAGGTGAACAATCGAACTCGTTAAGAATGCATATTTAGGTTAATAATTTCTCGGCTTCTCCAGTTATTCTTAGCTATAGATATAGGGAGTTTCGCGGAATGCCACCAGTTATTCCATAATTAGGGTTTGAGTTTAAGAATGCTTCGATAACAACCCAACTTTCATTAGATCTACTAACCAATAGTCTCCTGAGAATACCTTGTTCCTAACTCTTTTTCTAATCGTTTACAACACAATCAACCTGCTGTTTTCTTACTTTGTTTTCTTACTATTTCAATCATCACCCGCTAGCTTAATCTCGACATTCAACTCATTGTTTGAACAAAAGAACTTTGTAAATTCCATCCTTAAATACTGCAATTGATCTCTTATTTGAGAGAGTAGATCTAGGGTAATTTGAACCTTATCAAATTTGGCGCCGTTGCAAAAGTTCTTGGGAATCATCATTGAGTTTAGTTTAGAGATTTCGTCTAGCTTTTACTTTTATTTTGTTATTCACGCGTTTCTTGTTTTCTTCTTTTATGTGTTTCAGGTGTTGGCCTAGGCAAACAAGGAGCACACAATAGAAGGAGCTTATCAACTTGTCTGTTTGAGACTTGGGAAAACTCGAACACACCAACCGAAATACTCAGAGATTAACAATGGCTGACAGAGTCATCAAAGCTGATGCAGAAGGAGTTTTAAGAGATGAGGATGGGCAAGCCTACAATGAGGCTGGTCAAAGATTGGATGATCATAGACTCATCCTACCCGAGGACGCCAATGAGGATCAAGCGCGTCTCAATGCGCAATTAGCTGCCAGATACGCAGCAGGGCTCGCTGTCGATCGATACAACAGGGGTGTCGATCGACACCTTCGAGAGCAGAATGAAGACATGATTAGTGTCGAACGACACAACAGAGGTATCGATCGACACCAACCCTAGATTTCTACAGCTATTCCTCCAATTGCTGAATCACGTCGTACTCTCGGGGATTTCAACAGGCCTAACCTGTTCTATGCTAATCGATCAGCGATCGTACCCCCACCCTTCCAGAGGAACGATTATGAGCTGAAGCCTGGCTACTTCGCTTTAGTTAGCCAGCATCCTTGCCATGGCTTATCTCATGAGCAGCCAATGGACCATATCGAGCGCTTTAAGGACCTTGTTCTGAGCATCAAAGCTAATGGAGTCTCAGAGGACTACCTACTGTGCAACCTCTTCCCTTATTCACTTGCTGGGGAAGCCGCTTCTTGGTTGAAACAACTTAAAGCAGGTTCCCTCAAGACTTGGAGAAGCATCGAGATAGCCTTCTTGAACAATTTCTATGATGATGCTAAATCTGAGGAGTTGAAAAACAAGTTGTCTACCTTCACACAAAGTCCAACTGCAGCTTTCAAGGCTGCTTTGGTTCGTTTCAAGGAGTATCAACGGGACTGTCCACATCATGGTTTCAGTGAAATACAACTTCTAGGTACCTTTTTCAGAGGAGTTGATTGGAGATACCAGATGGCTCTTGATGGAGCGAGCGATGGTAACTTCAATACACGTTACCCAGCTGATGCTACAGCTCTGATAGAGAACCTCGCTAGTAGCAACAGTACCAAGAATGCTGACTTTGAGAGGAAGAAGATTGTTGGAACTATTTCAGGCAATCAAATGGCAGAGGTGAATGCTAAGCTGGATTCGGTTCACAACTTGCTTACAGGAAAGAAGCATGTCCACTTTGCAGCTGAGAAAGCGACTATTGAGCCTGAGCCTGAGTCAGAAGAAGGAGTTTTCTACATCGATGGTCAGGGCTACAAGAAGTTTGGGCAGCCACAAGGCAACTTCAATGGCAACAGGTTTACAGGGAACCAGAGTTCCCCCAACTACACTCCCAAGCCGGCTTTCCAGAAAACTTTTCCTCAGAGCAACTTTCAGAGGACCTATGGCAATTCAGCTTACCAAGCCCTCCCCCCTCCACCCTCATCAAAGACAAGAATGGAATCTATGCTTGAGCAGATTCTAGAGAGCCAAACAAAGCTCGTTGTGTAGTTTAATGACAAGTTTGATGCTGTCTGAGCTTTCACTTGAAGAAGCTGGATGTACAGGTAGCTCAAACTACACAATTAATCAAGAGACAAGATGGCTTTCTTCCTGGTAATCGTGATGCTAACCCAAGGAAGAGCTGCAATGCCATCTTGATAAGAGAAGGAGATGATGTGTGGGAAGAATTGGACCCTGAAGACCAGCTGGAGCTCGTAGTTGTAGAGGAGGTGTCGATCGACACCCTACGGGACGCTCTTCTCTGAGACAAGCCAATACAAAGGTGCCGATCGATACCCATCTAGTGTCGATCGACACTGGATCCGGACTGCACCTTGTTAGGTGCAAATCCCAATGCAGCCCGAGTCTATTTACACTCCTCCTGTCACTTATCCGAGGAAGCGTCATTCTAAGCAGGAGATTCATGCTGCTTAGTGCACAACCATAATGGAGAAGATCCTCCATTTTCTTCCTAAAGATGCATCTGAGACATCTTCTACTCCACTCAACAGGTATATCAAGCGACTTGTTAACAATGGTATTCGCTCAGATGAAGCTAAGCTATTGACCAGGGACATCAGTGCAATCATGCTGCCTAAGGTCAAGAAAGAGAAGGCACAGAGAGTGGACATTGTTGAGTACATCCGCACAATCACTCCAGATCAGACCACTGAGAAGCTTCCAGATCCAGGTAGCTTTGTTCTTGATTGCTCTATCTCCACAAGCAGGTTCAACCGCTCTTTGTGTGATTTGGGATCAACTATCAACCTCATGCCCAAGTCTGTTGCTGAGAGACTAGGCATGACTCACTATAGGCCGACTCGCATCACTCTCCTCTTTGCAGATCGTTCTAGACGTATCCCTCAAAGAATCCTTAAAGATGTTCCTGTTAAGGTTGATAACTGCATAATCCCTGCTGGTTTCGTGGTACGGGACTATGAGAAGGAACCCAAGGATCCTCTTATCCTTAGAAGAGCGTTCCTAGCTACAGCTGGTGCTAGGTTTGATGTGAAGAGAGGTAGGATCTCTCTAAAGGTTTGTGATTTGGAGATGGAGTTTGGCATGGATGGTTCAGAGCTTACTAAGCCCATCAGCAACATTGCCTCCAGCACAAACACCCCTCTTTAGACTACTCGGGATCCCAAAACAGAGCTACACACAACGCTCCCATCCACTCAGCTCACCAATGAGAGTTGCAGAGCAACGGTGTCGATCAACACCACTACTCCTGTCGATCGACACCCTCGGGTTTCACAGACAGATGATTCTGCACATTCTGTTCAGCCCACACCACTTGAGGACCTCTGTGATAAGTTCTCTTCTATCTCTTCTCCTGCCATACCTTCGATTAATTCTTTGGATTCTTTGAAGTCTGCTTCACTGGATAACAAGCATAGAGTTCTTCGAAAGCTTGTTTCTCCTCTTGTTCTTGCAGGTGACGAGACGAGTGTTGATCGACACACCACTAAGTGTCGATCAACACCTACAGCTGCTCTAACCAGATCCGTTTACACACCGCCTTCGAAGGCGAGGAGGCAGCATCAATCCTCCATCACTCCACCCACACCCTGAACTCCGCCAAGTCAAGCTATTGACTCAAAACAAGCGCTTAGTGGGAGGCAACCCACAGGTTTGATTTTTATTTTCCCTCTCTTTTATTTTCTTTTATTTTTGATTTATTTTTCTCGTTTTCTCTAGATTTGATTGCCACTGGGGACAGTGTCGTTTAAGTCTGGAGGAGGTTCTTACTAATTATGCTTTGATTTTTGGTTCTTATCATTTTTCGTTTTTGAGTTTATTGAGTCATTTTCCTTCTTAAAAAAAAAAAAAAAAAAAAAAAAACGTTTTCTTTAGTTTAGTTAGAAATCATGATCTATATTTCTCTTGATTATTGCCTGATTGATGAGTGCTGCAGGTTTGAGTCAATCCAACTATTGGAAAATCTAGATGGCAAACCAACAGACTTAAGGATATCCTAGGCTGGAGCTAATCTCACTACTCTTCTTTTTACCTCTTCAAACGGTTAGTATTCATAGATCTTGACTCCTTGTTCATACCTGATATTGAGACCAATATGATAAAAAGAATGTGCTCCTCTCCCCTTATAAAACGAAAAATATAATGAGAGATTGAGAAGATTTTCAGATAGTGTATAGGGGTAGGAATGTTTCCTATGACCCCATTATTATACATTACTAGGGAGGAGACCCGCGCGTTGCGCGGGGTGGTTTGTTTTTGGTTTTGTTAGTATGTAATTATAACTTCGAATTTTTTTACTGATCTTTGATTAAAAGGGGAATATCTTTGTTATTTGCTAATCTTATCTTTTGATTTCTACATTTTTGTAATCTATGTATAGTTTTATATTTTTTTCATGTTGTTACCAGTTATATGCTAGAATTTATAGGACAATAAACCAAACTTACTATCTTGTAAGAATATTTTTTAGAGTTATATATATCTAAGCAATGCATTTGTTACATTGGTCTTGTTTTTATATATTTTATTTTAAATTAAAAATACAATGGAAATCTCTTTCTCTCTCTCTCGCACTAAGCGGTTGCTGCAAAGGATCGCGAAGAACAGAGACTAACGACGAAGTTATTTTACATATCGTTGCCATTGTTAATTTTGGCCCAATATGAACCCGCCCATTTGTTTTTTCTCTTTGTGTCTCTGTTAAAATCTTAGAAACTACTCTTTGGTTTTGGGAAGATTTCACTTTTCAACATTTCTTCGCGAATTAGCCAAAAAGAGTTGGATTATAACAATATTAACATTGAAAGTACGATATGCTTAGATAATTAATTAAAAGTTGGATTTTATTGAAAATATAAATTTCCTTACAACAGCAAGGAAAGACACACATTAAAGCAAAAGAAATAAGAGTAATAACATTGTTTTGAGTCTTTGTGATAGTTCACTGCCTCAAACATTATACGGAATTTTTTAAAAACAGTTTCCAACTCTCTAGATGTTTTGTTTAAGTTATACCATAAAAATAAACTTAAACATTTGTTTGTAGAAAAAACATTTCTCACATGTGTTGTCCAAATCTCTTGGATGGCACACGTCGGGGGGTTTCATGTTGCGAAGTGATATCATGTAGCATCTTTTTCTCGCCACTCTAATCTCATTTAGTGAAGTTTTGATTTGTTTCCAACACGTTTCAGCCATGGTGGTGTCTTTAGCCCATTCAAGTTGGCTCATATAGGTTTTTCCCTCTTCAGTCCTTCTTCTACATAATAATAGCATGGCATACATGTAGATTGCTTCTTTCTGGCCTCAGTTAGCTGCTATGCCAATATGGTGGAGACCAACGTCACAATGATCAAGGTTAAAGTACCATATTATACCTTTTATGTAGTGAGCATCCGGGTTGTTGTTGGCAAGACATTTCTTCATAATAAGAAGGTGTTTGCGGCATGATAACGGTTTCTTCACCAACGGAGCAAGATTAAGGGTTTTGAGCACGCGTTCATCGTTTGCTGATGCACCTAGTTCTTTGCATGAAAGGATGCAATTGTGATAATCTTCAGCGTATTTTGCCCCTATTTTGGCAACTATTTCTCCGAGTAGATCTTGAGGAAGTACCTCAAGACGACTAATTTCAGCTTTGTTGGGATCCATTTTTTGTTTTTTTGAAATATTAATAAGTTTCAAATCTGTGATAATTTTGTTTGTTTGCATTTGTTTATATAGATTAGTGAGGTGGATCTTTTCCACTTCGTAACGTACCAATTATTTCGTTTAAGATTTTAATTTATTGGTGTTTGTGGCTTTAATGTTTTTGGATCTTTCCACTTCTCACCACTCCTCAACGTGGTTATTAATTTCTTTGAGGTTTAACCAATTAATATCACTTGATAAATGGCATAAATACTTGTTATTTCGTTTTTAAACACATTTCCGGGCTTAATTAACATCTAGGGCCGGCCCGCGTTCGTTAAAAAAATTTAAAACCCTAATCCTAATTAAATCAAAGAAGAGAATTTTTGGCTTATTTAGGGTTTCGTTGAAAAGGTTTTAAGCTTGCTGGCCCTAAAACGTTTTTCTTTTCTTAATTGTTTCTGTTTAAAAATTTTATCTTCGATCTAAAACTTCTTTCTTCTTCTTCGATCTTTCTTCTTCGATCTTTCTTCTTCGATCTCTTTCTTTTTCATCTCTTCTTCGATTGTGAGAAAAGGTTTGATGTCTCTCTATATTTTTACAGTTTTATAGATTCTCTATTTTTTGGAATCTGATTCATATGTTTTGGGTTAAATAATTTTAGCTCAAAGAAATCTGCGTTAAAGTGTCTTCGTGTTTGTGTGTTCTCTAAAGGTGATTCTCTAAAGGTTTGTCTGGAAAAATTTAATCTTGTGTAGCTATGAACTTGTGGGTCGATTCATATTTGATTTAAAATTGTGGGTCGATTAATATATTCTTGATAGTCGATACCAATAGGTACTTGTTGAGTTTCTATTAGTAGTTCAGACATGTTTTGTATGTGAATTGCTTGAGAATTTGGGCTTTGTTGCTTCCGTTTTTATTTGTTTTTTTTTTTATCTTTCCTCTTGTTGTATATGATGTGTTAGAATTCATAAGCTGCACATTCTATCTTTTTGGTTGGATATGTCTCTATTTGAAGTTATATGTTTATAGTTTTGAATTCTTAAGTGATATGTTTGTAATTCTTTGGTTTGTCAAAGAGAGTGTATTTAGGGAACGATGTCTTCCTTTTTCTCCATCGATCGATGAATTTATTAGTGCTTCTTTTTGATTAGGGTAAATAGAAAAGTCTTTTGTTGATTAGGTCTCTTTGATTTGACTTTTCTAGAGTTTTATATTATGCTTTGATGATTCTGTGAAGTATTTTTCTCCCGGAGCTTTGTGGTTCAATGTATTTGCTTTGTGAGTATTATTCCAAACTACATGAGTACCCGTACTACGTGCGGGCTTTCAATTTATATTTCGTAATTTAAAAGTATTTAAATGTAAAATTTAGGTTAGTTTTTTAATAGGGAAGAAGACAAAATTGCTATTTGATACTAAGCTCCATATATCAACAATTTGTTTTTGCATTTTGCATTTAGATTTCTAACAAAATATTTTCTCAGTAAACATTATGCTCATAATTTTTTTTCATTTGTGTTAACCTTAAACCAAAAAAATAAGACAAAATGCTAGAGGATTTGAGTCCAAAAATTTGATGCTAGAGTTCTCAAGTACTTCTCACCATTTTTAATATATTATATAGAAAAAAGAACAACCTACGAAAACTATTAGCTAATCCATTATACAATTATTTAATCATATTTTAACTTAAAATTATAAAAATTAGGGAAAAATATCTAAAAGTATGAAAAAATCAATTAAATAATTTAATTTAAAAAAAAGACATACAAAATAAAAGAAAATTATTATTTATACAATTAATTATTTAAAATTTTATAATATATATAATTAAATAATAAATCACTATAAACCATTAACTTACATTAATTATTAAGTGGATATGTGGCAAATTAAAAGCTAAGTGATGATGTGTCATTCATATGAAGAGAGTTTGCCAATTTTTATATATATGATTACACCACATATAGATAGTATATAAACTTATGATCTTTATATATACAATATTTATAAAATTACGTACCTACATATTTGTTATTATTAGTTAATTTGTTATTCTAGATGAAACTCATGCTACGCATGAGTTTTTGTTTTTAAAATTGTCGGAATATATGATTATGGTTTTTTGTTGATTTTGATGTTCATTTGTGTGTGTGTGTTAATGTGTAAGTAATAAAGTCATATCTATTTTATAGAGTTATAATTTTTTATAATTAAATTTATCTATAATTCGAAATATCAATTTTACTATAATATGAATATTTATAGACCTATTATTCAAATATTTCACTATCATAAACACATACAACAAAACTATATGATATATTAATATGTAGTTATATTACTTATGTATTTTGAAACTTGCCTAACTTAATTGTAACAAACAATTCTTTATTCCATATATTCTCTTGTTATCTAGTACACTAATCATATCATGATGTGCTAGTAATTCAAGTCAACACTTTAATTCTCTTCCCTTGCATATAGCCATATAGAGTCTCGTGTTTTTTGTGTGGGTATGTCTAATGTCTCGGATGACCATTACTTGAAAAATGTATATCAATGTTACCAAGTTATCAGAACGCACAAATATAAACAGAAAGAAGGTCATATGATAAATCATATTCATATAACGTAATAATAAGAAAATATCCAACTAAAATTACTAAATAATATGAGGTTAGGTAGCAAACATTTAAACTACAACACAAAGTAAATTTTAGCTATTATAAATTGATAACTATTGATAAAAATATTTTAAAAAATAAGTAAAATAAAATGAAAGTAGTACTTGATATATTATTATAATTTTTTATTTTTTGAATATTTTAAGAAAATTTATTTAAAAGAGAGATTATAGAGAATTTAACACAACAAAAGACTTTTGATTCTTCCTCAATTAATTGTATTAATTTTTTATTTAATTAATATAGAATGACACATGTCATTTTCTTGTGTAATGATGTGTCACTCATAAGGAGAGAGTTGGCCAACTTTCATATATATGATTTTATGAGATTGTGTTAAACGTTCAATGCATTTGCTTTGATAAACACTTGTTAATGGTATCAGTTTTATACTTTGCTTTGGATTTGTGTTCTTTTTGGATTTGTAGTATGCTATTTATGGTTTTTATCTTTTTGGCTGGTTATGTCTCTGTTTGAAATTGTATGTTTATAGTTTTGAATTCATAAGATATGGTGATATGTTTGTAATTCTTTGGTTTGTCAAAGAGAGTGTGTTTAGGATCGATCAATTTATGAGTGTTTCTTTTTGGTTAGGGTAAAATAGAAAAGTATTTTGTTGATTAGCTCTCTTTGATTAGACTTATTCTGACCAATTTTATTTGTGGTACTGTCGTTGGCCAAAACCAAAACAGAGGCTCAATAGCTTGGACGTCCTTGGGCCTTTAAAAGTTTCAGGCGTGGCTGTTTGTAATTTATGTAATTGACTGTCTCCAAATCCAATTTGAGAGGGAGTTGATTCTGTTGAAATCTATCCATCGTTTTTGCTATTTTTCCTACAAATCTATTAGATGTAAGTAAGACTTCAGATGAGTGAAATTTGAATGAATAAGAGATCCAGTTATTGAATTTCATTGTTTTCTGATTCTCGTTTCCTCATTATTTGAATATGTTTTTTTTCTTTTTGCAGATGGTTGAGCTAATTTGATTTGGTGGATGTTGTTTTCGCTTAATATAATTGGTGGAGGAGTGAATTTATCCTTATCATTAAGTAGAGCTTCGTCTTATTTTGTTTAATCTGTCCGTCAGTGTAAATTGCATAAAGTACCTATGTGACCGTGGTAAGTATATATCAAATTTTAGCGTTTCATGTTTTTATTGATGATATCTATTGATCAAGAATCAGTAATAAATAAATTGGAGATGGGTGGATAATGTTGTTACCTGCGTAACAATACAAAGTGTGCTGTAAAACTTGTAACGAATCCATTAAGAAATAGTGGAGAAAATTTTAAAGCATTTGAAATATATTTGTCTGAGGTGCTTCTTTGTTTCGCATTTTGCACTTCTTTTCTTCGAATTCTTCATTTTCACCTAATGGAATTTTAATGTTTGGAAACTTGTATTAGGTTTAATGTTAGATAAATTGTGGTGAAAAAACCATATTGTTGACTTGAGTAAGAAATGGTTGGGTTATTTACTTGCATAAGTGTCTGCTTCTAATTCAGGTTTCCAAAATATCTGGCTTTTTGTGGTGTTCACCATTCTGTTGACCTACATAAGAGTATGTAAATAGTTGTCAGTTTCTATCTTTGAAGACAATAAGCAATTTTAACTAATTCCTGCTCTTATCGTAATTAGTAAAAAAAAAATTGTTTTTTTGGTGTTATAAATCATATATGGACGGTCATTGTTAGGATTTTTTACCTGTAATTGCTGGTAGACCATTAAAAACTTCTCTGTAGACTATGTTAGTAACATACTTGCCTTCTTTTTTTTTGGATGTGTCTAGAACTGTTAGTCCTTTTGGGGATGTGACGCGTGACAAAGCAACGTATAGTTGGCCGTGGCTGAAGACTGGTTTTGGCAGATACAATGCCACTCTATTCAAGGTTTGTCCTTGGCTTTTATTTACCGTCATAGCGTAGCACATACGTACTGGAAATTGACGCCTTCTTAGAGTGAATGGATGCTTGGAATCTTGTGGTGATAGTATAATCCTTGGGATTAACACTTTTTTCCTTTTTTTTGTTGTATCTGAAAGAATCTCAGCTTTAAGTACTTTGTCTCCCAAATGAGTTACAGTAAGCCTTGTTCCATTGCATAACCCTTCTTTTTGGTTGAGATTTCTAAGTAGCATAATTGGTACTCCAACCTTTAAGCATAGTCTATGCGCTGGTAATCCTGGAAACTCTAATGAATTTAGATATTCCATGGGGTATGACATCTCAAATCCTTCTTCTGTTAGTGCTTCATCCTGATCGATACTGTCAGCGCTGAAATATTCTTTTGCTAAACCAGGCACTTTAGAGAGCAAATAATCGTTGATTTCATCAACGGTTTCATTTCGTGGAGTTAAAACAGCTGTACCTTTAAGGTTCTCCAAGTCTTGAAATGTGTTGGTAAAATCCGGAGAAACTGATTGGCATAACACCTCTAGTGGGTTTTCTGTCTCTGGTAGCAGGAGATTTTTGTCAATTATGATGTTATCTTCTTCTTGATCATCATCTATACCATGGGTTTTTCTGGGTGCTTCTCCATCCCCTATTTGCAAAATCCATTCTGCAAATTTTATTTCCTCAGGTTGCACTCTCATATTTTGTGAAAGCAAGTATTTATGACACGACTCCCATAAATATGACCGATTTATTGCTGCGCTAACAGTTTCTTGTCTGGTTCTCTGTGGTATCACTGGTAAGATTTGTCTAAAATCACCACCTAAAAGAACTGTTTTTCCACCTAAAGTTTTGGTTAGTGCCTTTTCGTCACCCACTGACAGAATATCTCTCAATGTTCGATCTACTGCTTCGAAGGTATGGCGGTGTGCCATTGGTGCCTCATCCCAAATAATAAGATCCACTTTACTAAGTACATTGGCTAGCATTGAACCTATTTTAATATCACAAATGAAATCCTCATGCACATTGATTGGTATCTTAAACCATGAATGTGCAGTTCTGCCACCTGGTAGGAGTAGAGCTGCAATAGCCGATGATGCGACAGGCATGACATTTTTTCCATTTGATCTCAGAGCAGAAATAATAGTCTTGTACAAAAATGTTTTGCCTGTGCCTCCATCTCCATATAGAAAGAATAACTTGCCTTCTTTATTTGTCACTGATTTGAGAACATCATCGTAAATTATCCGTTGCTGCTCGTTAAGCTTGCTGAATAAATTTGCATGTGTTTCTCTTTCCTTGTCAATGTTGATCTGAAACTCTTGCCGAAGTAAGGAGTTGTTTACTTCTTCCAATATTGACTTTTCTGGCTGAGGCATTTCTGGATAATCTGACAATGACTTTTCATGCTGGCGTAAGAGTGTTTCAATCTCGATCAATGTGTATTTCTCTAGTTCTTTTGCTTTCAGTTCTAATTGAGGGAAATTCAGAACTCTTTGCTGCTTACGGAGGACATCATCTGCCATGCTCTCCCAACAGTGACTCCACAGTTTTAGTGGTTCAGAGACCTCACAGTATATCAAGATCAAGACAAATAAGCTTCTAAGTAAGTATGATGTTGACCATTGTGCTGCTTCATCCATTGCATCATGCCATTCTTTGTCTCCATCTAGCAACCCTCTTGCGTGACATGCTGCTTTAAAACTTTCATGTACCACACCTCCTACAGTTTTCAAATAATCGAAACTTGTTGCACCCTTCACTTTATTAAGCAAGATTCTAAGATAATACAAATCCCCTGCCGTTGGGAGTATGTTTACAATCCTTCCAATGTTTTCTCTCTGCTTTCTTCGAGTGTACATTTTATTTGTACTATCCAATACAAACATTGTTGGCACTTGCACTATGGGATGATGTCGCCGCAACCTTTCGTGCCCATCTTAGCTCTGGTGATACAATTTACTCGGTCATGCTGATAACTATCGTCAACCCAAAGATGTTTGGAGGTTAGATAAAATTGATTTATTTGCAATTTTTACTCTCAAATTTTAAGATAAAAGATAACATATGGTCATTCTTACTGTTTTAAGCGTATGTGTTTATAGAAGTGAGTTATGAGAGATTTATTGATAAGAACCTAACCTTTTGATAAACTCTTGGATTGGTTGAATGCTGCTGTAAAAAAAAAAAACTTGTTGCGGGTGTGGAGTTGAGATAAAGGTTACCTTAAACAGTAAGAATGACCATATGTTATCTTTTATCTTAAAATTTGAGAGTAAAAATTGCAAATAAATCAATTTTATCTAACCTCCAAACATCTTTGGGTTGACGGTAGTTATCAGCATGACCGAGTAAATTGTATCACCAGAGCTAAGATGGGCACGAAAGGTTGCGGCGACATCATCCAATAGTGATAAGTAGACAATAACAGACCTTAAAATAAAAAGACGGAAGTATCAGTTCAATTTTAAAGTTTAGTTCATAATTATTTTAGGTTTGAAAGTGCTAGCTTACGAATCAATCCGGTATCGCAAAACCAAACGTTGAGTAGAAGTTGGATCATTCAAGTTTGACCCTTGGACGAAAGTGATTTGGCCTACAACATCTAGATCATTTCAAAGGTGATATAATCATAGTTCATGTTTAAAAAATGTAAGAATCATGAAAAATATTACCTGGAAGTTCAATGTTGGTGTTAGCAAGAGCTTGAAGGTTGTCAAAGTTACGTAGCATAAACTTTTCCCTCTCAATTGTAGGGCCAACATCTGAAACTTCAATAATCGTTGTGGCAGGGAGAAAACGGAGGAGAAAAGGATGGTCAGTGATCTTGTAGAGTTTCGTGCAACGTCCCACTTCAAACCCACTAACATTGAAGATTATGCCTTCACGCAAAACTTGGCGGAAATGTGAAGCAAGAGCTGCTGGGATAAAAGCATGGATTTCGGAGCACTATTAATGAAACAAATTAAGTGTTAGTTGGCCATCAATTACATATGAAACAAAAAAACATTAAACATCTAAGATGATTTACTTTTTCATCAAGTAACAGGAGGACTATGCCCATGAATTGGCCATCTTTCTTGATGTTGCGAGCATCCCAAAAACGAAGTAGGCGACCAACAACCTGTTGAGTAGAGCGACCAAGACGTAAAGCATCAAAAGCTACATGCTTTTCTCCAGTTACAGTTTCGATTTGAGATATTAAAAGTATGAATTAAATTGCAAGTAGTGGAATTTTGTAGGAATTAAGCCATGTATTTAAGTACCTTTTAGTGAATAACTGTTGATGTTTGAGCTTCTGGGGAAGAAAAATACGGAAAGCTCCATGGGGCAGTGACTGAAACACTCTTTTTCTCTTTCGTGGTCCTCTGAATTGCGTCGATCGAATTGGAGAAAATGAAATCGAGGGTTTGCAATTTTAACTGGGTTTTCTTAGGTCCTTTCGGTTCATAGGTTTTTTGACTAAATCTTGGCCCGATACACATCACTAAGTCTATTTGGTTCTTTGGCTCATGGGCTTTTTGACCAAATCGTGGCCCCATAAACATCACTAAATCTATTTCACGCATAGAAAAAAATGTGAAGGCAGAGTAAAAACATGTGGGCTCCACATTAAAAAGATGTAGTGACGTGGACACTTTTAGAGGAGAGAAAACTCTGCTATTATATATATGATTTGGAATGATCAATTACAAAGGTTGGAAAAATGCTGAGGGTGTCGATCCAGTATGCGAGTTCTCCTTTGTTTACTCTCTAAAAAGAATAAGTCTTGGTGAGAAAAAGAACACCAAAGAAAAAATTTATATAAAGAATGGTCGATTTATTATGGTGTAGTACATGAATGAGTCTAAAAGGATCTTGAATGTTAGCTTGTTTGATGAGACCCAGCGATAAAAGCCTGGTAGATATAGTTGTGGAATTTAGGTATGGAATCTAGAATGTTGTGTAAGCTTGCAGAGAAGTACATGTTGGTTAGGATTTGATTAGACTTGTAAGGCATATGGACTTAGTTTGGATGATCATGGCAATAGGCTAGAGAATGTTGGGAGTTCCTTTGTTTTCAAAACCTCTTCCACGGGTTTGGCTTTTGTGTTTTGTTGGAGGCAAGCAAAAGCTAAGTCTGGGGGAGTTGATATATCCTTACTTTCACTGATTTTTATCTATGTTTTAGGTATACGATTTTGAGTTTTTATGTTATTTATCGAGTCTTCTTAGTGTCTTTTCAGGTACTCTATGTAGTGGGACAACAATGGAGATAAGGAGACATTTTGGAGCAAAATCTAAAGAAAAGAAAGTTAAGGACGATTTTGGATTCAGGAATAAGAGAGAGTGTCGGAGAGTGGGCAAAGCCCATTATCAATATTGAACCTATTTTGAATCCTAGTTTTAACATAACACATATATCCATTTCAGAATTTAACCACAATAAATTGAAGAAATTAATAAAAAGAACCTTTGGGAATAAAGGGGGTAATTTTTTTTAATTTAATGTTGCTTACATCGAATCTAAATATCTGATAGAATTTGAAAAATATATTAGTAATTTAGGATAAAACATACCCATCAATAACATGATTTTAGTTGATATTACTCAAAAAATTAAGGTTTTAAAGGATTGCTTTAATAGTCAAGTTTTTTAAGAATATTTTGTAAATAAAATTAACCACATTTGACAATTTGATTACGGAAATCGAAAAAATAAAAATAGACCCTGTTTTATATTTCCAATTAAGTTAGTTTGTGTATTTTTATGAGAAGAAAAAAGTTCATGTATTTTTTTTGGCAAATACTAAATAAAACTAACACCGTTTGATTATTTGGTTAACGTCGTTAACAGTCCGTTACGGCGAAGGGAGGTAATCGGAAAAATAATAGATCGTGTATTTTATTTCCAACCCAAATTTGTTTGTGTGCTTTTTGATAAAGAAAAAAATTCAGGTGGTTTTCTTGCAGATTTTTAAATAGTTCTGGTTTTTTGGGGAATTTTCCCAAATTTAATAAATTATCAATTTTGAATCATACACATAACTTACGTTTTCGACTTCAGTTTTTTTTAAAAAAGATATTATGAATCGTATTTCCTCAATTAATGAAACTTGTTGTTCATTATGATTAGAAATTAGACTAATCAATTGGCCTATTTGTTTGATGATATATGATTTTGTTTTTCATCATTATACTTCACCATTCATCTTTATTTGATTCTATTTTTATTAAACAAATAAATCATCATATCATCAATATAATAATGAAAATTAGATTTTTGTCTGCACATGCCATGATTTAAATTTTTAAAATCAAATTTAAATGTTTCAATCTAAGAAGAAAAAATTATAACAGTCAAAATACAGATTTGAGTAATATATTTCTTTTAAACAAGAATAAATTTAACAAAAACTCTCATTGAGTAACGGGTTAGAACTTGAATATCTAAATTCAATTTCATACATTTATTATTTGGAATGTATAATTTTGTATATAACCAAAAAAAATTATATATTTTAATTTGGAACATTTAAAAATAGTTTTAGTTGATATTTCAAATAAAATATAAATACATAATAGATAAAAAAACAAGGTTAAATTTTGTTACCCGACAATATAGAGAAGAAGGTTGACAAGAATAATAATTTGTCTCTCACTATCTCTCTCAATTAAAAACTTCTTGTCTTTTAAAACAATAAAACAAAATTATAAATTGTAAATACTCTAATTGGATTTCCTAAAACTGATATATATATATAATACTTACAGTAGAAGGCTGGTTAAATATAATCTACTAAAATAATGGAATGAGTTATGATATATCGAAATTTTATTATGAAATATCTAACATAAATAAATTTCTATGTTAACATCTGGGAAAAGAATCTGCCCCATGACTCAATCACCACCTAGGATGATTGCAAGAAGGCTTTTCTAGCAAAGTTCTTCTCCAATGCCAGAACTGCAAGACCTAGAAATGAGATTTCTGGCTTTTCACAGAAGACTGGTGAAAGCTTCTGTGAAGCATGGGAGCGTTTCAAGGGTTACACCAACCAATGCCCTCATCATGGCTTCAAGAAAGCTTCTCTGCTCAGCACTCTATACAGAAGAGTTCTACCACGGATCAGAATGCTTCTGGATACCGCCAGCAATGGGAATTTCCAGAACAAAGATGTTGAAGAAGGTTGGGAATTGGTTGAGAACCTTGCTCAATCAGATGGTAATTACAACGAGGACTGCGACAGAACTATCAGAGGCACAACTGACTCTGATGACAAACACAGGAAGGAGATCAAAGCGCTGAATGACAAGCTGGACAGGATTCTTCTTAGCCAGTAGAAGCATGTGCACTTCCTTGTTGATGACAAGCAGTACCAAGTCCAAGATGGGGAGGTTAACCAGTTAGAAGAAGTTAGGTACATCAACAATCAAGGTGGCTACAAAGGGTACAACAACTTCAAGATGAACAACCCCAACCTCTCTTACCGCAGCACCAACGTTGCTAATCCTGAGGATCAACTGTATCCTCCACCACAACAACAAAGTCAGAATAAACCTTTTGTTCCATACAATCAAGGTTTTGTTCCCAAGGAGCAATTTCAAGGGAACTACCAGCAGCAACCACCACCTGGGTTTGCACCTCAGCAAAACCAAGGTCCTGTTGTTCCTGATGCTGAAATGAAACAGATGGTACAACAGCTGCTACAGGGACAAGCATCTAGCTCCATGGAAATTGCTAAGAAGTTATCTGAATTGCACCAGAAGATGGACTGCAGCTACAATGACCTGAATGCCATAGTGGAGGTGTTGAATTCCAAAGTCAGATACTTAGAAGGACAATCCGCATCTACCTCTGCTCCCAAAGTTACGGGACTTCCAGGGAAGTCAATTCAGAATCCCAAGGAGTATGCTAATGTTCAGGCTATCAACATAAGGAGTGGAAGTGAGTTATCCACTAGAGAGAGACCCAAGTCAGTCACTGAGGACAGTGCATACCAAGATGGGGAGGATTTCAGTCTCAATAAAGATCAAGCTGACCAGTCACTCGAGCAGCCACTCGACCAGCCACTCGACCAGCCACTCGACCAGCCACTCGACCAGTCACTTGAGCAGCCCGAGCAGCCACTCGACCAGTCACTCGAGTAGCCACTCGACCAGTCACTCGAGCAGCCACTCGACCAGTCACTCGAGCTGCCACTCGACCACTTTACTCGACCGACCTTCCAAGCAATATCACAAACTGCTCTGAAACCAGTTGCTATCAAAAACAAAAAAAATGTCTTCATTCCTCATCCTTACAAGCCCCCAGTTCCATTTCCTGGTCGATATAAGAAAGAGTTAGAAGATAAGTACAGAGCTATGTTTGCCAAGAACATCAAGGAAGTCGAATTAAGGATACCTCTTGCTGATGCTCTAACGCGTATCCCGGATTCCCAAAAGTTCCTCAAAGACTTGATCATGGAGAGAATTCAAGAGGTTCAAAAAACAACAGTTCTGAGCCATGAGTGCAGTGCCATCATACAGGAGAACGATGTCCCAGAAAAGCTAGGAGACCCTGGTTCATTCACTCTACCATGTTCCCTAAGTTCATTGACTTTCAATAAATGCCTTTGTGACCTAGGAGCATCAGTAAATCTCATGCCACTCTCAGTAGCTAAGAGGTTGGGTTTCAACAAGTATAAATACTACAATATCTCCTTGATCTTGGCTGATAGGTCTGTTAGACTACCTCATGGGTTATTAGAAGATTTGCCTATCAAGATTGGAAATGTGGAGGTGCCTACACACTTCGTAGTGCTAAACATGGATGAAGAACCAAAAGATCCCTTGATACTAGGAAGACCTTTTTTGGCTACAGCTGGAGCAATCATAGATGTTAAGCAAGGAAAGATTGATCTTAATCTGGGGAAGAATTTGGAAATGAAGTTTGATATCAATGATGCTATGAAAAAGCCGACAATAGAAGAACAAACCTTCTTAGTTAAGGAAGTGGAACAGTTAGCTGGTGAACTGCTAGTGGAACTTGAAGAAGCAAATAATTCAAAAACTGTTTAGACCAAGAGTGGTAAGGTGGGTATCTCCCTAGTGAAACTTTGAGTTCTGAGAAGTCATTAGACTCACACAAGGCAGCAGTTGGCTCAGAGGTTTACAAGGGCTTGATGGGGTCTGGCACAAAGGTTATGAAAGCTAATGAAGTAAGTTCAACACATGCTCGACCAACTAATTCCACCAACAACTCGAAGAAGCCTCCAACTTGTCCTGAAAGCTCATGCTCGACCAAACAACTCAAGGCAAGCACTCAGATGTCAAATGATTGGTTAGAACTCAAGGAGAGATCAAAATGGCAAGACAAAGCCATACAAGAGCTAACACATATTGTGAAAGAGCTAAAGGATCAAATCTAGGAGCTCAATGGAAAAGCAAACCAAGTACTACTCAACATCAAGAACGCCCCTGACGATGGAGCCATTATACTTGTCAGCAAAGAAGGATGTGAATTCACGTCGGAATGGTCTAGAGGAGAAGACTATCTTGATAAAAAAGAAGCTTACTGTGAGGACATGGCCAATGAGTACCCAATTGCAGACCTGTCAAGAAACCCTAATGAGTATGATGATCACTCTACTAAAGAAGGAGAGGAGACCTCATTTCCTCTCTACAACCCACCCTAAGCCTAATGAGTATGAGAAGTCAAGCTTAGAGACTTAAAACAAGCTCACATGGGAGCAAATCCCTTGTCTATCTTTGTACATATCTTTATTTTTCCTTGTTGTTTTTGATGCATTTGGTTAGTGTTTTCAGGAGATAAGTATAAAGAGCTGAGTGAAGTGGATTCTGGCTCTGAGAGTACAACACAATACTCGACCACAGAGCAATGAAGGATACTCGACCATGTTTTGGCTTATCCATGGCAGGAGATCACTCGACTGCGGTGCTGGCCGCAGCAGAAGAATGGAGGTCGAGTATACTCATGGTGGTGTTGGCCGCCATAGAGCTGATGAGGTCGAGTAACCACCTGCTGGAGCTGATACAGAACAAGGTGGTTCGTCTATGGCCTGAGAGCAATCACAGGCAGCCATTGACGAGCAACTACGTTCATTCTTCGACTGAGGTAAGCGCCTCACTTCACCATTGTATTATATCATCTGTTGTGATTTGTTTCTTCATTTTTTTTTGTTTCTGTGATTGGATTTGTCCTGAGTACTCTCTTCCAAGTTTATTCGCACAGTGGACTGTGTGATTTAAGTTTGGGGGAGGGCTCAGGAAGTGTGTGTTGCATTGTGTATATTTTTGAGTCTGCATTCATCTAAGGCATAGAAAAACCAAAAAAATTTGAAAAATTTCAGAAAATGATTTCACAAAAAAAGAGTGTTCATGTAGTTGCATCACATTTAGGATCGAGTCTAGAGTGTTTCATTTAGGATTGTTGCATATGCATAGGGGATGATGATGAGATAGCCTTGTAAGCATTTTGATTCACCGGATAATCTCAGTGCCCTCGTTGCTAGTTGTTTGTTGCGTAATCAATGAATTTGAAATAAAACTGAACCATGCCTAGATTGCTCTACTCGACCACACTGTCATGATCTGATACCATTCCCTATCAATTTGAACCTGAATCTGATCTTTAATTATCATGTCTGAATCAAATTTGAACTCATGGATACCCTAAAATACTTGGATTTTCTTATTCATTTTGATCACTCTTGTTAATCCAAGTAGCTAACTCTCCTTATTAGAGCAGTTAACCCAAATCCAAACCTAGACTTTCTTTCAAGCCCTATATCACTTGTGAGTGTTTGTGAGGTCTTATTCCGATTAAGCTTGGTAGAAAATGTTAGGTTCGTAACGACAGAGATAGTGTCTCATGTAGTTCTAGTTCGCATTTTTCGGACTAGATAGGACTAGGTGGGCGCTTATACTTTGGGCTGGGATGTGTTTAAAAGAAAAAAAGCGGTTGATTCATTGATGAGAAAAGGTAAAGGACTCTAGGTGAAGTAAGCTAAAGAAGCAAAAAAAGTCTAGTAAAGGTTTTGGGATTTGTAAAGAAAAGAAAGAGTTCTTGTTAGCTATTGGAGATGGGCAAAAGCCCTTGGTTTTAAAATGTTAAAAACAGGAACCTTAGTTGTTAAAGAAATCCAAATCCGCTAGATGTAACAAAGTGTTGAAAAAGCTTCTCCCAGAGTTAAGAGAAAAGAAAAGAATGATTAGAAAAAGGGCTTAAAAGATTCATGAATGCAAATGGTAGAGTTAACTTCTTATATTGGGATTGGAGATGGGATTACCATTAGAGCTTCATTTGATATACTCTGGGTAGATGGGATCTTATCTCTGTATGCATAGCTTGGGACTTACCTTTAGCATTCTACTAAAGCTTAATCATTTTTTGAGAGATCCCCTGTTACCGAAGCCTATTCTGTAAGGGACCATCTTTGTCTCTTGACCTTTTACCTTAGCCAAATGAGTTCTTTGATGATGCATTGCTTGATTCACGTTCCAGAACTAATGAATGTTAAAGGGATTGGTAGATTTGAAAACATGTGTAGGTCGAGCATATGAGTCAGATTGATTGATAATGAGGCATGGCTAACGTTTTTAAGTAGAATTCGATCTTGCAGCTTAGAACTTTCAACTTGGACATTGATTTCATCTGGTTTATCTGGTGCTTTGGCTCTGATCCCCGCTTTCAAATCTCACCTCCAGCTTGTTCTTTTGTTTGCTTGAGGGCAAGCAAAGACTAAGTTTGGGGGAGTTGATATGCATGTTTTGAGCATCCATTTGTCATCACTTTAGCACCATATCATCACTGTTTTATACCATTTCTCATCACTTTACATGTTTAGGATAGGGTTGCATGCATTCTGCATATTTATGTTGATTTCAGGTGATTTGGAGCTGTTAACGAGCTAACTGGAAGAAGCAGACCTGATCATGACAAACCACTCGACCTAGAGGTCGAGTAGGAGCTTCAAGATCTCAAGAGACCACTCGACCCCTAGGCCGAGTAGAAGACACCACCACTCAATCACATCACTCGACCCCCAGGTCGAGTGACTTCATCTCCATCTTCTGACCACCACTCGATCACATCACTCGACCCCCAGGTCGAGTGCCTTCATCTCCATCTTCTGACCACCACTCGATCACGTCGAGTATCACCATCACACCACTCGATCTTCATCCCATTGCCAGACCACTACTCGACCTCATCACTCTACCCGGAAGTCGAGTATCACCATCACACCACTCGACTGCATACTCGATGACAAGCTTCAGAGCCTTCTTCATTCCGCACTCAACCAGACACTCGAGCACAGGGAAGAAAAGAAGACTCCAACTATTCACTCGACCTCTCACTCGACCACATGGGTCGAGTACAGTTCTTAATCCGTCCCAATACTTCGTCGTTTTAAGTATTAGGGTTTCAGAATATTTGGCTATAAGTAGCATGTACTTCACATTTTCGCAGACAAGAAGTTTTTATCTAGTTTTATTTCCGCAGACCTTGTGTTCTAGACCATTTGTAATCCGGATTTCTCTTTATATATTCAGTATTCAGTATTCAGTTTTTGTTCTTGATTTTCGTTTGCTGTTGTTCATTATGTTATCATCCTGCTATTACACTGTTGTTATCATGTCTTCAACCTGTTCAACGTTTATGCTTTCTGTTATGATGTCTGAGTAGTGAATAGATTTCTGAGGATGGGTTAGAGTAGTGTAGAATTCTCAGTATGCTAGGTGATTGAGTATTGGTTGATAGATCCCTTCTGGATTAGTTGTTCTTAATGCCTATTGCTTTCTGATCAACTGGAATTTGAGCCAAGACATTTCCGCGCCCAAAAGGTGTTCGATGAAATGTTTGAACCACTAATTCCAGAGATTCGTGACCCTGTACCAAGGTATTGGTTGCAGGGAGCGTTTTGGCTTTAACTTGTTGATTCGTAATGCCTGTTAGGTTAGCTCTCGTCAATGGTGATTGAGTCTGGGACTAGGTTAACTTGAGAGTCTCTGTTGCGGTGGCACTTAGATATGGTTAATGAACTTGTTGTCTAGGGTAAATTTATTGAGCATGTCAATCACCTGTAAACTGAGGAAACGAAACTACTCAATTACCCCATCCTCGGGAATTCTTTATCTGATTGAATTCTTTGTTTACTCTACTGTTGTTTACTGCATCTTGTCATCTGTTCCTTAGTTTCTGCAATTCTTTACTGTTACTCGACCTGATACTCGACCACCCAGTTGTCGGGCAACAGACTGTGCAGTCGAGTATCCCTGTTATACTTTATGTCTGTTACTCGACCTGTCACTCGATCCCACCCAGTGCTCTGCAAAGAGCTGTGTTGGTCGAGTGTTTTATTGTTTCTGCTTGAATTTCTGTTTTCTTCATGTTCACTTAGAACTGCTAGAACACACCAAAACCTGTTATTGCTTGGTTTGACTTAGTGACTTCTGATCACATCTTGATTATTAGCATCACACCCATTTGGATTGACAACCTAAAATACTACAACGATATGATTGGTGTTTTAGGATAATTGACTAAAAAACCTATTATCAGCTCCAAACAAGAAAGAGCGACCCATCAGAACAACAACCCATCAGACTGACGGCTCGTCCCAAATAAAGACTGCTCGGCCCAACGACATGTCATCTCGGGCCATCACAGCTCGGCCTAGCCCGTTAAATTTAGAAGGGCAGAAAGGAGAAATCGTAAGAGAGACAAAGAGAACCCTAGATCAGCTCCTTGCCTATAGGTCCAGACCCTAAGACACTACTCAGAGAATTTAAGAGAGAATTGCTGTCTAACTCTTTATATCTTATTTTCTGGTTTTCCATTCTGTACGTTTGGTTCTCCGTTCTGTACTTTTGGTTATCCGTTCTGTACTTTTGGTTGTCGGCTTTGTATTTTCTGGTTTTCTGTTCTATATTTTCTGGTTCTCCGTTCTGTACTTTTGGTTTTCTGTTCTGTTAATTACTATTCTCGTTCATCATTAATAAAGAAGCTGCTCTGTTCTCCCCAAAACCCCTTAGTTATTTATTGTTACAACCTCAGTACAAACAATTAGCGTCCACCGTGGGCCTAGGCAAAGCTTTCTTTTTCTATTGACGATCAGATACAATGTTGCGAGTAATCTCGGAAAGCTACGACGAGCTGACGAAAACCTCGAATGAACAAGGAGTCTAGTCTAGCGCGCCTCATGCCGCACCGCCAGCTCGGCCAACGACACCACCTCTAGTCGCAGCTCCTCTCGTATTCCCACTGAACTCAAAAAAACAACACCACAAGGAACCAATCTCAACGAAGTCATTCGATCCTTCCACGACCGACTCGACCTACATGATGCAAGAACTGCCAAACGTATCAACGCAATCGTCGCTGCCTAGAAGGCCTCGCATAATTAGATCGAGCAACTCCAGTACTTCGCAGTTCGAGCCATTTGATAGCTCAGTGATAACGAAGCAATTCTATTCCAACGAACTCCAATCATGGAAAGACTAGTGAATCGAAGCAACATGCCGACTTCCATCGTCGTTGGGTCCATCGACGAGCACACCCGCAAAAACATGTTGAACCGTGACAACATGCCAAACGTCAATACTTGAACACGCTGAACAGAAGACAATGATATCAGTGCACGCGATCAGGATCTCCGACAACGACGAACCAAGTTGTAGGATATGTCATCCAAGATGCATCGCGCCGTCAGCTTGGCACCAGAATTAGATAAGTTGTTCGATGACACGTAAGGTTCTTCTTTCACTTCACGCATCTCCGACGTTCCTATTCGCCACATCAGCAAAATTAAGTTAGCTAACTATGAAGGACTCGTTGACCTAAAGCCATTTCTGACATTTGTACGCATCGCGATCGGCCTCGCACACTTCTCCAACGAGGAGCGAGATGCTGGAAGCTGCCAACTTTTTGTAGAATATCAAAGTGGTGTAGCTCTCACTTGGTACTCTCGACTCGAAGCCAATTCGATCGACAGCTTCTACAAACTCACCACTAGTTTTCTAGAAAAACTATGGAGTATTCATAGAGAAAGGTGCCTCTAACGCTGACATGTGGAAAGTGTCCCAAACTGTGAAAGAATCACTTCGAAGTTTCATCTGGAAATTCAAAGAGGTCGTCAAAATTGAGGAGGATAAAACCAACATTGCAAAACAAAAGGTTTCGACAAAACCACCGATCCCACCGAAAAGACAGCCGAGCACCTCAATGGAAACATTTAAAGAGTAGGGAATCAAGCACACCCCTCAAGCCGACCCAGTTGCTCACCTACAGCTGATGTTTTCCTCCCAAGGCTGCCAAGACCGACTTTTCAATCCCAATGAAGCTGCAACCAAGGGGTTTACCCCGACAAACTCTTTCAACGTTGTGTCTATGAGAATTTAGGTGGTGTCGATCGTGTTAGACCTCAATATTTCCGTTCTTAAACTTAGAAAGTAATAGAAGCTGAAGTTGTCGGCAGTCGTCGGTGGAATGAGCAACGAATTTGTGAAATTCACAATAAGAACGTTTTGTGTCGGAATCGCGGTAGTACTTGTTCCAAGGTTTGTGATGTTGTTGTTTGTCTCGATTGTTGATGGCGAATGTCGAACCTTTCTTTCCTTTATCGTTTCTGGCGTAGTCACGATCATAGTGCTAACGCGGTTCATAGTGTTCGTCGCTAGCTTTCTCTTTTGGCGTAGATGTCTTTGGTTGGCGTTCCACCATTGCAGCCTTTTCTTCTTCAATTTTGATTTATCGGTTGGCGCTGTGCAAGGCTTCGTCCAAAGTTGATGGCCGAGCGGTGATAAGGTCTTTTCGAAACCGTGATCTGAAACTCAACGCGTTTTGTAGATCACCGATAGCCGCATCGTCAGGTATGGCTATGTTTGAGACGACCTTCTTGAATCTTTCAATAAAGGTTCTGAGCGGTTCGCTTAGACATGGTCCATAAGTCATCGTTTGTGGCCTCCTTAATCATGAAAGCCTAGTGGTGCTGCAGGAATAAAGACGTAAGCTCTCGGTAGCTATGGATTGAATTAGGTTTGATTCGTGAGAAAAATGTTTTTTACAAACATTTGGCAACTTCCAGCATCACTCTTTTTAGCAAAAAAATGTGCACCATTGATGGCAATGCACATCGATTTAAGGAAGATTTTGGAGTCGGTAAAACTGTTGTATGGTATTAACTTGACTTTGTTAAAGTGACGAACGCGGACTGCGGAGAGACGCGCCGTGAAGGGCAAGCGTTGTGTTTCTTCCAACACCCTTTCTAGTTCGGGCGCCGCGGTGGTGGCCGATGCATTTAGGAAGACATGTCCCTTATTACGACGTTTAGTTGTGCAAGCTCCAGATTGCGGGATCGGTTTTTATCTTCAACAGGTCGATCTGAAAAGATCTGTCTGCCCTCTAGAGTTCGGTTATTTGGAAAATTTTGGTCCTTTGGCAGATCTTGACCTGTCAAGAGATAGTGATCGTTCGAATTATGACCGCTCTGCGGATAGTTCGCGCTTGGCAAGTTGAGGCTGCTCTGCAAGTTGTGGCCGCTCTACAAATTGTGGCCGTTTTGCAAGTTGTGGCCGATCTGCAGGTTGTGGCCGCTCTCCAGGTTGTGGCCGGTCTGCAGGTTATGGCCGCTCCGCAGGTTGTGGCCGCTCTAGGTTGTGGCCGCTCTACAGGTTGTGGCCGCTCTGCAAGTTGTGGCCGTTCTACAAGATGTGGCCGTTCTAGAGGTTATTGCCGCTCTGCAGGTTGTGGCCGCTCTAGGTTGTGGCAGCTCAGCAGGTTGTGGCCACTCTGCAAGTTGTGGTTGTTCTACAGGTTATGGCCACTCTGCAGGTTGAGGTCGTTCTGAAGGTTGTGGTCATTTTGTGGGCTACTACAAGAATGCTCGTCGATGAATCCTACAATAACAGACGCTGGTCCGCGACACTGGGTCTTTGAGCGTTCTGCGACTGTAATTCGCAGAGACTGTTGTCCATCTTGATCGTCATAAGGTTTGGAGGTGCGTTTTCGGCGTTGAAGTCGCTCGATCTTACTCTGGGAAGGGACTTGTTCTATGAAAAGGGCATCAATCCCTTCGGTTGTTCGTGATTCTTGGCCGTTGAGCAGATCAAGGATGGTTTGAATGAGGTCGTCTAAGTGGGTGCCTCGATCTGTTGTTGTGGTATGTCTTTGTGCAGCACCTTTAGCTGCTTCTGATGCGACGGTTGCTTCGTCAATTGTAGCTACTGCGAGGGCGGTAGGCGCGGCAGGAGGTCATGCAACCTGAACATGATCCGTTTCTACTCCTTTGTCTGGTGTGAACAAGATTCGGCGCGAGGGATCCTGCTCGGGTCAGATTGCTGCTGGGTTTAGCGAGGTAAGCCGAGTGCGTCGGGCACTTGAGGTATGCCAGTGTCAATTTCTCGATTGCTGAAGGTATCTATCATATCGTCGCGAATCGTGTGAGACGGTTGTGGCGGTGCTCTCTTTCCCGAAAAGAATGTTTTGGGTTTGACTTGTTTCTCGGATTGGTTTGCAGCAGGATTTGCTAGCTCCAATCAAAGGTTTGTTGTCAATATCTTGTCTGCAAAGGAACAGTCCTTATTGCCTTCTTCAAATCTTGTTTTTCTAGGGTTTAGATTTGGGTGTCTTTTATTTTGTATCTATGTAATTCTCTTGGCCCATTAGCCAACAAAGCCCATTTTGGAATTGAATTAAAGAAAAAAAAAAGGTTTGATTTTGTCTATAATTGGAATTTTTTTTGTGGTTTTTTCGGTATATTTTATTACACCGCCACATTCACGGACACACAAGAGACACAAATCATAACCTTCTATTTCTTTCTAAAATGGCACGTGTTAGTAGCCGTTATTGGTGTTTTTGTTAACGTTAGCACTTGTTTTATCAAAAGCACTAAAGTTCCCAACTTTCCATTATTCTCTGCAACGAAGACGATATTGACAATTTCAATTTCATATGGTTAATCGATTGTTTAGTCTTTCTTTTATGTTTGTGAAATCGATGATTAGGGCTTCAAATCCGCATTCTGATTTCGTTTATTGGTGATTTTATTATATTTTTCTTCTGTTTTTGGGTTCTAAAGTTTAATAATCGTGTTCAAGTTCTTCGATTAATCAAAATTTACGTTTTTTCTCTTTGGTAGATTTCATCGAATTAACTAACTAGGGTTTCAGAATCTCCAAAAATCGATTTTCTTTAAACTTCTTTCTCTCGTTTCTGTTTTTGATTAACTCGTTTCACAAAAATCAATGGAAGATTTATGTTTGTTGCTTCGAATGAACTTGTTAGGGTTTCAAAATTTATATAATCGTTTCTTGTCTCTGTTTTAATTTACATGATTTATGTGTGCAATTGATTAATCAGAGATTTCTGGGTTTTCTTTCTTTCGCATGCTTCTTCACAGAGAGTTTCTCGAGGATTTTTCCACACCAATTCGCATAATATCTTCAGGTAGAATCTCGAATTTGTGGTTTTCAGTTTCACAATCTCTTTGCTGATATAAAAGATCAAAAATAACTGAAATTGAAATTGGCATCGAAGGACTTATCTTTGCTTAACAATATTGTAGTTTGTATAAGGAACCATAGAAAGCATTCTTCTCAACAAGTTTGTCGATGATCCAAGAAGAGAAGGCTTTGAGGACTACATAATCTCTTCAGCTAATATCTCTAACTTATGTTAATGTTTGTCCTGAAACGGGAAGACAGTACCCACGGCTTAGTCCCATTGTCAGTTCAAAAAACTTCCTCACTCGTCTGATTTTTGTAAGCTCTCTGAGTAGAACATAGTCACATTGTGTCTGTAAAAAACCCAAGGCTTAGTCCCTCTTTCGGTTTGAATAACTCCCTTACTCGTATGATTTTTGGGAGCTCTTTGACTAAAACACAACCACATTGTGTCTATAAGTAAAACCCACGGCTTACTAATTTGATCTATGAACTTATAGGAGAGACATGTGAGTGATTGAGTAAAATCACAAGTAAAAAGGCATATATATAATACATGTATAAATTTGCTCATGCAGTTGGTTGAAAGGGTGTCCAAAGCTCTTTGTATTTGAAGCTTTGGATTGAATTTATTATTGGAATTACATGGTTTTCAGCTACTTGAACATGTGTAATGTCAAGTTGTCAACTGTGTGGTTTAATGGTAACTTGAATTTATTGGTTGCTTGTGTGGTCTATGCTTTGAAGCTATTACTTGATTCGGTTGGTTTGTGTATATTCTTTCATTGGTGCGTTGTGTAATTCGAACCCATGACTTGAAATCTTTTCGTAGTTGCATGACCTATTCTTTGTATCTAATCTATGCTTTTGAAGCTTTGGCTTGAATTTGTTAGTTGTTCAATATATTTCACTTACTTGAATCTGTGTACTGTGTAGTCTAATACTAACTTAAATATATTAGCTGCTTGTGTGGTCTATGCTTTGAAACTCCTGACTGTTGGTTTGTTGTGTAATCTTTACATAGTTGAATATGTTTGGTTATTACGTGTTTTAGCTGATTATGTGATGTGTGGTCTAATGCCAACTTGAATATATTGTTGTTTGCCTGGTCTATGCTTTTGATTCAAAAACTGTGTCATTTTTAACCCACGAACTCGAAAAGAGATGATTATTGATTGTCCTAGAGAGATTATCTTACTTGCTTAGTGATGTTTAGTTGTGGTTCTGTTTCTATACTTTGACTTAGTTTTTCCCACCAGCTCTAAAGAAGGCAACCGTTGCTTGACAAAGCTACGGATAAAGTGGTCATCACCACCAAAAAGAAGAAAGCACCATGACCAAATCAAATTCATGGTCAGAGTAAATACGCTGATCAAGTGGTAATCACTAACAATAAGAAAAGCACCGTGACGAAATCAATTCAAGGCCCGAGTAATCATGTTGACCACGTGGTTATCACTATTGATGTAGTCGTCAATCGTTAAACATTAATCATAGCCAGACGAAGCATCGTTTCTTCTTGTGCCATCTTTACAACATTATGTATTAGCTCTTCTTCGATTCATGCCCATTTTTCTCTCTTATGCTATATAACATTGTTACTTGATAGAAGAAGAATGTTTTGTTAATCTTTCTTGACACGTGACAAAAAGACCAATAATCTCTGACTTATTTATACAAGGATAGAAACTTCAATTTGAATTTTTGACTATTAAGATTTTAAAGCCATCATCTTGTGGTGGATTTTTTTTTTCTTCTGAATACTAGGAGGTTCTGGGCCGAAACCAGTAATCCCTTAGGCCCAAAACCGCAGTATGTAACATTAGTTTCGTCTCAAGTGTCACTCGAACCGGTGGCCTCTAAGCTTTGTCTAGGGTCTTTTACCAATTGAGCCAACGACACTTGGTCTTGTGGTGGCAAATTTAGTCGCAATGGCACTGACTGAAACTTGTTTATTACATTAACATTGCCATTGCCATTGTCCCAAAACAATTGAAGGACACGGGACATAAAAAAAATATCAGCTTTCTTTTTTGTTAATTACATCTCTCAACCATTATAGCTCCATACCTCCTAAAAGTTCACCGTCATGTCGATGGAAGCCAGTCGCCCGTAAAATAAGAGTGAAATATCTATTGGGTCTCTACAAGGCAGGAGGATTCTTTCATACAATGTGGCCATAAAGGCGAGAGCTCGACGACTTTCCCTATGATAATGGGTGTTGGTGACACCAATCCAGCTGACTGAATCTCAGTTGCAAAATCTTTAAGCTCAGCAAAAACCTGTAAAATATCCCAAAAGCCTTAAGAACTCAAGTAACATACCATCTCTTGATCGTTGGTTCCTATCAAGAAAGTATGGTTTGGTTGCTTATTGTACATTGTAGTTGAGTAGAGGAGTGGTTCCACGTTCAACCGCAGCAGCTGGTGTATCAAAAGGGAGACCATGGTCCATTAGTTTTTGTGGAAGAGAAGGTAAAGTTTTGAAACCCATATAAACGACAAGTGTTGTATCCGGGTCAGCTGCATTCTCTACAACAAACAGAGGGTATGTCCCTCCCTTCCTTGAATGACCAATGAGAAGCCTTACACTAGTTGCAACACCTCGATGTGTTAGTGGAATCCCCAACTCCGCTGCTATCCTCGACGCCGCAGTTATTCCTGCAATCAAAATCGCAAACTTTGATAAGGTAAAGTTTCAGCAGCACAAAATCACAAGAGGCCATAATCATATGCATAAACTGGAGTAGAATGATCAAAAGGCTTATTACTCCGGCTAAGCAACCAATTCAAAACCAATGATCTTATCATGGACAATATGATCCGGCTAAGCAATCAAAACAAGGACTTAGGCATTACCTGAGTTCTACTATGATAACCAGCAGTTTTCCTGACATAAAGATGTGTAGCATCAGGAGCAACCTGAAGAAACAGAGTGTCTAAAGTTCAACAGGCATGTCTGAAGCAACACAGAGCAGAACAGAGGAAGCGGGGAAGTAGCAGTTGCTTTTGCCAGCGTGGCGTGTTGGTTGGAGTGAAGAAAAGATGTATCACTTTAGACAAAGGAGACGAAGTCGTCAGGTATAGGACGTGGGCCTAGTATCTAGAAAATGATGAGGAGTTACTCTTGGACCTGTTGGATAAAGTGAAGCATCCTCCTTTTCCAAGACAAGATATAAGAGAAGTGTTGGTCTCTTATTAGGGTTAGCCACTTTACTTGTGAAAAGTGGAAGATTAGAAAACTAAAGAAGAACTTGTCTTGTGGGTTTCATTGGTGAGTGAACAAAGAGAGTACACTGTTGTTGCTGTGTTTGTGAGCTAGGTAGCTTTAGGATCTGACAGGAGCAAATCAGGTTGTTGATGTTGCGTACCTCTGTCCAAACTTGTATCGCCCGCGATCTTCAATAGGATCGTTGGCTAGGACTTGGTCCGAGAGAAGAAGGTGGAGTCTCAGACAAGTGAGAAGGAGCTGGCCATAAGCTCGGACAAAGGGGAAATCATGCAGGCTAAGCTAGGATCATAAGGGAATCAGCTGGGTCAGCTCACCCGAAGCTCAAGCTCAGCTGGAAGGAGTGACGGTTACTCAGGTCGAGTGACAGTCTAGCTCGGGCAGCTGGACGAGTGACAGTTAAGCTCGAGGCACCTGGACGAGTGACGGTTGAGCTCAAGGTAACTGGTCGACTGTCCGACCAGCTGGGCGGTTATCCGGACGGTTACTTGGGCGGTTATGGTCGAATGGCTGCTTGCCCAAAGGGTGGAGAAGGGCGAGCAGTTAAGGGCGAAGAGATACAACTCTTCGGAAAGGTGCAACTCTTCGGAAAGGTGCAAGGAACGGATGTGTTGATTCGGAAAGCATCTATTTGTCCCCTATATAAGGAACGACTCCCATGACCATTTGGGACACCACAAGACACAGAAAAACACCGGAAACTCACCATTAAACTCTGGCCCTCTCGGGAGAATAAATAGTCGGAGGATTCGGTAGCTGGACTACCGAATCAGATCGACCGAACAACGTGAAGGAAGGTTAGGGAATCCTAGACCTCGAGTCTAAGGATTCTAGGATGCGTTATAGATGAGTCGGGATTCCTTGAAAGGAACGACTAGTGGGTTGGGTAGAATCAGGTCATGTGCATCCTACACAAGACTCGGTCCAGGCAAGGGATCGGCTGAGGCGGGGACGCGGCTCAGCGGAGGACCGGCGGGTCTTAACTAACCTGCCGAGAATCGGCCGGACTGATGCGCGTGCTTGGTTCTAGGACTAGGTATTGGGTTAAGGGGTATCACCACTCGTCGGCTTGAGAATCTCGCGGTAGTTGTTCTTTACTCTTTTGCGATTTTACTATGAGTTATGTGGATTAACTTTGGAGGTTTCGCAGATGGGTAAGAGCAGCAAAACGGGAAAGAGTAAGAAGGACAAGGGCATTGTCGAGGAGACTTTGGTTGAGGAGGAAACAATGATCAACGAGAAAACTAGAATCGGGACGATGCTCGATGGGACAGACTCAGCTGAACCTGAGACCGGGAAGAAGTCCATAAATGAGGAAGCATCGGAGAGTAGCGGTGCAAGGGACAGCACATATAACCGGAACAATACTCCAACGACCCAAGAAGAGTGGGATTTGATGAAGGGATTGATGGCGCAACTAGCCACATTAACCAAGGCCGTTGTAGCGGATCCAGTGGTCCAAAGAGTGGATAACCAAAATGACGATGACTCGGAAGTTGTGGAAGTGAATCTGCAACCGAATCATGGGCGGAAAAGGGGAGACTATCTGAGCCTTCTCGAACATGTCTCAAGGCTGGGCACGAGACACTTCATGGGCAGTACGGACCCGATTGTGGCCGATGAGTGGAGGAGTAGACTCAAAAGGAACTTCAAGTCTACTCGCTGCCCTGAGGATTCCCAAAGGGACATTGCGGTCCACTTCCTTGAAGGAGACGCCTATAACTGGTGGTTAACCGTCAAGAAACGCAGAGGGGACGAGGTCCGGTCCTTTACGGATTTCGAAAACGAGTTTAACAAGAAGTACTTTCCACCGGAGGCTTGGGACAGGCTTGAATGTGTGTACCTTGACCTAGTTCAAGGGAATCGCACGGTGCGTGAATATGATGAGGAGTTTAACCGCCTTAGGCGTTATGTGGGCCGTGAACTTGAGGAGGAACAAGCCCAAGTGCGCCGATTTATCCGCAGACTAAGGATAGAGATCCGCAACCATTGTTTGGTCCGGACATTCAACTCGGTTTTCGAATTAGTTGAAAGGGCAGTGATGATTGAGGAAGGAATTGAGGAAGAAAGGTACTTGAATCGGGAGAAAGCTCCGATCCAGAACAATCAACCCACCCAACCCGCGGATAAGAAAAGGAAATTCGACAAGGTGGATAACACCAAGTCCGATGCTAAGACCGGGGAATGTGTGACCTGTGGTAAGAGCCACAGCGGAACTTGCTGGAAGGCCATAGGTGCATGTGGCCAGTGTGGAAGCAAGGACCATGCGATCCAGAGCTTCCCGAGAATGGAACCAGGACAGTCCAAGGTTCTCGGTGAAGAGACAAGGACTTGTTTCTATTGCGGGAAGGTTGGACATCTAAAGCGGGAGTGCCCTAAGCTGACTGCGGAGAAGCAAGGCGGACAAAGGGACAATCGTGGGGGAAACGTACTGCCGCCTCCCCCAAAGCGGCAAGCCGTGGCACCGCGAGTTTATGAGTTGTCGGAGGAAGCTAATGATGCTGGAAACTTCAGGGCGATCACTGGTACGTTCTCGCAACTCCCTATTCATTATTTCTATAACTGCATTTGCATTGCATCATGCATATGGGAAAGGGGAGGTACTCAACATTCTAAGGGAATGTGTAGGGACCTTGAGAGTAGGTGACGTAGAAACGCACACTCTATTTGATTATGGGGCTACACATTGTTTTGTTAGTCTGGAATTGGTTCAATCAGCTGGGTTCAGGAAAGAACCAAACACGGATTATGGAATGGTACGAGCGGCCGGCAGAAAGGCAATGTATCCTACCGGACTTGTTCGGGGCATCTCGGTTGTAGTGAACCTAATCATTGTTCCACTAAAGAAACACGATGTTATCTTAGAGATGGACTGGTTGGGGAAGTACAAGGCTCACATAGATTGTCACCGAGGACGGATACAATTCAAGAGGGACGAAGGTATGTTAAAATTTCAAGGAATAAGAACAACCTCGTGAAGCTTGGTAATCTCGGCAATCCAGGCTGAAAGGATGATCGGGAAAGGATGTGAGGCATATTTAGCCACGATCACAACCAAGGAAGTTGGGGCGAGTGCGAAGTTGAAAGACATTCCGATCGTCAACGAGTTCTCGGACGTGTTTGCGGCCGTTAGTGGTGTACCACCGGACCGGTCAGACCCGTTCACGATAGAACTCAAACCCGGGACAACCCCCATATCTAAAGCTCCGTACCGGATGGCACCGGCGGAATTGGCGGAGCTAAAGAAACAGTTGGAGGAGTTGTTGGATAAAGGATTCATCAGGCCGAGTAGCTCACCATGGGGTGCACCTGTTCTGTTTGTGAAAAAGAAGGATGGTAGCTTTAGGCTATGCATCGACTATCGAGGATTGAATAAAGTTACAGTGAAAAACAAATATCCCTTACCCCGGATAGATGAGTTGATGGATCAACTTGGAGGCGCACAGTGGTTTTCAAAAATCGACTTGGCCTCGGGATATCACTAAATTCGCATAGACCAACGGACGTGAGGAAAACGGCTTTCCGGACAAGGTACGACCACTTTGAGTTTGTGGTCATGCCATTCGGATTGACCAATGCACTAGCAGCCTTCATGAAAATGATGAATGGGGTGTTCCGAGATTTCTTAGACGAGTTTGTTATCATCTTCATTGACAACATCCTTGTTTACACGAAATCTTAGGAAGCTTACCAAGAACATCTAAGGGTGGTGCTGGAACGGCTAAGGGAACATGAGCTATTTGCGAAGTTAAGTAAATGCTCGTTTTGGCAAAGGAGCGTTGGTTTTCTCGGCCATATTATCTCGGACCAAGGAGTATCGGTTGATCCGGAGAAGATACGGTCAATAAAGGAGTGGCCACGACCAAGGAATGCCACCGAGATTTGGAGTTTTCTCGGACTAGCAGGGTATTACCGAAGGTTCGTAATGAGTTTTGTGAGCATGGCTCAACCTATGACTCGACTGACCGGAAAAGACACCTTATTCAACTGGTCGGAGGATTACGAAAAAAGCTTCCTGGAGTTAAAGGCCATATTGACTAATGCACCGGTGTTGGTCTTACCGGAGGAAGGTGAGCCCTATACGGTTTATACGGACGCATCCATAGTGGGACTAGGATGTGTACTAATGCAAAAGGGGAGTGTTATCGCATACGCGTCAAGGCAATTGCGGAAATATGAGAAGAATTACCTTACGCATGATTTGGAAATGGCCGCGGTAGTATTTGCCTTGAAGATTTGGCGATCATAGTTGTATGGTGCTAAAGTTCAAATCTATACTGACCACAAAAGCTTAAAGTACATATTCACCAAGTCGGAGTTGAATCTAAGGCAAAGAAGGTGGATGTTACATGGGATTCCGGTTAGTATAGTGTCGGACCGAGACACAAGGTTCACGTCAAAGTTTTGGAAGGCTTTTCAAAAGGCCTTAGGAACTCGAAAGAACCTAAGTACGGCCTAACACCCACAGACGGACGGACAATCCGAACGAACGATTCAAACCCTCGAGGAATGTTGAGGGCATGCATCTTGGATTGGGGAGGAAACTGGGAGAAATATCTAAGGTTAGTAGAGTTTGCATACAATAACAATTTTCAAGCTAGTATTGGTATGTCTCCCTATGAGGCGTTGTATGGCCGAGCTTGTAGAACACCGTTATGTTGGACGCCAGTGGGCGAACGTTGATTGTTCGGACCTACGATCGTATATGAAACCACGGAGAGAATGAAGTTCTTAAAAATTAAGTTAAAGGAAGCCCAAGATCGACAGAAAAGCTACGCCAACAAGCGTCGAAAGGAATTGGAATTCCAAGTAGGAGATTTTGTGTACTTAAAGGCGATGACCTACAAAGGGGCAGGGCAATTCACCTCAAGGAAAAAGTTAAGCCCAAGGTATGTTGGCCCGTACAAGGTGATCGAACGAGTAGGGGCGGTGGCATACAAACTTGACCTTCCTCCAAAACTAAACGCGTTTCACAACGTCTTCCATGTATCACAACTACGGAAGTGTTTAAGTGATCAAGAAAAAAGCATGGAAGATGTACCTCCCGGGATTAAAGAAAACATGACGGTGGAAGCACGGCTGGTACGGATCATGGATCGAATCAAGAAAGGGACTCGGGGAAAATCATGGGATTTGTTAAAAGTCTTGTGGAATTGTCGAGGCCGTGAAGAATACACTTGGGAAACCGAGAATAAGATGAAGGCCAATTTTCCGGAGTGGTTCAAGGAGATGGGTAAAGATCAACTTGATGCGGATTCGGAGACGAATCCAATTCAAGGGGGGAGACTTGTAATGCCCGTGATCCTCAATAAGATCGTTGGCTAGGACTTGGTCCGAGAGAAGAAGGTGGAGTCTCAGACAAGTGAGAAGTAGCTGGCCACAAGCTCGGACAAAGGGGAAATCATGCGGGCTAAGCTAGAATCATAAGGAAATCAGTTGGGTCAGCTCGCCCGAAGCTCAAGCTCAGCTGAAGGAGTGACGGTTACTCAGGTCGAGTGACATTCTAGCTTGGGCAGCTGGACGACTGACAGTTGAGCTCGAGGCAGCTGGACGAGTGACGATTGAGCTCGAGGTAGCTGGTCGACTGTCCGACCAACTGGGCGGTTATCCGGACGGTTATTTAGGCGGTTATGGTCGAACGGTTGCTTGTCCAAAGGATAAGGGCGAGCAGTTACGGGCGAAAAGATGCAACTCTTCGGAAAGGTGCAACTCTTCGGAAAGGTGCAAGGAACAAATGTGTTGATTCGAAAAGCATCTATTCGTCCCCTATTTAAGGAAGGGCGCCCAAGATCATTTAGGATACCACAACACACAGAAAAACACCGGAAACTCACCAATAAACTCTCGCCCTCTCGGGAGAATAAATAGTCGGAGGTTCGGTAGCCGGACTGTGGCCGACAAGGAAGAAGAAGCGTCGGATCGACCGAACAACGTGAAGGAAGGTGAGGGAATCCTAGACCTCGAGTCTAAGGATTCTAGGATGCGTTATAGATGAGTCGGGATTCCTTGAAAGGAACGACTGATCGGGGCCTTTCAAAACTTATATGTGATTGATTAGTTTGAAGATTGTTCTAATAAAGTGTGTTTATTGGAGTTTTGGTCTTGTTCTAGTCAAAGTACTTAGGGCTCTTTTACTTCAATTGGTATCAGAGCGGGTAACCAATATGAGATTAGTATATTTAAACAGGTTAGATCCTAGTTATGGAACCAACGGATGTTAGTACTGGTACAGGCAAAGTATTCTTACTGGATACTAAGCGGTATGGATAGTGGAAAGTTCGTATGACACAACTCATTAGAGGTCAAGGTGAAGATGCATGGACTGTAGTAGAGGAAGGATGGGAACCTCCATTTGATCTTACTGAAGATGGGTTCAAAATCACCAAACCAAAGGCGAATTGGACTAGAGAAGAGAAGAATCTGTGAAAGTTTAATGCAAGGGCTATGAGCGCTATCTTCAATGGTGTTGATGAAGATGAGTTTAAACTCATTCAAGGGTGCAAGTCAGCGAAACAAGCGTGGGATACTCTACAAAAATCTCATGAGAGAACTTCGAGTGTAAAGAGAACAAGACTGGATCACATTGCTACTCAGTTTGAGTATCTCAAGATGGAACGAGATGAAACAATAGTGAAGTTCAGTTCAAAGATAAGTGATCTTGCTAATGAGGCTGAGGTCATGGGAAAGACCTATAAAGATCAAAAATTGGTTAAGAAGCTTTTACGTTGTCTGCCACCAAAGTTGGCTCCCCACAAAACAGTTATGAGGGTTGCAGGAAACACTAATAAAATATCATTTGTTGATCTTGTGGAAATGCTCAAGTCTGAAGAAATGGAAGTTGATCAAGACAAAATCAATCCTTCGAAGAATATTGCATTTAATGTAGATCAAGGCTCTGAGCAGTTTCATGAGATTAAAGATGGAATGGCACTGCTAGCAAGGAATATTGGGAAAGCACAGAAACGTGTGGAAAGAGGTCAGAATCGTGACAGTACATCCTGGAGTATTAAAGATGGAGAGAGATCACGTGGAAGATTCTCCAAATCAAAGAATGATGACTCAGGAAAGAAGAAGGAAATTCAATGCTATGAGTGTGGTGGTTTTGGTCACATTAAACCGGAGTGTCCAGTCACCAAGAGAAAAGAAATGAAATGTCTTGAATGCAAAGGTGTGGGTCACACTAAGTTTGAATGTCCCAACAAGAGCAAACTGAAAGAGAAATCACTTATAAGCTTTAGTGATTCAGAATCTGATGATGAAGGTGAAGAGCTGTTAAACTTTGTGGCATTCATGGCGAGTTCTGACTCCAGTAAGTTTATGAGTGACACGGATTCTGACTGCGATGAGGAGCTGAATCCCAAGGATGAATATAGAGTGTTGTATGACAGCTGGGTGCAACTAAGTAAGGACAAACTACAATTGGTAAAGGAAAAGCTAACTCTAGAAGCAAAACTTGCTAATGTGAGCATAGAGGATAAGCAGAAACTGAGTGAGACTACTACTGTTGGAACTTCACCGGACTACTATCAAAAGAATCTTGAGCGTCTTCGGGAAGAGTGTCACAGGGAAAGAGATAGAGCTAAACTTCTGGAAAGAGAGTTGAACGACAAACACAAACAGATGAGAATGCTAAACAAAGGGTTAGAAAGTCTAGACAAGATCTTGGCTATGGGTAGAACTGAGTCGCAACAGAGGGGTTTAGGTTATCAAGGTTATACAGGAAAGATCAACAAGGAAGAAGGAAGAATCATAAACTTTGTCAGTGGTGGTACAACAAGTGAACCCGTGGTGAGACAAAGTTGTACTAAACCAAAGAAACAAGTGAGACAGAATGTTGAGAACAAAGGATAATCTGTTGTGAGAACCAAGATGTTGGGTGTGATTTGCTGTGATCACTGTGGTAAGAGATACCATATGAGAGAACAGTGTCACAAATTCAAAGAGAAAGTCAGAACGATGTGGAATTTAGCAAAGTGCTACATTGAGCCATCAAGATCTTGTACTATGTGGATTAAGAAGAAAGATCTGTATGGTGATATGGAAGCTGAAAGATACAATCACAAGTTAGAAAGGATGTACGAAGAGGAGGAAAAACATTACTCTAGTTGCTGCAACTATGTTAACAAAAAAAATGCAAGGCGAGGCAAATCTGTGTTGCAACTGGAATTGCTGAGGTGGATGACTGCACTCCACAAGCTAAGGTGGCTTACACTTCAGCTGTTTCTCAAGACAACAGAGCATGGTACTTCGACAGTGGGTGTTCTCGTCACATAACTGGTGAACAAGCCGTTCTAAATGACTTTACTGTCATCACCAATGGGAAGGTCACCTTTGGAGATGGTGGAAAAGGAAGCATTAAAGGGAAAGGGAAGATCAAGATAGATGATCAACCGCACCTGTCAAATGTGTACTTTGTTGAGAGACTAACTGCTAATCTGATAAGCATCAGTCAACTATGTGATGATGACTTAACTGTTATGTTTACAAAGACTGGATGTGTTGCTCTTGATATTGCTGGAAACAATGTTATATCTAGAGTTTGGTTAGGCAACAACTGCTATATGTGGAAAGAGTCTGAAGTTTGTCTGTCTGCATTCACGTCTAAGCTAGATCTGTGGCACCAACGTCTTGGACACATGAATACTCAAAGCTTAGTCAAGATTGTGAATGATGAAGTTGTCAGAGGAATTCCAAAACTTGAAGGGAGTACAGGTGCTCTCTGCAAGGCTTGCAGCCAAGACAAACAAGTTAAGGTTCAACATAAGAAGGTTGGGCATATTGGAACTACAAGTCTTCTTGAACTAGTTCACATGGATCTTATGGGGCCAGTTCAGACAGAAAGCCTAAGTGGAAAGAGGTATATTATGGTTCTTGTTGATGACTACTCTCGATTCACATGGATGAGATTTCTAAGATAAAAATCTGAGGCAGTTGAAAGCTTCAAAATTCTTGCTCTACAACTTGAGACAGAAAAAGGGAACTTTGTTCAATTAGAAGTGATCATGGACGGGAATTCCAAAATGAAGAATTTGAAAAGTTCTGCAGGATTCAAGGAATCAGACATCAGTTCTCTACACCTAGAACGCCACAACATAATGGTGTTGTTGAGAGAAAGAACAGAACTTTACAAGAGATGGCTAGAGCAATGATTCATGGAAACAATGTGTCACCAAGATTCTGGGCTGAAGCTGTAAACACCGCATGCTACATTGTGAATAGGGTGTATGTTAGACCGGGGACAAGCACCACACCTTATGAGATATGGAAGGGAAGATCTCCAAATTTGTGCTACTTTCATACTTTTGGATGTGTGTGTTATGTTCTGAACGATAAGGATCATCTTGGAAAGTTTGATGCAAGAAGTGATGAAGGGATATTTCTGGGGTATGCCACAAACAGTATAGCGTACAAAGTTTACAATAAGAGGTTGAAGAGAGTTGAAGAATTAGTCAATGTTGTGTTTGATGACAAACGCCCTACTAGACTATTCCCTGTGGAACAAGATGATGATAAGCATGTAGAAGAAACAAGACAGTCAACGCCTGAAGTTGAATCAGGACCTCAAAAGGATCTGAACAGACAATGATGACTACAGAACCTCATACATCATCTTCTCGCCTTACTGTTCCAAAAAGTCATTCAGAGACTGATGTTATTGGAAAGTTGGATGGAGACAGAACTACCAGGGGGATAAAGATGAACTACAGAGATATGATTCTGTTTACTTGTTTTGTGTCAAGCATTGAGCCTACCAACATTGAAATTGCCTTAGAGGATGAATTCTGGTACCATGTTTGCCATGAAGAACTAAATCAGTTCTGTCGTCATGAAGTTTGGGATTTAGTTCCAAGACCTGTTCACGTCAATGTGGTTGGTACTAAATGGATCTTTAAGAATAAAACTGATGAAGAAGGCAATGTGACACGTAACAGAACAAGACTTGTTGCTCAAGGATACTCTCAGGTTGAAGGAATTGATTTTGATGAGACATTCGCCCCTGTAGCACGTCTGGAATCTATCCGTCTTCTTCTTGGAATCTCGTGCTTGTTGAAAAGTAAACTGTTTCATATGGATGTCAAGAGTGCGTTTCTGAATGGAGTTATTCAGGAAGAAGTGTTTGTGTCTCAACCTAAAGGATTTGAAGATTCTGCTTTTCCGGATCATGTTTACAAGCTTAAAAAGGCTCTTTATGGTTCGAAGCAAGCACCAAGGGCTTGGTATGAGCGTCTCACTCTGTTCTTAATAGAAAAGGGTTTCAAACGTGGAAGTGTGGACAAAACTTTGTTCATCTTTATAGATGAAAAAGACATCCTCATTGTGCAAATTTATGTGGATGATATTGTGTTTGGAAGCACAAAATAGAAGCTTGTCACGGACTTTGTGGAATCCATGACCAAAAAGTTTGAGATGAGTATGGTTGGAGAGATGAACTACTTTCTTGGTCTACAGATCAAACAGACTGATGAAGGAGTTCATATCTCTCAGTCTACTTATGCCAAGGGGTTGATTCAGAGATTTGGAATGCAGACAGCTAAGACCTCGAAAACTCCCATGAGTGTTACTGCCAAACTGTCTACAGATGAAGCTGGTCTGAGTGTTGATGAGAATTGTATCGTGGGATGATTGGCAGTCTTCTGTACTTGACAACAAGTAGGCCTGATCTGTGTTTCAGTGGGGGGGGGGGGGTGTGCCAGATATCAGGCTAATCCAAAGAAGTCACATCTGAATGCTGTGAAACGGATTCTCAAATATGTGAAAGGTACAATCGAGGTTGGATTGTTTTATTCTAAACAAACTAATCAAAATCTTGTTGGATTCTGTGATGTTGATTGGGCAGGAAATCTGGATGATCGAAGAAGTACAACAGGAGGGTGTTTCTTTTTGGGAAACAACTTAGTCTCATGGCATAGCAAGAAACAAAGCTGTGTATCTTCGTCCACTGCAGAAGTTGAGTATATTGTTCTAGGGAGCTGTTGCACTCAGTTGCTATCGATGAAACAGATGCTGCTTGACTACGGTATGACATCTACCACCCTGCTTGTGTACTGTGATAATATGAGTGCAATTAACATATCTAAGAATCATGTTCAACACTCTCGTATGAAGCACATTGACATTAGACACCATTTCATTCGTGAGCTTATTGAAAACAAGATTGTTGAGATCTCTCATGTTTCCTCTGAAAAACAATTAGCTGATATATTTACTAAACCATTGGATTTAAACAGTTTCTTGAATCTGAAAAAATCTATTAGTCTGAGTGAATACTAATGTGTCTTGGTGTTAAAGCTATTGCAACACGTTCCGTTGTCCAGAGTTGCAGCAGCTTTGTATTTTCATATGTATATATATATATTGTGTCTGTCTTTCTGGCACTTCATTTCAGGAAAATAGCTGCTCTTCATGCTCTTCCTCAATAAAATTTCCAAAAAGGATGAGTGTGGTGTGTAATAATTTTAAAAAAAAAAGGCAAAAAGAAAAGCCCAAAAGAATGAACAAATGAAAGTTCAAAAGAAAAAAAAAAAAGGGGAACATGTGTGTTGGCAAGAAAGGGATTGATATTCTTTCTTATCTTTGGAGTATATGTGTATCTATGAGTACCCCCTCAAATCATCCTTCTTCATTACAGGCTCTACCAATCCCCCTCGTCGTTTTGACCACACACATCATGAGGCTACTTCGATGGAGAGTATGACGAGTGTAGACTAACCTGCTATGTTCAGTGTGTATGGCACATCTCACTGGGCCAGGAAGATGTTATTTTCTCCATATTCAAAGTAAGCTATGAACCTCTGTACTTTGGAATTTGTCCTTCTCGCTTTAATGATATGAACAGGTGGGTTCCTTGACTTCTTTAGAAGTACCTTCAAATGCTTTTGAATTATATATATAGGTATATATATACATATATATATATATATAGTATTTGGTATTTTGTGTTTCTGTTTTAGAGGATGACTTGAAGAGATCTCACATTCAGTTTGAATCACAGCTCTTGAACGACAGTGGTTGTTAATATTCAAGTGTTGATTTGGGTGAATTTGTGGTTCTATATGGTCAGACTTAGATTAATGTTGCACATCCGTTTGTATAGTTGGGTGTTTGTTTTGTGTCTGGATTTTGTTTTGTTGGTTTTGGGCCTGGTTTTAGGCCTTATGAGTGTTTAACGGATATGCTTTAGTGTTTTGCAGCCTGTCTTGGTTTTCGTGTTGTTTTTAGGGTTTTGCTTAAAGTGCTCGTGCTATTTAACCAAAGCAGCTCCCACAAAAGTTTCATTCACCTTTTCGGCTACTCAACCCTCAGAATTTAAAGGGTCGCCTTATCTCTAAACTCAAATTCATCATGAATCACGAAGCGACCTCGTTGACAGGAGTCTCTGGTGCTGGTCAGCCTTCCGCTGCGACTCCTTCTGACCCTCCACCGCCTTCGTCTGTTCCGATGTTCATTCCCAAGACTGAACCAGGCATCTACATGTCCAAGAAAACCAAGTCCAAGGTCTCTGCACCGTCTCAGAGCAAGAGACAGTGTACTGCTGCTACTTCAAAGACAAGATCTAAAGCGCCTGCTCTCCGACGGTTGTCTAGCAAGAAGTCCACCCGATCTGCATCTGCTGCTGGACAGACTGAAGAACATGTCTTTGAGTCTTCAGATCTGCAAGATGGTGATGTTACCCAGATTGCTCCGCCTCTCTTTCTGTCCGGGTATCAAGAGAACCGTCGGCTTCTCTCTGCTCGTGACCGTAAGTACCCTGAGCTCAAGTTTCCTCAGAGACTTCTTACAATAACTGCTTTCTTACTGCGGAAGGACTTGGGCGCTACAAGCTCATCGGGGGTCGATACTTCAACGATATGCGTTTTCTTTCTCTTGATGGAAACAACACCGCTAGTACTCTGCAACTCCTCTCTACTGCTGGTCTGCTCCTTACTGTCACAGAGATCGACTCTTATGTGCAAGAGGTTGTCATGGAGTTTTATGCAAACCTTCCCGATGGTGAAGAAGGTGATCAACTGGCCTACTTCGTGTTCGTTAGAGGCAACATGTACGAATTCTCCCCGGCTATCATCAATCAAATTTTTCAGCTTCCTAATCCTCCATATCCGCTGAACATGTCTAAGATTAAAGTTCCTGAGTCCATGGATGAAGTTGATGTTGCTCGCTCAAACAGCAAAGCCAACTCTTGGAAGATGCTCACATCTCAGTTGTTATCTCCTGAGATCGCTCTGCTCAACAAGATCTATTGTCACAATTGGATGCCCACAGTGAACCGATCTGTTCTGAAACCAGAGAGGGTCACTCTACTTTACATGATGGCCAAAGCTCTACCTTTCAACTTTGACAAACTCATTTTTGATGAGATCTAGGCGTGTTCGAATGCAGTTGCGAACCCCTCCTCCACTCTCCATCTGGTGCTTCCGAACCTGATTGATCAAATGTTGCGCTTTCAGCGCATTGTCCGCTCTGGTGAAGGAGATACCACGTCGTCTGCACCGTTGAAGTTTACCATGGAAGTGAAACCTATACTTGTGCTGCAGACAGACAGCCCCACCTTGGATGCAGGTCTTGAGAACCTCATTGTGTCTCTCACAACGATGCGGTTATGTCTTGCAGGTAAACCTTTTTCACTCCTTACACTCTGTTATTTGTTGAGAATGGTTTTTTATGTGAGTGTGCACTCAAGCAGGGGCAGAGTATTCTGATGTTTCGTACTCTGTTCCGGATGATGTGGGAGATGAGAATGTGGAGGAAGAGGACGATGTGGTGAGTTAGATGACAATGCTTAGTTGCTTAGTCCTGGTCGGTCTTTAGATGTGCATTCTGATAGGGGGAGTTTGTCCCTGATTGTTTTTGTGTTTGTGAAAACTCCTTGCTCTTTTTCTTTATCGGCTTCTTTATCGGATTTTATGTGTGTTTAATGTTGGACTAATGTATGGAACCAAGAACTCAGTTGTGTTTCGGATTTTAATGGTTATGCCCTTGGCAGTAGTTGTTTAAAATCGAGTTTCTGGATTTTATGTTGGTATGGAATATTGCTTGGCTTGTATGTGGTTGTCTCTACTCTTTTGTAGGTTACTTGAGGTGTCACACTCTGATAAAAAGGGGGAGATTGAAGAAACAGAGTGTCTGAAGTTCAATAGGCATGTCTGAAGCAACATAGAGCAGAACAGAGGAAGAGGGAAGTAGTAGTTGCTTTTGCCAGCGTGACGTGTTGGTTGGAGTGAAGAAAAGACGTATCACTTTAGACAAAGGAGACGAAGTCGTTAGGTATAGGACGTGGGCCTAGTATCTAGAAAATGATGAGGAGCTATTCTTGTACCTGTTGGATAAAGTGAAGCATCCTCCTTTTCCACGACAAGATATAAGTGAAGCGTTGGTCTCTTATTAGGGTTAGTCACTTTACTTGTGAAAAGTGGAAGATTAGAAAAATTAAGAAGAACTTGTCTTGTGGGTTTCATTGGTGAGTGAACAAAGAGAGTACACGGCTGTTGTTGTGTTTGTGAACTGGGTAGCTTTAGGATCTGACAGGAGCAAATCAGGTAGTTGATGTTGCGTAACTCTGTCCAAACTTATCTGTGATTGATTAGTGTGAAGATTGTTCTAATAAAGTGTGTTTATTGGAGTTGTGGTCTTGTTCTAGTCAAAGTACTTAGGATTCTTTTACGTCACAACCAACTCCAAGACGTCATTGGAGACAAGCCTGTCCTAAAGAAAAAGATCGACACTTTGAATAACTCTTACAGTTTTAAAAGTCAAAAGCTCAGGATCTCCTTGTCCTGTCCCCAGAAGATACACATCTCCGGGTCCACAATCACCGCCTTTGCAGCCTTTAACTCTCTTCTCTCTCAACACAACCAAGAGCTTCTTCAGCTCAGGTAGCCGCGATGCAATGTCATTTTCTCTAACAAAGACTTCATCTTCAAACGGTGATGGAGATGGATTTGATGGCCGTGTGGATAATACAGAGAAACTATGGATTCCTCCGATTAACTGAAAAATACTTCCAATTAACAAACTCCGTCACCAGTCAGTCAAATCAATGTTCATGAAACACCCAAATGACAATCCCTAGCTCTCAAGATGAGAGAAACCTAGCTTGCAAAGATTTTAAGATTCAATGTTTTACAAATGATTTTTCGATAATGAAAGAGAAAAGCAGAGTCGGCTCATATAGTTGGTCAAACGGCAAACTTGAATCGGCCAGCCTTCACACGCCACGTGTCGACTTCTGATCCCATCTTTATTCCACTTGATTTCCACGTGACAACCACACGTGTGGGGTTCTTCATCACATCTCCCTCCTTTAGCAGAACCTTGACCACAAGGTTTCAAGCAACAAAGTCTGAAAACTTTGTCTGAAGATCAAAAAGAAATTCCCAAGTCGCCTCTTCCAAGGGTTTATTAATCCATTTCACCAGAACCTTAGTTACAGCTCGACCTTGTCTGTTTACCATCTTCCTCTCCGAAATCATGTTAGGTGCCTTCACAAACACATCTTGGATCACTGAAGAAGAAGTGAGTAGTTGTAGGTACATTGCCCACTAGAACCTTCAGCTGAGAAACATGAAAAACAGGATGCACCTGAGACGATGAAGGTAACTGAAGCTTATACGCCACTTCACCAAACTTCTCGATAATCTTATATGGACCAAAATACTTTGGAGCCAACTTCTGATTTACCCGCATCACCACAGACTGCTGCTTATAAAGCTGCAGCTTCACATAGACATATTCACCAATATCAAACTCATGCTGTGTCCTGTGTTGATCTGCAAATTGTTTCATTTGATGTTGAGATTGCATCAGATGAAACTTTAAAGAAACGACAACATATCCTCCCTTTCTTGTAAAGAACGAGCCACCACTGCAACTTTTGATTCCCCCAGCAAGTAAGGCAAATGAATTGGATGTGCTTGTCCATATACAACCTCAAATGGTGTCATGCGGCTAGAGGTATGATAATTGGTATTGTACCAATATTCAGCCAAGGGCAACCACTTACTCCACAATGTTGGCCTTGCATGACACATACAACATAAATAAGTTTCGAGGCAGCGATTAACAACTTCAGTTTGACCGTCTCCATGAGGATGATAAGCACTGGTCATCTTCAACTCAACTCCCTGAAGTGTCAAAAACTCCTTCCAAAACTCACTTGTAAACACATTATCTCTATCGCTCACAATCGAATTAGGAGACCCATGGAGTTTGAAAACATTGTCCAAATACGCTTGTGCAACAGATAAAGCACTATAGGGGTGAGCCAAGGCAATAAAATGGACTGACTTACTAAGACAATCTACTACCACCATGATCACAGATTTCCCAACAGATAAAGGTAGGCCATCTATAAAGTCTATGGACACATCACTCCAAAGTTTATCATGAACTAGTAGAGGTTGTAACAAACCTAGAGAAGCCGCATTATCACTCTTGCACTGCTGACAAGTACTGTAACTCTGAATATAAGCTTGAATATCCTTTACCATTCCCTTCCTATAAAAAAGTCTTTTTACTCGTTGATGAGTAACATCCCTACTAGAGTGACCACCTACTCCTGAACAATGTAGCCAGTACAGCAAGGTATTTTTAATAGCCACATCCGATGGTACAACGATCTTACTCTTTCTTCTTAACACATTCTGGCACTAGGAATAATGCTTCTTAGCTTCAGGATTCTTCTTTAGTGCTTCGATAATGTCCTTCAACACCACATCTTTATCATAACCCTTTTGAATATCTTTAAGCAAGTCACATTCCACTACTGTTTACCCTCCACCCTAGACAAGGCATCTGCTACTAAGTTTTCTTTGCCCTGCCTATACTGAATCTCATAATCGAACTCCAAAAGTTTTGGTAACCATTGTTGCTATATTGGTGTGTTCAATCTTTGCTCCAACAAGTACTTCAAGCTTCTCTGATCCGTTTTAATCACAAAGTGATTTGGTAACATTAATGTCTCCACTTGTTAACAGCAAAAATTACAGCCAACAACTCCTTCTCATTTATTGATAAATGTAACTGCTTACCCTTCAGCTGCCTCCTAAGATAGGCCAATGGATGACCCTCTTACATCAACACCGCTCCAATTCCTTGCCCACAAGCGTCTGTCTCCACTACAAACGGTTTGTCAAACAAGGGTAATGCTAACACCGGAGCATTACACAAAGCTTTCTTAAGCAACACAAAAGCTTCTTGTCATTCCTGTGACCAAACAAAAGAATTTGTTTTGGTTATTGCATGCGAAGGTCTTGCTATTACACCAAAACCCTTAACAAATCTTCTGTAATACCCAGCTAAGCCAAGGAACCCACTGAATTGTTTAACATTCACTATTACAGGTCATTCTTGCACCGCTTTTATCTTAGCCGGACTTGTTTCTATACCGTTCCCACTGATGAAGTGACCCAAGTACTCCACCTAAGGCACTGCAAACGCACAGTTACTCATCTTTGCATACAGCTTCTGCTTCCTCATCACTTCAAAAACCATACGCAAACGCTTCTTATGTTCCTCGACAGACGAGCTATACACAAATATGTCATCAAAAAAAACTAGCACAAACTTCCTTAAGAAATCTTTAAAGGCTGAATTCATGGGACTCTGAAAAGTTGCAGGAGCATTGGTAAGACCAAATGGCATTACCAAATATTCATAATGTCCGCTATGAGTCTTGAAAGCTGTCTTATGTTTATCTTCAGTATCCATACACACTTGATGATAACCAGCCCGTAAGTAAATTTTAGAAAACGCCATAGCACCACCTAACTCATCCATCAGATCTTCAATTAGTGGTATAGGGAATCTGTCCTTCACCGTCATGCCATTCAGTTCCCTATAATCCACACATAACCGCCAAGTACCATCTTTCTTTTTCACTAACACCACTGGAGAAGCGTACGGACTTGAGCTCACTTAAATAGTACCATTGCTGAGCATGTCTTCTACAATCTTATCAATCTTCTTCTTCTGATGAACCGCATACCGATAAGGCCTTTGGTTCACCGGATTAGCACCCTCCAACAGTTTGATTTTATGATCATGTTTAGCTCAAAAGGGTGGTAATTCTATAGGCTCCTTAAACACATCGGGAAACTCCTCTACTATGTTATGAACCATTGATTCTTCTTCTACTTCATTGGTCAAGGCATTAATAGAGCAAATTTCCTTCTCCTCTTCACTCACAACTTCTCTAACGCAAACCATCGCTAATTGAACTTGATCTGTCTGCATTTTGTGAAGCTTATGAGCTTTAAGATCACGCACAGATCTTGGTTAATACCATGTAACCACACCCTCTCGTTCTCATAAGTAAACCGCATTTCCAGCTTCTTAAACTCCCAAGAAATACAGCCTAACGTCTCAAGCCACTGCACACCTAACACCATATCAACCCCTTGCAAAGGAATTAAAAGAATGTCTGATTGAAAGGTAGTAGACTGCAGCTTCCATGTAGACTTCTTGACTTGTCCATCCACATTCAATTTCCTCCCATCTACAACTGCTACTTTGGTCAATCCTGCTAACTCCACTTGACATCACAATTTAGCAGCCACTCTTGAATATATGAAATTATGAGTAGACCCTGAATCAATGAGAATAAAAATGACACGCTTATCATATGTTCCCTTCACCCTCATAGTTTGTATCCAGAAATGCCAGAAACCGCATTGACAGAGATTTGAGGCATTGGTCTTTGTTCGTGCTCTTCATCACTCAAAACTTCCACATTATCTTCAAACTCCTTATCTACATCCATTTGAAACAACTGTGTCTTCTTATGCACCAAATAATCCTCAGGAGTAATAGAGTCCCTTAGCCCTTCTGTCATTCATCTCCTACTGTAACATCTTTTTAGGTTGTTGGCTAACCGGTTTATAAGAACTTTTATTACCAAAGTGATCTCTTATGCTTTACATCTTTAACGGTTCTATAAGTGCCTCCTGAACTATTACTCTTATGTGACCAAGGTAATCTTAGGATGAGCCTTCTCATAATACATGCCCAAACGCAAACAATCTCTCACCGTCTTTGGTTCAAACATTTTAACATGCATTTGTGTATCTGTTCTCAACCCCGCCAAAATACACACTCACCAAATACTCCTCAGACAAGTTAAGCCTTACTTTAATCAGCTCAAACTGCTGATGATACTCAACAATACCATCAGTCTCATGAAGTTTCTTTAATTCTGCCATTGGATCATCACAAGCATCCTCAAAACGATCCTTTAGTAATTTGACATATTCAGGCCAGTTATACAACACATCCAACCCAGTACAAGACTGAATAAACAAATGATGCCATGTCGATGCATGACTATCAAAGTGTATTGCAGCCATCTTAACTTTCATCTCCTCTGGAGTAAATTCACTACCAAAAAATTTTTCCACCTTAAACAGCCATTCATTGATTCTACTTCAATCAAATCTAGGAAAATCGATCTTCCCCAACCTAGTAAGACTCCCATAATGGTGGTTAATCTCAAATCTTACCGTATCGTTACGATGTTCCCTTGGATGATCAGAGAAACCCGATCGAGCCTCTGTTGAAGTTGATGAGTACGACGAACTCCTATCTAATCTCTCTTGTTCATCCGCTACCTTCTTTCTCGTCGATCTACTCAACGCACCAAACATATCATCATCGCTTTATGTTGCTTAGCGACCATTTCCTCCAACCTCGTCATGCGTGATTCGATCGGATTCTCCATTTCTACTCCTTTTCCCTTCAGATCCTCTTCCCGCGACCTCGTAACAACCATCTTCTCCGAGAAACGACACAGCTCCGATACCTTTAATACAGAGAAACTATGGATTCCTCCGCTTAATTGAAAAATACTTCTAATTAACAAATTCTGTCACCAAACAGTCAAATCGATGTTCATGAAACACCCCAATCACAATCGCTAGCTCCCAAGATGAGATAAACCTAGCTTACAAAGATTTTAAGATTCAATGTTTACTAATGGTTTTTTGATAATGAAAGAGAAAAGTAGAGTCAGCTCATATAGCTGCTCTAACGGCAAACTTGAATCGGCCAGCCTCACACGCCACGTGTCAACTCCTGATTCCTTCTTTATTTTACTTGATTTCCCACGTGACAACCGCACGTGTGGGGTTATGCATCAAGGTTCAACCGCCTTTGATCCCTCTAGTATCTCTCAAAAGAGTCTTTCTCTGCAAAGGGTGAAGAAGAAGATGCAGTATTGTAATGTAAACAACAAATAGGACTCAAATTGGTCCTAGCTTGTTGCCAATTCCTAATACTGGATGAGAAAATAGGAATCTGCCGAACAAGAGCCATTCAACAACACACACACACACACACACACACTTGCACATGATTCAAATCATTAGTATCATCATATAGAACAGTCATCAACATAAAGTATACTCAGAAACTATGTGATTGGTAAAAGAGAAGGATTCATCAAGGAGGAACTAAGAACACCAAAAGAGCAACAAGTAGGACCAAACCCAGATTCAATTTTGACAAAATTTACTCCTTCCATTGAAAACCCTAACTATGGTCTGGGCCCTTAAGTCTAATAGATGTTAGAGGATCCATATGAAGCCCAATATAGTGTCTCATGAGTAACCCAAAAGCCCATGAAATGGGCCATGTAACAAGGGTTAGCAAGATAGTGACTCATATATTTAGTTATGTAAGGAGAACTTTGATGGTAAGTTTGAGAATTGTCTCAAAACAACTCTTCTTCTCATCTTTATAAAAGTATCAATTGAATCATTGTGCTCTTGGTGACAACAAAGTAATCTTTCCTCTTTTAGTTTCTTTGAATAATAAAGCTCTTAATGAGCTATCTAATTTCAGTTTTATATTTCTCTTAATAAGCTTATTTGAGCATAGATATCATTGCTTTAGAAATGTCAACAAGAGTACAACATCAGATTCCGAAAAAAATAAGTCAAAATTAAACGCAACTCGAAAACGAACTCATAGATAGAAAAGAAACAGGCTTTAAAGTCTACAGAGCAAAACATAGATTACAAACTCACCACGGAACAAGAAGCCGGAAATTTATGATTCCAAGCAGAAAAGACACTAGAAAAGTGGAGAGGAGACGTTGGGAGAGTCAAGGGTGCGATCAGAAGAGTTTTGTAATGCGGAGAACATGTGGCGGCGAACAGAGTTTTGTCGGAATTTAAGTGAGGAACTTGTGTGTGCTTTTGCAAATATGCACATGTATGTATGTTGGAGACATTTTTAATTTGTAGGATTTTTGGTTACTTTTTGAAAAAAAATATTATTAGCTATCTAAAGTATAGCTGAACACATGGCCACACATGCCAACTAAACTAAAGGACAATAAGCTACCTGATGTATATGGATTGCATGGTCACATATACGAAATATATAGAGTCATGTAGTCAACATCATAAACATACTTTTCAGGTTAACCGGTCAATTAACTCTTACGTCGATCGGCGTTGACTTACAAAAATTATATTTTTAATTTATTTTTAGTATTAAAAATGTAGTTTTATTTGGTGTTGTAAAATAAAAAACAAACTCTATATCTACTATAATATATTTTGCATATATATTTAATATATTGATTTTTATAATAGTTAGCTTTTTCAATTTCTAAACTAAACTAAGAATGTACAAAATGATTAAAAAGTTTTAAGATATAAAATTTTAAACTAAAACCAGAAAAATCTTCTTTTTTTTTGTATTATCAATTAAAAAATATTAACTTCTTCTTTTCATTAGAAAATAGGGAGATTTGCAAAACTACCCTTTTTTTACTACCCTTTTGCAACAATACCCTTTTATATTGTTCATTTTTAAAAATATCTCTTCCCTTGAACAGAATGACCAAATTACCCTCATCTAATAAGAACATGTAATTGGAAACTGAAAGTTTTCCGCTAAATTTTTGGCCCCAAAATTTATTTCTCCCGCCAAAAAAAAAATTCCGCCAAACTTTTTTTCCCGCCAAAAAAAAAAAAACCCGCCAAAATTTTTTCTCGTTAAATTTTTTTCCCAGCCAAAAAAAATGCTTTTAAAAATCCTTGTAAATTTTTTAAAAACTCTTTTAAAAAACTTGTAAAGTTTTTTAAAAGATTTGGTAGTTGCTAAAAACCCTTGTAAATCATTTTAAAACCTCTTAAAATCTTTATAAAGTCTTTAAAAACATAAGTATATACTTTAAAACCCCTTTTTAAACCTTTGTAAATCATTTTAAAACTTTTTATAATAGTTTTATAAGATTTACAATTGTTTTTTAAGCATAAGTAAGTGGCATTGAATGATTACAATGGATTTTAAAAGCTTATAAAATGGTGAAACATGATTTACAATCGTTTTAAAGCATAAGTAAGTGGCATAGAATGATTTACAAGGGATTTAAAAAGGGTTAGCATGGTTTACAATCGTTTTTTAAGCATAAGTAAGTGGCATTGAATGATTTACAAGAGATTTTAAAAGCTTATAAAAGGGTAAAACATGATTTACAATCGTTTTTAAAGCATAGGTAAGTGGCATAGAATGATTTACAAGGATTTTTAAAAAGGGTTAGCATGGTTTACAATGTTTTTTAAGCATAAGTAAGTGGCATTGGAATGATTTACAAGGGATTTTAAAAGCTTATAAAAGGGTAAAACATGATTTACAATCGTTTTTAAAGCATAAGTAAGTGACATAGAATAATTTACAAGGGATTTTAAAAGTGTTTGTATGGTTTACAATCGTTTTAAAGCATAAGTAAGTGGCATTGAATAATTTACAAGGGATTTAAAAAGGGGTTAACATGATTTACAATCGTTTTCAAAGCATAAGTAAGTATCAAAGAATGATTTACAAGGGATTTTAAAAAGGGTTTGCATGGTTTACAATCGTTTTTAAAGGATAAGTAAGTGGTATAGAATGATTACAAGGATTTTAAAAGCTTATAAAAAGGTAAAACATGATTTACAAGAGTTTTTAAAGTGTTTTAAAATGATTTACAAGGATTTTAAACCTTTGTAAATGCTTTTAAAACTCTTATAAAGTTTTTACAAGCATTTTTTAACTCTTAGAAAGAGAATTGTAAGTATTTAAAACATTTACAACTTTATTTGAACCATTTTAAAACTCTTGTGAACCTTTACAAAAGGTTTTAAAAAGATTTACCAAAGTTTTTAAAGGGTTTTCTTATAAATTCTTTTAAAATCTTTTAAGAACTCTTGTACATCTTTTAAAACCCTTTAAAAATCCCTTATAAATCTTATAAATATTTTAAAACACTTTTAAACCCTTTAAAAATCTTTAAAAAACTCTTGTAAGTCTTTTAAACCCCTTTAAAATCCCTTGTAAATCTTGTAAAACTCTTTTAAAATCTCTTGTAAATCTTTTAAACCCTTTTAAAATCTCTTGTAAATCTTTTAAACCCTTTTAAAATCTCTTGTAAATCTTTTAAAAAATTTTAAAACCCTTTAAAAATCCCTTGTAAATCTATTTCCCGCAAAAAAAAAAAAATTTACGGGAAAAATGTTTTCAAAATTTTTATTTAGCGGGAATTTTTTTTTTTGAAAATTTTTGGCGGGAAATTGTTTTTTGAAAATTTTGGCGGGAAATTTTTTCCGAAATTTTTTGGCGAGAAATTTTATTTTGGAATATTTTAGGCGAAAAATATTAATATTTATTTTGTTAACCTAAATTAATTTACAAATAGGGGTAAAATGGTCATTAAAAATTTAAAGAGCGTATAAATGAAAATGGTAAATAGAAAATGGTAGAATTGAAAAGGGGTAGTGTGAAAAAGGTATTAGAAAGAATTTCTAAAATCATTACAATTAAGAACTCAATACACATGACTATATGAGTTTCATAAGAAAGTAATATGAAAAACAATTGAGTATATAACTTTTTAGTCTAAATTTTGCACGGTAATTTTTAAATTCAAAATCAAAATTTTAGTAAATATTTAATCAAATAAAAAGTTAATACTAAGTATTGATTTAAAATATTTAGCAAATAATAAAATTAACTTCTTAAAAACCAAACTATTAATATTATGAATATTTCATATCTTAAAAAATGTTTCTTCTCTTAATTTAGTTTTGAAATTAAAAAAATAAACTAAATATTATAAGAATTAACAAAATTGGGACCGTAAAATTCTTTTAATTTATAGAAGTATTAATTATGGGAAATTTGCAAAACTACCCTTTTTTTACTACCTTTTTGCAACAAGGGTGATTTAGCTGAATAACCATATTTGATAAACAAATTAAGAATATAGCACTATATGTATAGAAATTAAGAAAATAGCATGTAAGGATAAGGAAAAGACAATTTTAGTGTTGAATTGGAGGTGAGATGATTTAGTAACACTTAGTTTAGTTTTTACCTATTTGTTTTTTTTTGCTAGTATTTTTTCTAAAAAATAGATTCCAGTTATAAAATTTATTAGAAAAAATTCTACATACAAAATAGTTTGAATTTTTAAAATCGGATTTGAATTTATAAAATAGTAAATAGTGTTTGTAAGTAAAAACATGTACTATTTTGGATAGAAATAAAATGTTGTACTATACTATTTTGGATGTATAGAAAAACTATACCCTAAGATACAACCTTGGCAACCCAAGCAACCAGATAACATAAGTGGTATCTGAAAAATCTACTTCGTCCTTTTCATTTGTTTGTTATGTGATACAGAAAAAAAGAAAAAGAGAAGAGATTGAGAGAAGAAAGAAAAAGAGATGAGAGAGAGAGGAGAGAAGGAGAGATTTAGAATGAGGTGGAGAGAAAAGGATAAATATGTTATTATTATATATAATATAGAGAGTATAGCAGTTTTTTTGTCTTGTGTTACTTTCTTAATTTATAAGTTTTTGTTAGTTATTCTTGCAAATTTCCCTTGCAACAATACCCTTTTATCTTTTCCATTTTTAAAAATATCCCTTTCCCTGAACACAATGACCAAATTACCCTCATCTAATAGGAATATGTAATTGGAAACTGAAATTTTCCCGCCAAACAAAAATTTCCGCCAAACTTTTTTCCCGCCAAAAAAACATATCCCGCCAAATTTTTTATTCGTAACAAATTTTTTCTCAGCCAAACAAATTCTTTTAAAAATCCTTGTAAAATTTTTTTGCGGGAAATAGATTTACAAGGGATTTTAAAAGGGTTTTAAAAGATTTACAAGGAATTTTAAAATGGTTTTAAAATATTTACAAAGGATTTTAAAAGATTTACAAGAGATTTTAAAAGGGTTTAAACGATTTACAAGGAATTTGAAAAAGGTTTTAAAATATTTACAATGGATTTAAAAAAAATATTTTAAATGGTTTTAAAAATATTTACACGAATTTTAAAAGGTGTCTTCTTGTAAATTCTTTAAAAATCTTTTAAAAACCATTGTACATCTTTTAAAACCCTTTTAACCCCTTTCAAAATCTCTTGTAAATCTTTTAAAACCATTTTAAAATCTCTTATAAGTATTTTAAAACACTATTAAATCCTTTAAAAAGTTTTAAAAAAACCATTGTAAATCTTTTAAACCCCTTTAAAATCTCTTGTAAATATTTTAAAACCCTTTAAAAATCTCTTGCAAATCTTTTACAACCTTTTAAAATCCCTTGTAAATAATTTAAAACTCTTTTAAGACAATTTTAAACCCTTTCAAAATCTTTAAAAAACCTTTATAAATCTTTAAAAAACCTTTGTAAATCTTTAAAAGCCCTTTAAATCCTTTCTAAATCTTTTAAACCCTTTTAAAATCCCTTGTAAATCATTTAAAACCCTTTTAAAATCCTTTGTAAATATTTTAAAACCCTCTTAAATCCCTTTTAAAATCTCTTGTTATTCAATTTCCAGCCAAAAATTTTTTTTTGCGGGAACAAAATGTGGCGGGAAATTGTTTTTTCGAAAACATTTGGCGGGAATTTTTTTTTCAAAATTTTTTTGCGGGAAATTTATTTTGAAATATTTTAGACGAAAAATATTAATATTTCATTTTGTTAACCTAAAACAATTTCCAAATAGGGGTAAAATGATCATTAAAAATTTAAAGAGGATAAAAATGAAAATGGTTAAAAAAAATGGTAGAGTTGAAAAGGGGCATCATGAAAAGGGCATTAAAAGAATTTTTCATTAATTAATTGATAAATTAATAAATTTTATTTTATATACACGTTTTTGGTTGTGTATTAAGTCTTTTGCGATTTTAAGTACTTGTGACGGGATTGGATAGTTTTGGGCTTCCTCGTGTCAAAACGGGCAAGAGGAGTTAATTTTTACGATTCTGGCGGTCTACTTCCAGCGGTCCACCTCCATATGTGCTTGACTGCCAGTTTTACCGAAGATTCTAGCAATCTACTTCCATCGGTCTACCTTCATTTGTTGCTCAACTGCCAATCTTACCGAAGATTCTGGCGGTCTACTTCCATCGGTCTACCTCCATTTGTTGCTCGACCGCCGGTTTCGGTTTTCTTTAACCGAATTTATTTTCTATTTTCTATATTTGGGTATAAAACCCCAGAAACCTAATTTCATTGTCAAGGCTTCTTTTTCTACAACTTTTCTAGAGCTTTTCTTTGTAAGCAACTTTGGGAGAAGGATCCATCCTCTTTGACACTTTGGAGAAGATTTCTAATCCCTATTCTTTATATTTAATTAATCTTTTATGTCTTCTTCAACTCTTTGTGTTGTTTATTTTACTATGAACCAGTAGTCTCTTAATTGGGTTTTAGGGTTCTAAGTAGGGGATTCAATAAATTGATGGTCTGATTGTTGTTTGGAGTTCTTTATCTTTTAGTTCTTTGATTCCCATGTTCTTAATGCTAGAATAGGATTGATTACCCTGTTTTAGATTCTAGGCTTTTCTATGCATCAAAAGTGTTCGATAGAATGCCTGAACCAATGTGAATTGAGCAATGGATTTCTAGCCAACAATAATGAACCTAATTCTAATGCGAATTTGAGTAGAAAATTACAAATGAAAGTTTAGTAGTCAAGTAGTCAAATTTAGTGATTAATGTCTTGAGAGAGAATTAGTCTAAACGTGTGTTCATGTTCGAGAACGGTTCTTTGTGCTGAATTCCTTGTCTAATATTTCCATTAATCATTGATCTCTGAAATACCGTATGGCTCAATGCTTTTTATTATATAACTTTAATCGTTTATTTTCTTACATTTTAATTTATAATCGAGAAAACCAAACAAACAACCTTTTCGCTTTAGCTAAGAACGAGTCTCGGAAATCTTTAGAGTATCTTTGGTCCTTGTGGATTGACCTTGCATATACTACCTTTCAGTTAAGTGTATCGAGCATTTACTCGAGTAACCAAGTTGGCGCCGTTGTCGGGGACAAATTGCGTTACCTAAAGATTTAGGATTAGTTTTTAGTCTAAAGCATTTTTATTTACTGTTAATGATTATCATTTCCATGTTTTCTTTGGTGTTTTCAGGTGTATGACCCATAGCCAAGGCTCATCACACCTAGTACACTACCACGAGGATATCGGAAAGTTTGAAAGAGAGAATAAGAAAAAGAAGCAGTTATCAGTGCAGAGAGAAGCTGAAATGGTTGACCGTGCCGCTGCTAAGAATCTCCTGAATGAGGATGGACTCCAATTTGAAGGAGAACATCATGGAGAGTTTCAGGATCCACCACCTCCTGAAGCCATTAATCCTCCTACTGCTAGTGGAAAGAGTTGTCCGTGTAGCTGCTGCTAATGCTGCTCATTTAGCCGCGTTAAATGCTAGGCTTGCGCCTGTTCGACAAACTCTAGGAGATCACGATGCTCCCAATCTTGAATTTTTCCGAGACAGGAACCAACACCTCACTATCAACAGGAATGATTTTGAGATCAAGATCGGGTTGTTGACTCTTGTGAAGCATAATCAGTTTTATGGTCTTTCCTGTGAGAATCCGGTCTATCATTTAGATAATTTTGAAGATATATGTGGGACAACGAGAATAAATTGAGTGTCAGATGATCTTATCAAATGTAGACTATTTATATTCTCTTTGGCAGACAAAGCCCACCTCTAGTTGAAGTCACTGGACTCTACAAATCTAAGAAATTGGGAAGACTACAAAGCTCCATTTTTGGGACAGTACTTCACGCAGTTTAGGACACATGTCCTAAGGAATAAGATCAATAGCTTCCAACAAGGAGTCATTCCATGAAGCTTGGGAGAGGTTTAAGGACTACTATAGGGAGTGTCCTCATCATGGGTTTCCACGAGATAAATTAATTAGCACTTTATATAGGGGAGTTGACAAGGCCTACAAGATGGCAAGAGACAATGCTAGCATTGGGGACTTCATGACCAAGACTGAAAATGAGGCTATAGAGCTAATTGAGAACAAGTAAACGAAAGCGCTAGGTCATCATGGTTTTCTCCGGGCAACATGGTTCAAATAAAGGTTTAGATTCCAATTCAGGTGATAACATGGTTAGGTTTGTTTACTTCCAAATTCTCAGACATACGAAACTCATTCAAGTTCGGTTAACCCTAACGGCTAGTAGGTGGAAGCCAGCTAATCTCCCTGTACCTCGCTACCTAGTTGCCTCACGGCTAGGAGCCCGAACATGGTAACGACATATTGATCAAAGCATTAAGTTCAAGTTTGATTCTAGTCCATAAGCCCCTATAACTCGGCGGTTAGCAACGGTTATAGCACAATATTCGTGAGTTAGTTCAAGCAATTATACGAGATTCTGCCAAGTATAAAGTACCTCACATGTCAAGACTCTTGAGAGTCAGGTCTCTCTGATTGTTTCTGCCTCTCTACGACCAGCTGGTTCTCATTCTGGAAAAGTAGAACCCATGGGTAAAGAGCAATGCTATGCTATTATGATCCAGGAAGAGCCTAGAGAGATTGATTTCGCCAAACAGGTGGAAACTAATGTTGTCGTTGTTGAGACAATTGTGGAGGAAATGATTGCAGAGGATGATGAACTTTTATTTGTGGAGCCGCCACCCTATATCCCCCTAAGTTGCCATTTCCAGGCCGTGCAAGACAGATTTAAAAGAAGAAAGAGTATGCACGCTTTGAGGAAGACAGATCATGAAACAGTTGTATGTCAGACTCCCTTTCTTACAATTGGTTCTCCATGTTCCAACCTACAGAAATTACTTGAAAGATATCTTGTCCAACAAGAGGAGCAATGAGGAAGGGGTTAAGTTGATGTCCAAAGGAGAAGAGTATGCTTAGCTGGAGGAGTCTGAGAGACAACAGAAGGAATCTTAGCTCACTGATGCAGTAGAGGTGTTAGCTGGGAAAGAGATGGTCAGTACATGTAGTGCCATCCCTCCAGCTACTATTCCCGAGGAACTCGGTGATCCAGGAAGTTTTGTTTTACCTTGCCGGATTGGAAAGTCTATGTTTGAGAGATTTCTTTCTGATTTATGAGCTGGAGTTAATTTGATGCCTCTTTCTATGTCAAAGCGCCTAGGCATCACATCAATTAATTTGATGCCTCTTTCTGTGGGATATCCAGTGGGATTGGCGGAGAATGTGCATGTTAGAGTTGGAAATTTCTACATTCCAACTGATTTTGTTATCTTGGAACTTGATAAGGAACCACATGATCCTCTCATTCTTGGTAGGCCATTCTTAAACATTGCAGGAGTTATAATTGATGTGAGAATAAGCACGATCAACCTGCAAATTGGGGACTATGCTTTGGAGTTTGACATGAGAAAGACAAGGAAAAATCTCACAATTGAAGGTCATGCATTCTTTATAGACACAAATGATGAGCCTGGTGCTGAATGTGTAAAGGATTGCATTGAGTTGAATGATGTTGAGGAAGTCCTGGATGGAGACACAAAAGACCCTCATGTGACCTTGATACCACTGTAGTGTGTAGGAGACACCATCGAGTATAAGGTGCAGTGTAAGGGAACCTCGAAACCTTTCACCAAAGCTAGGAGCATTCTCAATTCGGAGTGAAAATAGAAAGGTAGAAAAGTTGTGAAGTGTGGTTGGTAAAGTTCTAAAGTCGAAGCTGAATGATTGGGGACCTTGTTGTGGAGCAAGTTCCGCACTCGTGCCCATTGATTCACAAGAATCCGGTCAAGCTAGTGACATAAAACAAGCGCTTAGTGGGAGGCAACCCACCATGTATTCTCTTTACATACCTTCATCTTTGTTCTTTCTTGTTTCCTTTTGAGTATGTCTAGCAACTTCTTTTCGAATTGTTTTCACATCGAGACGGTGTGAAGCAAGTTGGGGGAGGGGGGAGGGGGGGGGGAGGATGTCATTTGTCTACTAATCGAGTTTGCTTTGGTTGTTTGTTTTGTTGCTTTTGTTCGAGTTAGTCCTTTTTTTTTATCGAGTCAAAACCGTGTCTTTTTATTGAGTCAAAATGTTATGAGAACTGTGATCTTTTCTTAGGGAATTGCATCATGCTTGATTTCATTGCCTTGAGACCATTTAGCATTATTCGATAACTTGAAAGGTCAGGAAAATCCATCACTAGATCGCTTTATAGTAGTCCTTATCTCTTTGAAATTTGGATGAATTGAGTTTTATCTTATATACTTGACCTTAATCTGGACTTAATTTATCTCACTTAGAGGCTTGAGAATCATGTAATGGATCATACATTCAGAGTCTTGTTTGCATCATTTTTATCACTCTTTGCTAATTCTGAATGACTAGACTCATTTTTAGTCTAGTACCACACTTGTTCCCCCACCCATTGTTTGAAACCTCATGCACTCTTATAAATTCATTATGATATGCATCCATGTGCGAAAACTACGGAGTATACGGACCAACATAGCTTTCTTGCTACGATAGTGAGTTGTAGTTTGCTGGTTGTTCATATGGGATGAGATTTGACCATTATAGTTTAGATGTTATATTTATTCATGGGTATGAGATGTTATGCTGTTTGAGTTCTGCATGATGCACATTTTGTTAGACATCGGTTCCACTCCTCCGTCTTTCAAAAAAAAAAAACGTTAGAAAGAAAAAAAAACGGGAAAGGAGAATGAAGGAACCGAAAATGTCGAGTTGTTATTATTCATATAAATAAGCATCATAGGAACTCATTGATTTGATTGGGATAATGTGTTGGTTGGTTTGATTCGAACTTAAGGGAAGCTATGTACCTCCTAATTGGTCTGTGTCTCACTGTGATTTTGCATAATGACATGCATCCACTTTACACTGTTTGAGAACCCGAAACACTTGAGCCACCAAATAATGGCCTTCCTACCAAGCCCATAACAGGTTCGATACCCCCATTGTGAGAGTACACGCCTCTGCTAATGAATGTTAACAGGTTAAGTTATATGATTCTGAAAGTTCTTTTAGATCTTGGGACTTAATTTTGTCACTACGGCTTTGGCAAAGTACAGTCTAGAACGGTTTGATGAATTTTGTGATGGTGGTTTGCAAGCAATTGATAAGAGCATGATCCAAAGAAAATATGAATTCTCGTGTTTTCAAACCTCTTTTCCTTATAAAGATTTTTTGTTTTCCTTGAGGACAAGCAAAGATCTAAGTTGGGGGGAGTTGATATGTTGTGTTTTTGGTGTCTTAGGTCCCTTTGTTTTGAGTCATTTATCGTGTCGTAGTCCGTTTTTTGAGTCTTTTGGTTGTGTCTTGAGTCTTTTGCAGGTTTTAGGTACTTGTGACGGGATTGGATAGTTTTGGGCTTGCTCGTGTCAAAACGGGCGAGAGAAGTTAATGTTGCGATTCTGGCGGTCAACTTCCAGCGGTCCACCTCCATATGTGCTTGACTGCCAATTTTACCGAAGATTTGGCAGTCTACTTCCAGCGGTCCACCTTCATATGTGCTTGACTGCTAGTTTTACCGAAGATTCTAGCAGTCTACTTCCATCGATCTACCTCCATTTGTTGCCAGTCTTACACTACAAGAAAACAGGTGATTGACGACCTACAAGTCAGTCGTTTAGTAGTCGTAACTAAAGATAATACGACTAATTTGCGACTAATGACTGTAGTCATTAATCCATAGTCGCTAAGAACAGTAGTCGTTAATTAGTCGTTGGTCAACGACAATAATACGACAACTGACTAAACAGTGAAAGATCGTCGTTACGTAGTCGTACTATGTCGGCGACTAATTGACGACCATCCTACGATTATTTGTACTGTACAGAGCGTGTGAGAACATGGAGTCGTTTAGTAGTCGTTAATAGTGTACGACGACATTACGATTATGTTGCGATTAAATATTCTAAACCCTGGGTATGTTTTCAGTTGTCGTAAAATAGTCGTAAATATGTTTACGACGATTCGGCGACTCTTTGACGATTAAAAGTACTTTACCAAGGATTTGAAACTTTTTGTCATAACATAGTCGTATAAGTATATACGACTATTGGACGTCTGTTTTACGATTCTTTTATGACTAATTTGTTTAGTCTTATGATTGTCGTAAAGTTATGTGACTAATTAACGACTATTCTGCGACTATATTGCTACTTATTTACTACTTTTTTGCGACTAATAGTTTGGTCCGAATAAAGATTTGGTCATCAATTGTTGGGTTTCTTGTTGTTCTTGTTTGTTCATCGATTGTTCTTGTTTGTTATTGATATGCTATAAAATATGAAAAAACACTGCTCATATATTGAAAATCAAGTTCAAAACATAAAATTATCTTGTTCAAACATACAACTTATTGAAAGATACAACTAGTGTTTGGAAACCTAAATTCTATGGATCATTAGATGGGGGAGTAATTGGGATACGCTCTGTGGATGTGGAAGAGTGTGTGGCAATGAAGTCCAAGAACTGCGGATCGGTTTGGCGAAGATACTTCTCGACTAAGGACAAGTGATCGAGCTTGTCCTTTTCCTCAGCTGTGACTCGGGCTGTCTCGGCTTCTCGGGCAGCAATCTCAGCATCTCGCTTCTCGTTATATGCAGCCTGTTCTTCAATTTGCCGCTGAGCTTCCTGCAGCCGTTCTTCTAAGGCTTTAAAGGTTGAGTCTCCGGGGAGTTGGCGGTTGGCACTGCCTAGAGTTTCTTTAAGACAGCCTTTCTGTGGACTACAAGAAATAAAGAGGAAGATAATTAGTGACAGATCCTAAATGTCTCTAACACTCTAAAAAAGACAAAGAACATCTTACCTCAAGAAATATGGTTGTATACTCATCTAGTGTGAGATCCCGAGGACGTGAAGAGCCATCAGACACAGCAAAAGCAGCCGCCTCTAGTTCAGACAGCTTCTCTCTCACATTCTGCTCATACACCAGAGCAATCTTCTCTGCCTTCTGATCAACATAAGTCCCATCCGACTTAGTGTGTGTCTAGATGAACACCTCACCAAGAGGGACAGGTCTTCCCATTTTTTCTTCCTGCAAACACAGATCACAAGCTTCATTACTATCAACAGACTAAACATCACACACAGTTAAACGAACATCACTAAAACACATGGGAAGATTGCAGAAACACTTACCAATTCATCTTGGATTTTTTGGAAAGATTTTGGCCCAGAGTAGTGGACGTGAGGACCGAGACCGTTACGGTCAGAGAGACGAGCTTTGGAATAGGTCTTACTCCTTTTCTGTGCCTCTTCTGTGTCCCAGTAGTCGCACATGGTTCTCCACAGAGTTTCTCCAATCCATGGAGGCTGCTCTCGAGTTCTCCTTGCGGTGCTAACCATGTCCTTCAAGCGCCTCTTAACGATCTCATTGAAGTAGTATTGGACTGTCCCTGTTATTAAGGGATCCCAGTGGTGAGTTTTCTACAAAAAAAAGTGTGAAGTTAGTGAACAAATGACAGATTAAATAGTACAGTCTAATGAAAGTTGGAGAAATACAAGAAGCTTACCGCAAACTCTAAAAACAATCTTTCTCTTTTATCCAATGGCACACAGGACCAATTATAGTAGGGAGCATTGAACTTTTGAGTAAAAATCCGTGTGATCTTTCTAACCAATTTAGATCCTCTGTCGCGAGTAAACCTCCAAACACATGCAACACAGACAGAAAGTAAACATGTTTAAAATCCAAAACACTACAACTACAGCAGACTATATAATTGAACAAAGGCAGATTCTACAAGATTCTAGACAAGTATAAGCCGACAAGATCACACAGAGAACACAATAGTCAACATAACAAGATCACACACAGTAAATAACTTAACACGATTCTAGACAAGTATAGAACAAAGACAGATCCTCAATATCAAAGCCGAAAACATGCTAAGTTCAACAATCAACAAATGTTCCACAATTATGTTCATGATTCACAATAGAACACAATAAATAACTTAACAAGATTATAGACAAGTATAGAACAAAGACAGATCCTCAATGTCAAAGCCGAAAACATGCTAAGTTCAACAATCAACAAATGTTCCACAATTATGTTCATGATTCACAACAGAACACAATAAATAACTTAACAAGATTATAGACAAGTATAGAACAAAGACAGATCCTTAATCTCAAAGCCGAAAACATGCTAAGTTCAACAATCAACAAATGTTCCACAATTATGTTCATGATTCACAACAGAACACAATAAATAACTTAACAAGATTATAGACACAGTAAAGAACTTAACAAGATCACACACGAGTTTAGAACAAAGGCAGATTCTACTATGTTACACAAACCCTAACAAACATCCAATTCCAACAACCATCATTCACAACTATGTTCCACAACAAGCCATTCTACAGACCATAACACGAGTTACACTACACAGGCTAAGAACACTAGAATAAAATAGAGGAAGAGAACATACCACTCGGTTTTAGGTTTGGGAATCGGAGACAAGACACAACACCACTGCTCCCTGTTTGGCACGGAGAGTGTCGCTTGCAGAGCCACCGCCGAGTCTTCTTGTAGCTCCGGCAATGTCCCAGGAACTTCCTCTTGGAAGTTGTTCCCTTGAGACGAAGGGTGGCTGTTTGCTGGAGCGTCTGAATCTCTCGACTGAGGAGGAGTTTGCTGAGGTGGCGCTGTTGGCGGCGGAGTGTAGTGGACCTCTTCAGATAGAGGCGGAGGAGCTTGATGCTGTGGTTGAGCCGGCTCCGTCGCAGGAACTTGAACCGCCGGCGCCGGAGTGAAGTTGTATTGGGGAGGAAGATTTGCAGGTCTTGATCCGACGGTGCCGGCTCTCTGAGTGACGTTCGGCGTCGTCTTACGCTTTCGGGAGCCACCTCGACCGGCGATAGGCATGATAGTGAGCCAAATGAAAAGATTGAAGAGAAGAAGAAGAAGACGACGAAGCAGATCGAAGAGGTTGAAGGTGAGAGATCGAAGAAGATCGATCGATCTTAGCAGAAGAAGAAGAAGATCGATCTTAGAAGGAGAAAGGATCGAGATTTTGGGGATTAGGGTTTGAGAGATGAAGAACAAAGAGAATTGGGATTAGGGTTTGAGAGAGGAAGCAGATCGAGAATTGGGATTAGGGTTTTGAGGAATGAAGAAGAGCGAGAATAAGAACTAGGGATTAGGGTTTGAGAGATGAAGAACAAAGAGAATTGGGTATTAGGGTTTTCGAGACGAAGAAGAAGAAGAAGAGGAAGTTGGATCGAAGAAATGGCTAAGTGTTTGGCTCGAAGAGAAATGACTCGATTTAGGGTTTTCAACACAATAGAAGTCGCATAATAGTCGCATAATTGTCGCATATTCATTTGGGTTTGGGCCTCGAAATTTTGAAGCCCAACTAATCAAATAAGTATCGTTGAATAGTCGCAATTTTGTCGCCAATTATACTGGGTTTGGGCTTCAAAATTTCAAAGCCCAACAAATCAAAACTAGTCGGAACATAGTCGCATCTTGGTCATAAATTATTACTGGGTTTAGGCTTCAACATTTAGAAGCCCAAAATACCAAACATTTGTCGGCCAATAGTCGCAATATTGTCGCCGATAATAATGGGTTTGGGCCCCGAAATTTAGAAGCCCACAAAACAAACTTGTCTCGGTATTTAGTCGCAGTATAGACGCCTATACTAATGGGTTTGGGCCTCGAAATTTAAAAGCCCCAAATTTTTATGAAATATTTGTATATCATAAAAAAGTGCAATGATATTATGAAACAAAATTCATTCTAATATTTATTCAAATAATTATACATATATTCACACAGTTATACATCTTCATCTTCTACTTCATCTTCGTCCGAGGACGATAAATTACATCGGAATTCGTCTTCTGGTTCAGCATCCCCGACATCGTAATCAAGGATTATTGGGTTTAAGTTGGCTACCGGAGTTTCAAGTACAAGATCTTCAATTGTAGTGAGCAAAACATCATCATCATTTTCTGTTTGCAAAAGAGTTGGATCATTGTTTTCATATTCTCCAGAAATGTTTCCCCTCGGATTGACTTTTAGAACATTGAGCCAAATGTTCTTTGGTTTCTTCGTATATGGATACAGAATATAACAAACTTGATCTGCTTGAGATCCTGTACACATATCTCAAAGACAAATTATTAATAATTAACAAAGAAACGTATTTTGGACTTCAGAATAATTACGTACCAAGAATAAATGGCTCGTATTTATTGTATTTCCTCGTAGATAGAACGTCTACAACGCCACCATGGCTTCGTCGAGTGCCTCTCCCGATCTTTGGGTCATACCACTTACACTTAAAAAGTGTGATCCTCAAATTGACGATACCCTCATACTCGAGTTCTATAATATCAGTTAAGGTACCTTAGAAATCCGGTTCATCAGATGAATCAGCGTAATTTTCACCTTTAACACAGACCCCATAGTTACATGTCTTTCGTCCAGCGCCGTGATTTTGCGTATGAAACAAATATCCTCTTGTGAAATACATTGGCCAAGTTTTAACCTTGTTCAAAGGTCCTTGCACAATCTCTTGAACCCAAGTAGGAAATGGAGAAGTAGTGTTCCAGTATGTTACCTACATAATAGATAAACAATATCAATTAGTATATATTAAATGATCACCTTTCGAATGAACCAAAATTGAGGTAGACTTACATATTCTTTAACCCATAGATGATATTCTTCCGCTCTTCTCGCGTAGAGTTCTTTTTCGCGCAAGCATGGATATTTGGCAGAAAGATAATCTTCGAACATACTACATTTACAAACGAAGAAAAATTTATCAAAGTGATCTTAGTGAAAATTTACAAACAACGAGTGATTAAAAATACCTCTCAAATGGTTTAAAATAGTCACAATTTCTTAAAACATATGCATGTGCGCTTTGGTAGTCTTTCTCTGAAAGCCAATCTACATGCATTTCACCACTTAGACGGCCGACGTGCATAAATATATAAGGTACTCCAGGGACATGATATACAGGAACTTCACCTTCATTGAATCTTGTTAACCTGATCCATGTAAGTGAATTAATATCGAAGAATATCTAATCGTTAAATAATTAAATATATTTACCTTGATTTTGTTTGAATATGATCGGCAAAGTAGTGGTCTGAAAAATAAGCAATCTCGTAATTGATATATGACTCAACAATTGAACCTGCAGCATATCTTTTGTTCTTTGCTTTTCCTTTCAACTTTTTGAAAAACCTCTCGAATGGGTACATCCACCTATATTGGACTGGGCCACCCAATTCAGCTTCGTATGGGAGATGGATAGGTAAGTGTTCCATAACATCAAAAAATGATGGTGGAAAGATCTTTTCCAAGTTACAGATGATTAAAACTATGTTCTGTTTGAGAATTTGGACGCGACTTGTCTGTAAAATTTCGAACATAGATCTCGGAAAAATGCTCCAATTCCTAAAATATATGTGCAAGTTAAATGATTAGATTAAAAAAATGTTGGAATAAAAAATAGTAAGTATATATTGTACCTGATAGTGCAAGGTGGACATTCCGGTCAAGGAGTTCAGCAAAGATAAATGGAAGTAATCGCTCCATAAATACATGACAATTATGACTTTTCATGCCTGAAAACTTTCCATTATCCAGATCTACACAACTAGCCAAATCTGAAGAATAACCATCTGGAAATCTAATATCATGTTTCACACATTGTAATAAACTCTGTTTAGCTTCTTCTGTCAATGTATACGCTGGAAATGGAGCTTTGCCATTACTATCAATATGTAAGCCTGGGCGTGAACAAAATTTCTCAATATCCAATCTTGACATGATATTATCTTTTGATTTACCCTTAACACTCATGAGAGTGTTCATGATGTTGTCAAGAAAATTCTTCTTTGTATGCATCATATCAATATTATGTCGAAGATTGAGGTCTTTCCAGTAAGACAACTCCCACAAGATGCTTTCCTTGTGCCAATTATGTTCCTTCCCATAGCCTCGCATCTTCTTTTCATGACCGTTCCCACCAACATCCTTCGTTTTTGGTGGATTTACACTAGCCAACCTCTCGTAATAAACTTGCTTCCCTGTCAAAGACTCAGGTGGATACTCGCTAGAAGCATCTCTTCCTTTCAGAAAGTCTTTTCTGTTCCTATGGGATGGATGACCATGAGGAAGAAATCTACGGTGACAATCAAACCAGCATGTCTTCCGTCCATTGAGTAGATAAAAAGACTTTGTACTTTCCATGCAAACAGGACAAGACAATTTACCATGAGTAGTCCATCCTGATAACATGCTATACGCCGGAAAGTCGCTAATCGTCCACAGTAGTACTGCTTTTAGATTAAAATTCTGACTCAATGAAACATCGTACGGATCGACTCCAGTAGACCACAACTCTTTTAACTCCTCAATAAGAGGTTGGAGGAAGACATCAAGACTAGCTCGAGAATGATTTGGACTAGAATTCAGAATGGTAAGAAATAAGTACTCTGTATTCATGCACATACCAGGGGGTAAATTATAAGGAGTTAGGATCACAGGCCACAACGAATGATTACGAGACATGCCAAATGGATTGAACCCATCAGTACACAACCCGAGATAAACGTTACGGGGTTCTTCGGAAAACTGGGGATGTAACTCTTGGAAATATCTCCACTCTGCTGCATCTGAAGGATGATTCATTTCTCCCTCCTTTGATTGGTGCTCAGCATGCCAATCGCATTGCCGCAGCTGTCTTATGGCTCTGAAACATTCTCTTCAACCGGTCCCCAATAGGTAGATACCACATACGACTATATGGTACTTTGGTTCTTCGACGGTCGTCCTCAGGCTTCCATCTTTTCGCGCCACAAAATCGACATTGATCTTCTTTTTCGTCTTCTTTCCAAAATAGCATACAATTGTTCTGACAAACATCAATCGTATGATATGGAAGTCACTAAATTGCGCATTAACTTCTCGGTCTGGTAATGTGAAGTGGTAGCCTGGTTTCCTTCTGGTAAAAAATCTGTAAACATTTCGCAAACGGAGTCCACCAACTTTTCACTCATATTATACTTCGCTTTGTTGTGCATGAATCAAGATGCTAAGGATAATTGCGACTGCCCTTCACGACAACCATCGTACAAAGGATTATTTGCACCTTCTAACAAATCGTAGAACTTATTTGAATGGTTACAGACCGGTTCTTCCATATTCTGATAACTATCATTAGCCCTGTAATTAAAATCCGTTATCCGTATCCGGAACCGATCCGAAAAAACGATTATCCGAGATTTCCGGATCCAGATACGGATAACGAAATTACGGATCCGACGGATCCGGATCCGGATGCGGATAATAATAAAAAAACAGTAACGGATATCCGGATCCGTATATAGATCTTTATTAGGCTTTGATATTTGTTGGGCTTTGATATTTGTTAGGACAAAATATGTTACTTCCAAAAAAATATAAAGTCCAAAGTTTACGTGACTTATAATAAAGCCCACGAACATGTGTCATACTCTAAATCAGCTTGTCTCAAAGTCAAAACAATTACCCCACGACCAAACAATTAGCCCACAGCCATGTTTTAAAACAATTAAGCCCATGTTGGTTTTAAAACAATTAAGCCCACGAACATGTGTGACAAACTCTAAGTATTCAGCTTTGAACTAGGTATTGCTTATTGATTTGTTTGTTTAATTTCATTTGATTTAAAATTCCTATTTCAAAAGTTTTTTTTCTCCAGATTATATGGAGAATATGAAGAGGAATGAAGGAAGTGGAGAAGAAGATAAGAAGATGCATCATTTGAGTCTTTTGCTACTTTTATTAAACTTTTTGCTTGTTTTTTTATGTTTTGTAATACTTGTGATGTTTGATCAACGTTTTGTTACTTTATCAAACTTTTAACACGAATTATAGGACAATTCAACTTTTAATATGAATCCGGATCCGGATCCGGATATCCACGGATATTCTATTTTTTTTACGGATATTCGAAATCCGAATATCCGGTATTGACGGATACGGATACGGATAACAAAATTACGGATCCAACGGAGCCGGATACGGATCCGGATACGCTGAAAAAGCCGGATATCCGGCTCCGTTACAGGGCTAACTATCATCATGATGATAGTTATCATCATACCCCACGTTAAAATTAAATGCATCGTTCACCATATCCACATATGGATCTTCTACAACATTACCCACTTCTTCATGATTCTCACTAAAATACGTCCTATCGGTGTAACTCGTTCCTATATCCATATTCATTTCTTCTCCATGCTTATACCAAACATAATAATCAGACATAAATCCTTAACTAAACAAATGACTACTAACTCTTCTACCCGAGATGATGTGTTTTTCATTCTTGCATACACTACAAGGACAATGAAATTTACCTCGACTACTCTGTACTATTGGCTGACTATTAGCGAATGTCATGAATTGCTCAACTCCTGCGACGTATTCGGCTGACAAATTCCCCGTCACTTCATCAAATCTCTTGTACATCCAATCTCGATAGAAACCGCCAGTACCACCATAATTGTAGTTTCTCGCCATTATACAATAAACTAACTAATATTTTTTTTTTCTTTGATGTTGTTGTTGTTTTGATTTGTTGGTGAAAGAAGAGTTTCGTGAACGTTTATTATATAGGCCAGTTTTTGTGACTAATTTACGACTACAACTAAATAATTAGGTGTACCTACTTACCAATGCGAAACACGTTTTCCAACTACTTTATACGACTCTTGTGCGACGTTTCTACGACTACAGGACGACTAAGACAACTAGTCGTCCTGTAGTCGCCAAATTAGCGACTAAATAAAATAGACGGTAGAATAGTCGTTAATTAGCGACTAAGTAACGACAACATTATCCCTTCAATAATATAAGCGTCAAATAGTCGTTACTTGCCGACTATCTGCCGACTCCATAAAATAGTCGTAAAACAACGACTATGTAACTACAATTTTTCGAGTTGTAGCACGCTAGTCGTAAATCCATCGCCAAAACGTCGTTTAACTTTACGACTACGTTTACTGTCGCTGATTGTAGTCGTCGTTTACCTGTTTTCTTGTAGTGTTACCAAAGATTATGGAGGTCTACTACCATTGGTTTACCTCCATTTGTTGCTCGACCGCCGGTTTTGGTTTTCATTAACCGGATTTATTTTCTATTTTCTATACCTGGGTATAAAACCCCCAGAAACCTAATTTCATTCTCGAAGCTTCTTTTTCGGCAACTTTTTTAGAGCTTTTCTTTGTAAGTAACTTTGGGAGAAGGATCCATCCTCTTTGACACTTTGGAGAAGATTTCTAATCCCTATTCTTTATATTTAATTAATCTTTTATGTCTTCTTCAACTCTTTGTGTTGTTTATTTTATTATAAGTCAACAGTCTCTTAATTGGGTTTTAGGGTTCTAAGTAGGGGATTCAATGAATTGATCATGGTTTGATTGTTGTTTGGAGTTTTTTATCTTTTAATTCTTTGATTCACATGTTCTTAATGCTGGAATAGGATTGATCACCCTGTTTTAGATTCTAGGTTTTTTTACGCATTAAAAGTGTTTGATAGGATGGATGAACCAATGTGAATTGAGCAATGTATTTCTAGCCAAATTAGTGCATGTTAGAATGCATTGTGAACCTAATGAACCTAATTCTAATGCGAATTTGACTAGGAAATTACAAATGAAAGTTTAGTAGTCAAGTAGTCAAATTTAGTGATTAATGTCTTGAGAGAGAATTAGTCTAAACGTGTGTTCATGTTCGAGAACGGTTCTTTGTGCTGAATTCCTTGTCTAATATTTCCATTAATCATTGATCTCTGAAATACCGTATGGCTCAATGCTTTTTATTATATAACTTTAATCGTTTATTTTCTTGTATTTTAATTTACAATCGAAAAAACCAAACAAACAACCTTTCTACTTTAGCTAAGAACGACTTTCAGAAATCCTTAAAGTATCTTTGGTCCTTATGGATCAACCTTGCTATATTACCTTTTGGTTAAGTGTATCGAGCAATTACTCGAACAATCATAAGATTTAAGGTTTGATGGTTTACAAACAAAAAGATATGACGATATAGTCTCTGTTGAAGAGAGTTTTTCAACTCAAACAACAAAGTATTATTATTATATTATTATAGTTGAGAGACGTATAGTTCAAACAAACAAAAAAAACTATGAGGGGTAGGTTTTGGATCCCCTTATTTTCAGAATTTCTGCAACGAACTTTTGTATTTGAGTCTGAAATATAAGAGAGGGAGGATGAAAATGGTTATATATATGTCATTTTAAAGCAAATAGTCAAAAGAGTGCTTATAATTAATTTACCTATCTCTTTACCTTCTCAGCTTTCGGATCACCCTTTGAGTCTACTGTTATATAACATGAACAAGGAAGGAGAAGAAGAAACAATCCAATCAGTCGGATTTAATAATTAAGCGTGTAAACTTGACTAGGCTAAGCGTATAAACTTGACTAGGCTATATATACTCAAATACATGCACTAAAATCCATTTTGGTGATATAATATGTTTGTATTTTTCTCTGATTATGAGGGTATGAAGTATGTGCTTAATGATACGATGAAAGACAATGTGTTTGAAAAATTCGGAATTTCAGTTACATATAATTAACTTTTTAATAAATAATATTAGTTTAAAACTGAAATATCAAGATTTCATCTCCCTCTTCTTTTTTTTTCACTTGTTGTCCCAAAAAAATTAAAGAAAAAGTAAAGTGCCATATTTTAATCTTATCAAAACATTTTATTTTTGTTAAAAAGTAAATTGTAGTGCAAATGTGCAATGAAAAGTGTGAATACTAGTAAGAATTGCCCAAAATAAAGGTGTGTCTTCGACTTTAATGACGAGGAGAACAAAAAAAATGTGAAAACAAAATGACCAAGATAATAACCACATTATTTTACTTGTGAATTTTTCTTTTGGCTTCAGAATACTTCACATGTCTTCGACCTGAAAAAAATATGTTACGTTCTTTACTAAAATCACTCAAATTTGTTTCTTGTTATTACATGTTTACATAGATGGCATGAATTTCCATTTGCTCTTGTATTTGGTTTTAGATCTTATAATAAGTACAAATTATTTGTTAATAATGATAATAAAAAAAAAAACTTTCATGGAAATAAAGAAAAACACAACCATTTTTAAATTATTTGTTAATAATACTTTTGAATAGTCGAATTTACATTTAAAATTGTGGATGTGGAAACCCGTTCAAGTAAATATGTTGCTCTGAAATGTTAATACATGATGCAATGCAACTCAAGACCTACACATTAATACTTTTTTAATATATTAATACATGGCTCTGATTTGCCTTACTGTCAATATATATCTGACTGGATATACGATTAAATTACGGCCATGAGGGTGACTCGTGATGATTAATCGAATTAGTACTTTACATAATTTAATAAAATATTGATTAAGATTTGACGCTTTGATTCCCACTTAGAGCCAAAACTTGGTAATTATATAGTGATATAGTAGATGATTAATTATCATCCAGCCTTATTACTATATTTATAATCAGAGGTGCGTGGCCATAATTACTTAGGAGTTCGTTCTTATCAGCTTTCATGTCCACATATTATTTTGAAATAAAATAATAAATTAAGTTGTCTTTTGATTACTTCTAATGTTCTGCAACTAATTATATATATATTTCTTGATTGATCATAAATTAAAATACTACATAAACAAGATGATAGTTCAATTTATTTATATATGAATATTACTTTTAAGAGATATTCATGTATGTTCAATTAAATATCAAAGGTTAGGAAAGATTACAAGCATAAAACTAAACAAGGGAAATTTAAGATCTCAATGATGATAGTTGTATGTGGTTTAGTGTGGAATTTGACGAAATTATTCGTGTTTATTAGGCCTGGATGTTTGGATATTCGGATCGGGTTCGGATTGGTTTTTCGGGTTTCGCTTTTTGGATTTAGAAATCTAAGATCCGTTCGGTACTTTTAAACTACGGGTCAGGTTGGGATCGAGTTTTTTTTTGGGTTTGGATTCAGGTTTACCCGGAGTATCCAAAACTCAAAATTTTGTATCAAAATATATTCAAATTATTGAAAATACACAAAAACTTCTAAAAATCTGATTATTATCTATCTGAATCTATTGAAAAATAAGTAAAGTACCCAAAAATATACTAAATATCTTAAAATCTAAAACATTTAGGCACTTAAGTTGTAAATATGAGCCTTTGTTCAAAAAAAAAAAATTGTAAATAGGATTGTTACTATTAAATTATTTCTATGTATATATATTTCAGATATGTTCAGGTACTTGATCGAATTTTGGTTGGGATCCGGTTCGGGTTCGGGTTTTCGGCATTTGAAGTTAAGAATCCGTTCGGGTATTTTAAAATTTTGGATTCGGGTTCGGATTGGGTTTTCTAGTTGGGTTCAGTTCGGTTCTTCGGGTTCAGGTATTTTGCCCATGCCTATTAAATTGTAAAGACACATATAGATATCCAACTAGTATTCTCACTAATCATTAGATATGATTTGATACTAATCAAGATACGTGTGAACTAACAGATCCATTAGAAAATATAATTTTTGCTAAATTTATAAAATTAGAGGATTTAATAGATATTATATTCAAATTTGTCTCATCCATCAAGCTTTTCGTTTTTTGCATTGAAATTCAAATTCAAAATTTGTAAATCTGCTTGAAAATGTTTTGCTTATTTGTGTCAGGTTTTGGTCTAAGGTCATTGAATTATAGAATAATGATAAATAAATCAGATTTTAAATAAAAAATTTCCAACATTTAATTTCTCTAAATGCTTTGAAAAAAAGTTAAACTTCGTTGAATTTTGAAAAACATATTAATCTAATTAAAAAAGAAAATACAAAAAAATAATTCTCTAAAAATAATGTTTAGAGCGCCTCTTAATAATTAAATATTGAATTATTATTATTTCGCTATTCATAAGAAACTTTGTTTTAAGTGAAAATAGAAAATCATAAATTTATGTTATATTTTTTGAGAACTAAATTCGCTTTGGTTGAAATTGTAGTAAAGTGAAAATATAAATGTTTGAGTGAAGAAAACTTCAATAACAGAAAATAACAATTTATTGATCAAAACAGTAAAAAAACATTACATATTTCAAGCACTTTTGGATATTGAGATACAATGTGTCCACAAGTCATCACTCTTCTTCAAGTATTCAGTTTCCTGGGCAATTAACATGGGTTTATTTGCAATATATTTAATAAGCGTATCGTGACACACTTTTCCTTCTTTGACGAGATCGTTGCAACAAGGATCAGGCATTGTTTCATTTTCAAAGACAGCAGCGATTATATCCAACGCACACTTAGGAGTAATTTTAACAAGACAAGTTTTCCATAGTAAATTTGCTTCCGCTTCTTCGACTTAGAAAGCCGGAACAAACGCACACACCAAAGCTAAAACAATGAATAGCATAGTAATCTGAGAGTTAAATTTAGACATATCTACTTATGATTGAAATATACAAGAAATATTCTTGTTTTACTAAACAAATCGTAATAAAGAATGATTTGTATTTGTTATTTAAAAAATGAAGTTACCTTACCTTTATATAGGAAATCAAAATAACAACGTAACTTAAGAATAAAGTTAATGTTATATTTAATGACAATTATATTTTCGACAAATAAATATAGTACAAAACTTAAATTTAATGGTTTCTATCAAAGTTTCAAAATTAAAAAAAAAAACATAAATACATGTAACAATATCCAATTCAATATAAGTAACAAATGGTTAATTTTCTTTTATTTTGATATCTAACACCAAATATTTAATGGGTATAAGGTTCAAATTGACATATTTATGTATAAATTTGAATTTCCAACTATTTTTAAGTATAAATGTATTTAACTTTTAAAATTTAAGGAGCCTAACTCACATTGTATCTAAAACATAGTTTTTTCTATAAAAAAAAAAAAACTTTTTGCTAACAATAATCTTAATCGAAGTGGCTAATAAATGTTAGTAAAACAGTATTCGACATAGAACTTCTTGAAAGGATTTCAAAGTTTCTCTAGGCTAATATGAGGTTCACAAGAGCAAATTGATAAATTTAGAATATCAAGTATAGTTTTGCTATAAGATTTATGTTAAAGATATAACTATCATGACTAGAAAAAATTTAAAAGCATATCATTTGAAATTGCACATGAACCAAAACTTAGTAAATATAAACCGATAACTAGAATCAAAGCAAACTATTTTAAATTTATACTTTAACGAAGGATTAAAGTTGTTTGTATATAAAAAAAAAAGAAGGATTCAAGTTAAATTCAATTAATAAATGATAAAAGACACTTATAGATATCAAACTAGTTTGATCACTAATCATTTGATATGATTTGACACTAATTAAGATACGTATGAACTAACAGATCCATTAAAAAAATATAATTTTTGCTAAATTTATAAAATTATAGTATTTAATAGATATTATATTCAAACTTCTCTCATCCATCAAGTTTTTCGTTTTGTGCATTGAAATTCAAATTTAAAATTTGTAAATCTGCTTAAAAATGATTTGCTTATTTGTTTGAGGTTTTTGGCTAAGGTCACTGAATTATATAATAATGAGAAAGACTTTAAATTCTTTTTTTCCGGAATTTTAAGAAATAAGTTCTCCAAATGCTTTGAAAAAAGTTAAACTTCGTTGAATTATGAAAAACATATTAATCTCATTAAAAAGAAAATACAAAAAAACAATTCTCTAAAAATAATGTTTAGAGCGCCTCTTAATAATTAAATATTGAATTATTATTATTTCACTATTCATAAGAAACTTTGTTTTAAGTGAAAATAGAAAATCATAAATTTATGTTATATTTTTTTAGAACAAAATTCGCTTTGATTGAAATTGTAGTAAAGTGAAAATATAAATGTTTGAGTGAAGAAAACTTCAATAACAGAAAATACCAATTTATTGATCAAAACATTAAAAAATATTACATATTTCAAGCACTTTCGGATATTGAGAAACAATGTTTCCACAAGTCATCACTCTTCTTCAAGTATTCAGTTTCGTGGGCAATTAACATGGGTTTATCAGCAATATATTTAATAAGCGTATCGTGACACACTTTTCCTTCTTTGACGAGATCGTTGCAACAAGGATCAGGCATTGTTCCATTTTCAAAGACAGCAGCGATTATATCTAACGCACACTTAGGAGTAATTTTAACAAGACAAGTTTTCCATAATAAATTTGCTTCCGCTTCTTCGGCTGAGAAAGCCGGAACAAACGCACACACCAAAGCTAAAACAATGAATAGCATAGTAATCTGAGAGTTAAATTTAGACATATCTACTTATGATTGAAATATACAAGAAATATTCTTGTTTTACTAAACAAATCGTAATAAAGAATGATTTGTAGTTTGTTATTTAAAAAATGAAGTTACCTTACCTTTATAAAGGAAATAAAAATAACAACGTATTTTAAGAATAAAGTTAACGTTATATTTAATGACAATTATATTTTCGACAAATAAATATAGCACAAAACTTAAATTTAATGGTTTCTATCAACGTTTCAAAATTAAACAAAAAAAAAGATAAATACATGTAACAATATCCAATTTAATATAAGTAACAAATGGTTAATTTTCTTTTATTTTGATATCTAACACCAAATATTTAATGGGTATAAGGTTCAAATTGACATATTTATGTATAAATTTGAATTTTCAACTATTTTTAAGTATAAATGTATTTAACTTTTAAAATTTAAGAAGACTAACTCACATTGTATCTAAAACATAGTTTTTTTATTAAGAAAAAAAAAAACTTTTTGGTAACAATAATCTTAATCGAAATGGCTAATAAATGTTAGTAAAACTGTATTCGACATAGAACTTCTTGAAAGGATTTTAAAGTTTCTCTAGGCTAATATGAGGTTCACAAGAGCAAATTGATAAATTTAGAATATCAAGTATAGTTTTGCTATAAGATTTATGTTAAAGATATAACTATCATGACTAGAAAAAATTTAAAAGCATATCATTTAAAATTGCACATGAACTAAAACTTAGTAAATATAAACCGATAACTAGAATCAAAGCAAAATATTTTAAATTTATACTTTAACGAAGGATTAAAGTTGTTTGTATATAAAAAAAAAAGAAGGATTCAAGTTAAATTCAATTAATAAATGGTAAATGACACTTATAGATATCAAACTAGTTTGATCACTAATCATTAGATATGATTTGACACTAATTAAGATACGTATGAATTAACAGATCCATTAGAAAATATAATTTTTGCTAAATTTATAAAATTAGAGGATTTAATAGATATTATATTCAAATTTGTCTCATCCATCAAGCTTTTCGTTTTTTGCATTGAAATTCAAATTCAAAATTTGTAAATCTGCTTGAAAATGTTTTGCTTATTTGTGTCAGGTTTTGGTCTAAGGTCATTGAATTATAGAATAATGATAAATAAATCAGATTTTAAATAAAAAATTTCCAACATTTAATTTCTCTAAATGCTTTGAAAAAAAGTTAAACTTCGTTGAATTTTGAAAAACATATTAATCTAATTAAAAAAGAAAATACAAAAAAATAATTCTCTAAAAATAATGTTTAGAGCGCCTCTTAATAATTAAATATTGAATTATTATTATTTCGCTATTCATAAGAAACTTTGTTTTAAGTGAAAATAGAAAATCATAAATTTATGTTATATTTTTTGAGAACTAAATTCGCTTTGGTTGAAATTGTAGTAAAGTGAAAATATAAATGTTTGAGTGAAGAAAACTTCAATAACAGAAAATAACAATTTATTGATCAAAACAGTAAAAAAACATTACATATTTCAAGCACTTTTGGATATTGAGATACAATGTGTCCACAAGTCATCACTCTTCTTCAAGTATTCAGTTTCCTGGGCAATTAACATGGGTTTATTTGCAATATATTTAATAAGCGTATCGTGACACACTTTTCCTTCTTTGACGAGATCGTTGCAACAAGGATCAGGCATTGTTTCATTTTCAAAGACAGCAGCGATTATATCCAACGCACACTTAGGAGTAATTTTAACAAGACAAGTTTTCCATAGTAAATTTGCTTCCGCTTCTTCGACTTAGAAAGCCGGAACAAACGCACACACCAAAGCTAAAACAATGAATAGCATAGTAATCTGAGAGTTAAATTTAGACATATCTACTTATGATTGAAATATACAAGAAATATTCTTGTTTTACTAAACAAATCGTAATAAAGAATGATTTGTATTTGTTATTTAAAAAATGAAGTTACCTTACCTTTATATAGGAAATCAAAATAACAACGTAACTTAAGAATAAAGTTAATGTTATATTTAATGACAATTATATTTTCGACAAATAAATATAGTACAAAACTTAAATTTAATGGTTTCTATCAAAGTTTCAAAATTAAAAAAAAAAACATAAATACATGTAACAATATCCAATTCAATATAAGTAACAAATGGTTAATTTTCTTTTATTTTGATATCTAACACCAAATATTTAATGGGTATAAGGTTCAAATTGACATATTTATGTATAAATTTGAATTTCCAACTATTTTTAAGTATAAATGTATTTAACTTTTAAAATTTAAGGAGCCTAACTCACATTGTATCTAAAACATAGTTTTTTCTATAAAAAAAAAAAAAACTTTTTGCTAACAATAATCTTAATCGAAGTGGCTAATAAATGTTAGTAAAACAGTATTCGACATAGAACTTCTTGAAAGGATTTCAAAGTTTCTCTAGGCTAATATGAGGTTCACAAGAGCAAATTGATAAATTTAGAATATCAAGTATAGTTTTGCTATAAGATTTATGTTAAAGATATAACTATCATGACTAGAAAAAATTTAAAAGCATATCATTTGAAATTGCACATGAACCAAAACTTAGTAAATATAAACCGATAACTAGAATCAAAGCAAACTATTTTAAATTTATACTTTAACGAAGGATTAAAGTTGTTTGTATATAAAAAAAAAAGAAGGATTCAAGTTAAATTCAATTAATAAATGATAAAAGACACTTATAGATATCAAACTAGTTTGATCACTAATCATTTGATATGATTTGACACTAATTAAGATACGTATGAACTAACAGATCCATTAAAAAAATATAATTTTTGCTAAATTTATAAAATTATAGTATTTAATAGATATTATATTCAAACTTCTCTCATCCATCAAGTTTTTCGTTTTGTGCATTGAAATTCAAATTTAAAATTTGTAAATCTGCTTAAAAATGATTTGCTTATTTGTTTGAGGTTTTTGGCTAAGGTCACTGAATTATATAATAATGAGAAAGACTTTAAATTCTTTTTTTCCGGAATTTTAAGAAATAAGTTCTCCAAATGCTTTGAAAAAAGTTAAACTTCGTTGAATTATGAAAAACATATTAATCTCATTAAAAAGAAAATACAAAAAAACAATTCTCTAAAAATAATGTTTAGAGCGCCTCTTAATAATTAAATATTGAATTATTATTATTTCACTATTCATAAGAAACTTTGTTTTAAGTGAAAATAGAAAATCATAAATTTATGTTATATTTTTTTAGAACAAAATTCGCTTTGATTGAAATTGTAGTAAAGTGAAAATATAAATGTTTGAGTGAAGAAAACTTCAATAACAGAAAATACCAATTTATTGATCAAAACATTAAAAAATATTACATATTTCAAGCACTTTCGGATATTGAGAAACAATGTTTCCACAAGTCATCACTCTTCTTCAAGTATTCAGTTTCGTGGGCAATTAACATGGGTTTATCAGCAATATATTTAATAAGCGTATCGTGACACACTTTTCCTTCTTTGACGAGATCGTTGCAACAAGGATCAGGCATTGTTCCATTTTCAAAGACAGCAGCGATTATATCTAACGCACACTTAGGAGTAATTTTAACAAGACAAGTTTTCCATAATAAATTTGCTTCCGCTTCTTCGGCTGAGAAAGCCGGAACAAACGCACACACCAAAGCTAAAACAATGAATAGCATAGTAATCTGAGAGTTAAATTTAGACATATCTACTTATGATTGAAATATACAAGAAATATTCTTGTTTTACTAAACAAATCGTAATAAAGAATGATTTGTAGTTTGTTATTTAAAAAATGAAGTTACCTTACCTTTATAAAGGAAATAAAAATAACAACGTATTTTAAGAATAAAGTTAACGTTATATTTAATGACAATTATATTTTCGACAAATAAATATAGCACAAAACTTAAATTTAATGGTTTCTATCAACGTTTCAAAATTAAACAAAAAAAAAGATAAATACATGTAACAATATCCAATTTAATATAAGTAACAAATGGTTAATTTTCTTTTATTTTGATATCTAACACCAAATATTTAATGGGTATAAGGTTCAAATTGACATATTTATGTATAAATTTGAATTTTCAACTATTTTTAAGTATAAATGTATTTAACTTTTAAAATTTAAGAAGACTAACTCACATTGTATCTAAAACATAGTTTTTTTATTAAGAAAAAAAAAAACTTTTTGGTAACAATAATCTTAATCGAAATGGCTAATAAATGTTAGTAAAACTGTATTCGACATAGAACTTCTTGAAAGGATTTTAAAGTTTCTCTAGGCTAATATGAGGTTCACAAGAGCAAATTGATAAATTTAGAATATCAAGTATAGTTTTGCTATAAGATTTATGTTAAAGATATAACTATCATGACTAGAAAAAATTTAAAAGCATATCATTTAAAATTGCACATGAACTAAAACTTAGTAAATATAAACCGATAACTAGAATCAAAGCAAAATATTTTAAATTTATACTTTAACGAAGGATTAAAGTTGTTTGTATATAAAAAAAAAAGAAGGATTCAAGTTAAATTCAATTAATAAATGGTAAATGACACTTATAGATATCAAACTAGTTTGATCACTAATCATTAGATATGATTTGACACTAATTAAGATACGTATGAATTAACAGATCCATTAGAAAATATAATTTTTGCTAAATTTATAAAATTATAGTATTTAATAGATATTATATTCAAACTTCTCTCATCCATCAAGTTTTTCGTTTTGTGCATTGAAATTCAAATTTAAAATTTGTAAATCTGCTTGAAAATGATTTGCTTATTTGTTTGAGGTTTTTGGCTAAGGTTACTAAATTATAGAATAATGATAAAGATTTTAAATTCTTTTTTTCCGGAATTTAAAGAAATAAGTTCTCCAAATGCTTTGAAAAAAGTTAAACTTCGTTGAATTATGAAAAACATATTAATCTCATTAACAAGAAAATACAAAAAAACAATTCTCTAAAAATAATGTTTAGAGCGCCTCTTAATAATTAAATATTGAATTATTATTATTTCGCTATTCATAAGAAACTTTGTTTTAAGTGAAAATAGAAAATCATAAATTTATGTTATATTTTTTTAGAACGAAATTCGCTTTGATTGAAATTGTAGTAAAGTGAAAATATAAATGTTTGAGTGAAGAAAACTTCAATAACAGAAAATACCAATTTATTGATCAAAACATTAAAAAATATTACATATTTCAAGCACTTTCGGATATTGAGACACAATGTTTCCACAAGTTATCACTCTTCTTCAAGTATTCAGTTTCGTGGGCAATTAACATGGGTTTATCAGCAATATATTTAATAAGCGTATCGTGACACACTTTTCCTTCGTTGACGAGATCGTTGCAACAAGGATCAGGCATTGTTCCATTTTCAAAGACAGCAGCGATTATATCCAACGCACATTTAGGAGTAATTTTAACAAGACAAGTTTTCCATAATAAAAATTTGCTTCTGCTTCTTCGACTGAGAAAGCCGGAACAAACGCACACACCAAAGCTAAAACAATGAATAGCATAGTAATCTGAGAGTTAAATTTAGACATATCTACTTATGATTGAAATATACAAGAAATATTCTTGTTTTACTAAACAAATCGTAGTAAAGAATGATTTATATTTGTTATTTAAAAAATGAAGTTACCTTACCTTTATAAAGGAAATAAAAATAACAACGTATTTTAAAAATAAAGTTAACGTTATATTTAATGACAATTATATTTTTGACAAATAAATATATTACAAAACTTAAATTTAATGGTTTCTATCAACGTTTCAAAATTAAACCAAAAAAAACATAAATACATGTAACAATATCCAATTTAATATAAGTAACAAATGGTTAATTTTCTTTTATTTTGATATCTAACACCAAATATTTAATGGGTATAAGGTTCAAATTGACATATTTATGTATAAATTTGAATTTCCAACTATTTTGAAGTATAAATGTATTTAACTTTTAAAATTTAAGAAGCCTAACTCACATTGTATCTAAAACATAGTTTTTTTATTAAAAAAAACAAAACTTTTTGGTAACAATAATCTTAATCGAAATGGCTAATAAATGTTAGTAAAATTGTATTCGACATAGAACTTCTTGAAAGGATTTTAAAGTTTCTCTAGGCTAATATGAGGTTCACAAGAGCAAATTGATAAATTTAGAATATCAAATATAGTTTTGCTATAAGATTTATGTTAAACATATAACTATCATGACTAGAAAAAATTTAAAAGCATATCATTTGAAATTGCACATGAACTAAAACTTAGTAAATATAAACCGATAACTAGAATCAAAGCAAAATATTTTAAATTTATACTTTAACGAAGGATTAAAGTTGTTTGTATATAAAAAAAAAGAAGAAGGATTCAAGTTAAATTCAATTAATAAAAGGTAAAAGACACTTAAAGATATCAAACTAGTTTGATCACTAATCATTAGATATGATTTGACACTAATTAAGATACGTATGAACTAACAGATCCATTAGGAAATATAATTTTTGCTAAATTTATAAAATTATAGTGTTTAATAGATATTATATTCAAACTTGTCTCATCCATCAAGTTTTTCGTTTTGTGCATTGAAATTCAAATTTAAAATTTGTAAATCTGCTTGAAAATGATTTGCTTATTTGTTTGAGGTTTTTGGCTAAGGTCACTGAATTATAGAATAATGATAAAGATTTTAAATTCTTTTTTTCCGGAATTTAAAGAAATAAGTTCTCCAAATGCTTTGAAAAAAGTTAAACTTCGTTAAATTATGAAAAAGATATTAATCTCATTAAAAAGAAAATACAAAAAAACAATTCTCTAAAAATAATGTTTAGAGCGCCTCTTAATAATTAAATATTGAATTATTATTATTTCGCTATTCATAAGAAACTTTGTTTTAAGTGATAATAGAAAATCATAAATTTATGTTACATTTTTTTAGAACGAAATTCGCTTTGATTGAAATTGTAGTAAAGTGAAAATATAAATGTTTGAGTGAAGAAAACTTCAATAACAGAAAATACCAATTTATTGATCAAAACAGTAAAAAATATTACATATTTCAAGCACTTTTGGATATTGAGACACAATGTTTCCATAAGTCATCACTTTTCTTCAAGTATTCAGTTTCGTGGGCAATTAACATGGGTTTATCAGCAATATATTTAATAAGCGTATCGTGACACACTTTTCCTTCTTTGACGAGATCGTTGTAACAAGGATCATGCATTGTTCCATTTTCAAAGACAGCAGCGATTATATCCAACGCACACTTAGGAGTAATTTTAACAAGACAAGTTTTCCATAATAAATTTGCTTCCGCTTCTTCGATTGAGAAAGCCGGAACAAACGCACACACCAAAGCTAAAACAATGAATAGCATAGTAATCTGAGAGTTAAATTTAGACATATCTACTTATGATTGAAATATACAAGAAATATTTTTGTTTAACTAAACAAATCGTAATAAAGAATGATTTGTATTTGTTATTTAAAAAATGAAGTTACCTTACCTCTATATACGAAATAAAAATAACAACGTATTTTAAAAATAAAGTTAACGTTATATTTAATGACAATTATATTTTCGACAAATAAATATAGTACAAAACTTAAATTTAATGGTTTTTATCAACGTTTCAAAATTAAACAAAAAAAAACATAAATACATGTAACAATATCCAATTCAATATAAGTAACAAATGGTTAATTTTCTTTTATTTTGATATCTAACACCAAATATTTAATGGGTATAAGGTTCAAATTGACATATTTATGTATAAATTTGAATTTCTAACTATTTTTAAGTATAAATGTATTTAACTTTTAAAATTTAAGAAGCCTAACTCACATTGTATCTAAAACATAGTTTTTCTTATATATATAAAAAAAAAAACTTTTTGCTAACAATAATCTTAATCGAAATGGCTAATAAATGTTACTAAAACTGTATTCTACATAGAACTTCTTGAAAGAATTTCAAAGTTTCTCTAGGCTAATATGAGGTTCACAAGAGCAAATTGATAAATTTAGAATATCAAGTATAGTTTTGCTGTCCAAGCATCTGTGGTCCAGTGGTAGGAGAAGATTTGGGGAAGGGTGAAACTTTCAGACCTGGGTTCGATGCTCCTGGAAACAAAAATCACATTTGTTTGGGAAGTCTGTCAGTTGGGCTTTGGCCCAATTGATTTACCTGGTAGTCAGAAATGCAGGCGGCCTGACTACCCCCTGGCATTAGTCGGAAAGCATCCAAACTCGGGACAGACAGTGTGGTGGTCCTTCGGGAAAAAGTCCACTCTGAAGTACTTCGGTGCGTTTCTACCGGGGTTGACCGGATTAGCCGATAGGGTTTATCAAAAAAAAAAAAAAAAAAAAAAAAAGTATAGTTTTGCTATAAGATTTATGTTAAAGATACAACTATCATGACTAGAAAAAATTTAAGAGCTGTTCGGGTATTTTAAGACTTTAGGTATGGGTCTGGTTGGGATCGAGTTTTTTGGGTTCGGATTCGGGTTTACCCGGAGTATCCAAAACTCAAAATTTTGTATCAAAATATATTCAAATTACTTGAAAATACACAACTTCTAAAAGAATTTGAGTATTTTTTATCCGAATCAATCAAAAATAATTAAATTACCCAAAAATATACAAAATAGGTTAAAATCCAAAAACATTTAGGCAATTAAGTTGTTGTAAATATGATTGTTACTATTAAATTATTTCTATGTATATATATTTTAGATATGTTCGGGTACTTGATCAGGTTCAAGTTCAATCAGATTTGGGTTCGGGTTTTTGGGTTTTAAAGTTTAGGATTCGTTCGGATATTTTAAAATTTTGGGTTCGGGTTCGGATCGGGCTTTTCGGGTCGGGTTCAGTTCAGTTCTTTGGATTCGGGTATTTTGCCCAGGCCTAGTGTTTATTATTGAAATAACCAAAAAATCAGGACTTGATTGATTCTCCTCCTACCAACCGTAAACGCTGCATAAATGACTGCTTAAGAGCATGTTATGCTCGTTATAAGAGAATGGGTGAAGGTCGATCCGTTGGTTTGGAATTTAGAATCTGAAACTATGGAGGAAAATCGATTAGTTTGCCTGCGAGATTCAATGATGTACAAAGAGTTTGCAAGTAAAGTTAAAGAGAAGCTTGGAGTACGAGCCGAAGACGTTGTTTTAGAGATGTCCAATAAAAATCCCTCATAGATGGATCCAATCTACTATTTGTGAAGATCACAAGTCGTGTTTGGCAGAAAAATCCCTCATAAATATATTTTAAATTGTATTTATTTTATGTATTACATATATATTTGATGGGAAAATGTTAAATTGCGTTTTTGGCGAAAAAATATTGAATATCATTTTTGGCGGGAAAATGTTAAATTGCATTTTTGACCGGAAAATGTGAAATCCTTTTTGGCGAGAAAATGTTGAATGTCGTTTTTGGCGGAAAAATGTGAAATCATTTGTTGACGGAAAATTTTGAATCGCGTTATTTGACGGGAAGATGTTAAATTGCGTTTTGGCGGGAAAATGTTGAATGTCGTTTTTGGCGGGAAAATGTTGAATTGCGTTTTGGCGGAAAAATGTTGATTGTCGTTTTTGGCGGAAAATGTTGAATGTCTTTTTTGGCGGGAAAATGTTGAATGTCTTTTTTGCGGTAAACTGTTAAATCGCGGTTTTGGCGAAAAAATGTGAATTTGTTTTTTACGAGAAATGTTGATTCACTTGAAAAAGGACTTAATAAAACCCATGGGTACCCATAACCCAATGAGATAAACCCATATGAGTTTTATTTATTTGGACACCCAGCCCATTTTAAACATGTATTTTTTTTTCAGAAAAAGTAGATCTATGGGCTTAAAATTTTATATGGGTTTTGGGTACCCAGTGGATTTTAACCCATCATTAACATCTCTAATCACGACGTATAAATTTTCATCGAAGAGGTGAACTTCTGCGTCAATGTGATTAAGAAAATAACAGCACGTGAGATTCAACCGCAGAGGAGAGAGAAGCATTGGTTGCACTTTGTTTCAACAAACAATGTTACTATGTTAGAGTCTCTTTTGAGGATAACACAAAACTGAATGACATGATTTTGCATTTGATGAGGAACTTGCGATAGACGCAACAATCCCAAAACAAGTAATCAATATAGAAAAAGAAACAATCAGAGTGTGCTATGTTCCATGGCATAACTATTCAACAAAAAGAACCTATGATTCGCCTTACTTGAATTGCCTATAAATCAGGTGATAAAAGAAAAGGTTTGCTTGAGAAGACTGCTTCAAAAGCTAAAGACGAAGATGGCGATGAACATGATTTTCAAATTATTTCAATTTTAAAACCAGAAATCCCATATAGAGTTAAGTGTAGTGATGCGTCATGGTTTTTACTTCAAAAATTTTACCTAAAAACCACACCTTAACTGCAAGTGCACAGTAATCAGTAATAGTATTTTAGGATTGATCCCACATAGAGTGTAGCTACAGAGTATTGAATTCAGAGAAGAAGATCTATCTAACACAAAACTAAACTTGGAGGTTTTGGTTTTGTGTTTCCTATAACTAATGCAATGAAAGAAAATGAAAACTATGAATGAAACCAAAGTAAAGGTATGAAAGCAGAATGGATATCAGTTGTAAAGTATGAGACTAAGGCGTTGGGTGTTTTAGGGTTTCTCCGGGTATCATGGTTCTCGACTAACTAAGGTTTAGATCTATTTAAGTTTCTATATTTTCGTTCTAGTTCATAACTACGAAAGGCAAATAAACAAATTAGCCTAGGATATAGGTCTCACCGACAAATCTCCCTATAATCTGTTACTCAACTTTCGTAGGCAACAATGCATAGTTCAGTGCATTAAAATTGGATTTGCTAGGTACTCTATGACCGCTCAACAGATTGGATCTTGCTTTTGGCGGAATTTTAAATGATAAAAAGTTATCTTTTCACTTTTACAATTGGGGAAGATGTTGTTTAATACGCAAACTTTTAAAAGGTGGTCATTTAATACGTTAACTTCAAATATGCCCATTTAATACATGTAAAAATTGTTGACCGGCCATTTAATACATGTAAAAATTGTTGACCGGCCATTTAATACATATAAAAATCATTGACCAGACCAAAATCTACACGACGTTATCTAACATTAACAAATTCTGATAACAGTCGTTAACTAATCTCCGTTAGTACCCAATACTGACGTCGTTTTACCATAATCGAAACGGGAAAAACGTCATTTAATACACTAACTTTTAAAACATGGCAGTTTTATACACTAACTTCACATGTGACAATTTTATACATGAACTAAATGTTGACAAGCCGTTTAAGACATGAGAATGTGTTGACCATGCCAAAAAGATATACCACTATCTAAGCCTAAACATTAAGATTTGGGTCAGATTCGGTTTGGATTTATTCTAATTCAGTTAATTCAGATAGGAGAGTTTATTATATGTTAGGATTTTATAACTATTCACTTCAGATAGATGTTAGATTCATATCAGTTTTGGATCCAAATCTAACACCTATCAAAACTGAATAGTTATAAAATCCAAATGGATAATACACTCTCCTACATGAATTATCTGAATCCGATTAAATCCGAACAAAATCCAAACCGAAATCTGAATATCTAGGCCTAGACAGTGATATGTCTTTTTAGTCTGGTCACATATTCTTATATTTAAAATGGCTGATCAACGTTTAGTTCATGTATAAAATGATCACATGTGAATTTGATGTATAAAATATCTACAATTTAAAAGTTGAACAATCAAACGACATTTTTTCCCATTTCGATTGTGGTGAAACAACATTGTATTGAAAACTAACAAAAACTAGTTAACGGTTGTTATCATGTCTGTTAACACCAAATAACATCGTATAAATTTTAACTTGGTCAACGATTTTTACGTAATATAAATGAGTGGTCAATGAATTATACTTATATTAAATTACAATATACGAAATTCACGTACTAAATAACCAGTTTTTATAAGTTCGCGTATCAAACTATATTTTTTCCTTTTACAATTTACGTTTTTTAAGAAACCAGAATTAGAAAACTGTTAATCATGCAACATAAGTAAATTTACCAATACTACATAACATACAAAATAAAATAAAATATCATATGTTTAGTTAAACCAATTACATAATGTTTTTACCTTTATATATAGTATCTTTTTGAGACCATAATTCTCTTCTATTTTATAAACTTTCAAGCATATTATATACAATTCAGAAAATCCTAAACACTGCGTCGATTTTCTCCAAAATCCAATCAGCACCACCTAAGATCAAATAAATAGTCAACATAATACAGTAAATTTGACAATTTAATTTAATCTAATCTCATTTAATTCACCTTTCCTGGATACACACGTACCTCATTATCCAATAAACAAACAAAATCCATTTTTAAAAGATTATAGTGTCGTACACAATCACAATTTCCATCGTCAGCAAAACCAAAATCGTGAGGCCTATAATTTCCCTTCATCTCCAAAATCATTTCTCCTCAAATTTCTTCTTTAGAAGATTAAAAATCTTCTCTCTAATCTCTCCACTCTTTCATAAATATTTTCCTAATTCTTCTACCTTGGTGTCTGATTCTAGCACCAAACCATTTTCTCCTACCAAAATCTGGGTTTCGATCAATTTTAGGTCTTTTGATTCCTACTTGTCTAATCGTGTAAGTTCTGAATCAAAACAGTCAAATTTCATTTCTTCAATCAGAATCCATTTTCTGGGTCAAACCAATTTCGATCAAAATCAATTGGTTTTGAATCAATTTTAGATCTTTTGATTCCTACTTGTCTTAATCACTTGAATCCAAGTTTTGTCTCTTTTTAAGGTTGTAATAAAATTGGTTTTTGTAATAAAATCAATTGGGTTTGGATCAATTTTAGAGCTTTTTGATTCCTACTTGTGTATAATCTTGTAATTTTTGAATCAAAGTTCAAAGTCTTTTTTTCAAACAGTAAAATTTCGTTTTTTAATCAATTTCATCAGAATCCAATTTCTGGGTCAACTTTCGATCAAAATCAACTGGGCTTGAATCAATTTTAGGTTTTTCGATTCCTACTTGTCTAATCAGTTGAATCAAAGTTCGTCTCTTTTAAGGTTCGTTGCTTCAATAATACGTATAAAGATTTATTTTTGTACGATGTCTTATGTTATTTTTGTTCTCTAAATGAATTTTGACAGCTTGCAATTTCAAAGATGACAGTTGTTGGAGATGTTGCTCCAATTCCAAGGAGGAACAGTTCTACTTGCTCTAATGATATCGCTGCTCCGTTATTACCAGAGTGTCATGGAGATGAAGTTGCTCATGATGAATTCAATGGAGCTTCTTTTAGTGGCGCGGTTTTTAACCTCGCCACGACTATAATTGGTGCTGGTATCATGGCTTTGCCTGCTACAATGAAGATTCTTGGACTTGGACTTGGAATCACGATGATTGTTGTTATGGCTTTCTTGACTGATGCGTCGATTGAGTTCTTGCTTAGGTTTAGTAAAGCTGGGAAGAATCGATCTTACGGTGGTTTAATGGGTGGTTCTTTTGGTAATCCTGGAAGGATTTTGCTTCAAGTCGCGGTTTTAGTTAATAACATCGGTGTTTTGATTGTATACATGATCATTATAGGTATTGTTATGTTATCCTCGTCTTTCGAGTTTTTCGATATTATGTTGCCACTGTGTTGTTGAATCTTGTGTTTGTGTTTGAAGGTGATGTGTTGGCTGGAAAGACGGAAGATGGTATCCATCATTTCGGTGTTCTCGAAGGATGGTTTGGTCACCATTGGTGGAATGGAAGAGCTGCTATTCTTCTGATTACTACTCTTGGTGTGTTTGCTCCATTGGCTTGCTTCAAGCGAATCGGTTAGTGTCTGATTCGTTCCTTGTCGTAGATATTTCTATGTTTGGTACTGAATATATGATTATGCTGTTCTTTGCAGATTCTTTGAAATTTACATCGGCCTTATCCGTGGCTCTGGCGGTTGTGTTTCTCATTATTACTGCGGGAATTTCAATTATGAAGTTGATCAGTGGCGGTGTGGCGATGCCAAGATTGTTACCAGATGTTACTGACTTAACATCTTTCTGGAATCTCTTCACAGTCGTACCTGTTCTTGTCACAGCATTCATTTGCCATTACAATGGTATGTATGTGCTTAGTTCTTAATTTGGAAGCATAGCTTTAAAAAATGGAAAATAATCTCATGGTTCTTGGTTTTGTTTGACTTGTTGCAGTTCACAGTATACAGAACGAGCTCGAAGACCCCTCTCAGATAAGACCTGTTGTTCGATCAGCACTTATGCTCTGCTCATCTGTTTACATAATGACAAGTATTTTCGGGTTCCTCTTGTTTGGTGATGATACTCTTGATGATGTCCTTGCAAACTTTGACACTGATCTTGGAATCCCTTTTGGTTCTATCCTTAATGATGCGGTTCGAGTTAGCTACGCGCTTCATTTGATGCTCGTGTTCCCGATTGTTTTCTACCCTCTTCGGATTAACATTGACGGGCTCTTGTTCCCTTCCGCTCGATCATTATCTACCTCAAATGTGAGGTTCGGTTGCCTCACTGCCGGTCTCATCTCTGTAATCTTCTTGGGTGCAAACTTCATCCCAAGCATTTGGGATGCTTTCCAATTCACTGGAGCAACCGCCGCTGTTTGTCTCGGCTTCATCTTCCCAGCTTCTATCATACTAAAGTAAGTAGATTGTTTATATAAACCTCCACACAATCCTTGGCAGATTTGGTAAATTTATTTCGATTTTTGTATGTTCTCGCAGGGATCGTCATGACAAAGCAACAAACAGGGACACAACCTTAGCTATTTTCATGATTGTTCTTGCGGTATTGTCCAATGCAATCGCCATTTACAGCGATGCTTATGCGCTATTCAAGAAGAACGCTCCTCGTGAGTAAATCCCGGTATGAGAAAATGTGCAGTTTGGTGTTTAGCTTTTGCTTTTTCTTCTATGTGAAATCAAATAATGAAGAAGACAAGACTTCTCTTCTCTTATATGTTTGTACTTTTGTCGTTGAGTGTTCTAAGCGGACTTTTGCTTCGGTGTTATATACCACCATGAGTGTTGTTTGTAAAAAAACTCTGTATAAAAATTGTAATGCAGATACATATTTTGCCTTTTCATGACTCTTAGCTATTGCTTCATATCTATATACATATTTGGTTTTAAGAGCATGCCTAGGCACAAAGCCACCTTAAGCAATAGAAAGATCGATGTACTAGGCGTAAACATATTCTAATCTGTTGTATCATTCATAGTTTAAAATAACCAAACCAAGCTTTTGAATCAAACATTGATGTGTGACTTGTTAAATTCCATAGCATAAGAGGAAGTAAGTGGAGAAAGAGATAACAAACCAAAATCAAACAACTAAAGTTAGATGTCTTGGATCCATGTGTATTGTCTGTGAGTGTGTTTATGTTTCTTCTCTTTTACCTCACTTAGCTGTTGCTGTAGGCTTGAAACAATCTATGTTGCAAAATCCTACTGATCTTATCATCTCCCCAAACCTGTTATCATACATGATCATCAACAACATGATCATCAACACATCATAGAAACTCTGAGAAATGTACCTGTCAATGCTATTCCTTCCTTTCTCTGGTTGTACTAGTTGCTGTTCCGCGGAATTACTCGGTTTCTCAGTCCCATCAACGCTTCTTCTCGTTCTCTCCCTCTTATCAACGCTTGCTCTCGCTATATCTGTACTCAGCTTCGGCATCTCTCTTTGATCCGTGCTTGTTCTTGATTTATCTCTCTGATCTGTGCTTGGTCTTGCAGGTTCTCTAATATCCGTACTACTCCTTGCCTTCTCTGTTAGTGGCACCGGTCCATTTCTAAGTATCGGCGACTTTTCAATCGCCGATACAAATTTTCTTAGATGCTTTATGTATTGCGGATATAACTCTAAATCACAATGGTTCCCTCCTTTGATCCAAAGCGGTTCATATTTTTCTTTACATAGCTCAAATAATTGCTTCCCATGAGACCAATTAACAACATCATCTGATGTTCCCTGCACAAACATTCGATATCCTCGGATCAATAACTAAACGACATTAAAAACCGAATAAACGTGAGATAATACTCACGTGTATTACTAAAACCGGACATTTGACAAACGATATCTTCTCGACATTCTGCAATCACAACAATTAAAATTTAGCACATAAGTAAAGTAGGGAATGTGGAAAAAAGAAAAGTTTGTACAAGAACCTTGTAAATGTCGAACCAGTAAGTTCGTTTAACAGGGTACATGACTCTAAGTCCGGAAGCAATAGCGCTATGAAGAACCACGGCTCGTAGGTTAGGTAACCGAGAAGCCAATTCTAAAGTCGGGCCGCTTCCTACAGATTGTCCATATAAGATAACATCTTGTTCCTTCACACCATACTTCTCTTCCAAGCATCTATACACTGCTTCTATATCGCTATACGTGTTCTGCTCACTAGGCTGTTGGAAAAAAAAACATCATTCTTGAGAAATTTGATTGACTAAAAATCAAAAACAATGGATCATACCTTCCCTGAAGATCTCCCATAACCCGAATAATCATACCTGAATCATTACACAACACAGTCACATAAACAAATCAATATTCATACAATGGATCTCACTTATGTCTGATCTAAAAACCAAGATCCATTCACATGATTCTCCTTTGTTTCTAACTATCTACAACCTCAAGATGAGCCGACACTAACCGATAAAACAAAAACTTGCCCTAATGAGAACAGCTTCAAGATTGCTCGAAATTTTATCTACCAAAAATTGCAGAAATCAATCCAATGGATCTCACTTTATATCAATCCTATGCTACTGACTAAAGGCGATACATATCGAATATGTCAATTCATATTTGTGTCGGTTTTCGAGGCGATTCAGCTCCAATATCGGTTCTTTAAGCTCCACAAGTTCATCAAAATTCAAAAAAACCACAACAGATCCATTATCTACCAAATCTTGCTGAGATCAATCCAATGGATCTCACTTATATCAATCCAACGCTATGCACCAAAGACAAAATATATAGAATCTCGATTCCTAGAAGTGTCGGTTTTTGAGGCAATTCAGCTCCAATATTTGGTTCTTTAAGCTCTACAAGTTCACCAAAACCACAACAGATCCAACAGTTTGATTCTAGACAATCAAATGTTTTACTTTCTACTTTTTAGAACATTTCCGACAAAACAAAACCAACTTGTCCTAATCCATGAAAAACAACTTTCAAATCTTGTCTTAAAATCAATCAAACTCCAAGCAAGAAGAGTTAACAAACTAATTACCCAATTAAGTTAACACGAAGATGGAGGCTAAGCTCGGAGAAAAGCTCGAACATCTGACCAAGATCCGCGGCGTTACCATGAGAATAAAGAAGCGTAAGTGAAGCTGTAGGATTCTTAATATACGCCGCAACCACCTGATTACCTCTCTTCGTCTTCAGCTTCAATACTTCAACATTCTCCTTCACGTTCTCTACACCAATCAGCCTCAGCTTTCCTTCCACCACTTCTACGCCGTACGACGGCGGATTTGGCGGGAAAAACGCAAACTTCGCCGCCATTGATGACGTCACCGCTCCCATTTTTTGTAACAATGAAATCTACAGAATTTTGAAAACCCTTTTGTCTATTCAAACCAAGAAAGGTAAAAACCCAGGAAAAATACAAACTTTCAGATGCAGAAGGAAGAAGAAGAAGAAAAAAAAAAGAAACGTTTTTTTTTTTGGAAGGAAGCAACAAAAAAAAGAAAGGTTTTAAAAATTCAAACTTTGATCTAGATTTGGTTGAGTCAATGAGCTGGAGAGAGAAGAAGATTGGATTTGAAGTTTGAAGACATAAAAAAGAGAGGAAATTTGGGGGAAAACGACGGAGAAAAATTGGGAGAGAGAGAGAATTTAGGGTTTGGGGAATCTGAAGAATTGATATAAATGCAGTTTTCACGGGGGAGGAAGAGGAAAACCCGGCGATGTGGAGGAGGAGGAGGAGAAGCATTAGCACGTGTTTTCTTTTTTTAATTCTTTTGTTCATGAGCATGACTCTTCATAGTCATAAGTGAGTAGCTCTTTTAATTTAATTTTATTCACTGAGTTATTGTGATTTTTGAGTTTCATATAATTTTCTTACAAAATGATATGTTAAAATAGCTAGAGTTTTGAATATTTAAAAGAGAGTAAATATTATTTTTATTTGGTTAAAACATTTTCAATAGTATATAAAATATTTGTGTTGGAGAAATGTATTTAATTATGTGTTTAAAAATAAATAATATAGTTTTTTATCAGCACTAGTCAATCTCGGTTAATTCTGAATTTTGGCAACCATTACACATAAATAGTAAGTTTAATAGGTTTCGAGAAAAAAAAAAGAAGTAAATATAATGATTATGGTGTTTTGTAACATAACTTATATTTGTTTAGAAATGTGCATATACGATGACAATATTTTGTATAGCTAATAAGATATTTTTCAAGTTTCCATATGTGATGGCGTCTTTTTCTGTAGATACATAGTAAGTATAATGGATTTTGACACAAAAAAAATGGTAAGTATAATGGTTATGGTGTTTACAATATGATTTATGTTTGTTTAGAGATGTGCTTATATAATGACAATATTGTGTATAGCTAATAAGATATTTTTAAAGTTTGATTATATGATGGAGTCTTTTTATGCAGTTGCTAATCATTTTTCCTAAGTTCTACTTTAAGGACATTTGATGCTTGAGTTTGAATCTAAACAATCAAGTTATCTTGTGTTATCAAACTTTTTGGTATAGATCAAATTTTGTTAATTTAAATGACATAATCATTGTCACTGTATTACGATTTAAAGATGTTCTAAATCTTATTTCAATAACATTAGAGTATAGTATAAATACAAATCCATGGTAACTATTTTGTTGGATAACAAGAACTTTTGAATTGAAATAGAAAGTCATATTCTTACCTAAAAAAAAGAAGAGAATATGCACAAAATGACTATGAATTGTAAAAGAATTAACAAAGTAACTATGGTGTCAGAATACACTCTCTTTCATCATTTGCAATTACTTTTATACCCATTGTCGAATTTTATATGTATTACATGCTATTTTACAAAATCACACAGAACACTTAGATGATTATATGGCGAAAAACTTTTGATGAATCCGAACAAACCACCACTCATCTCTCTTTCTTCCACCACCACAACCACCACATCTTCCACCATCACAACCACCAAGTCTCTTTTTCGATAAATTTAGGCTGCTAAACGTTATTTATATTGACGGATCATCTTTCCCTCAATTTGCAGAAGATTTCTCATTTTATTTTGTTCGATTTTGATTCTTTCTTGGAATCTCCGTCGTTATGTTTTCTTTTTAAATTGTATGTTATTTTCTTTTTTACCATGCTACTTTCTCGAATTACACGTTATAATTGAAAATCTCTCTCAAACAACATGCTATTTTTCCATATAACAAATTATTTATTCTAATAGCACATTATAAAATGTCACTTTTTTGATAAATATCGTGCTATTTATTTTGTTCGATTTTGATTCTTTCTTGGAATCATCGTCGTTATGTTTTCTTTTTAAATTGTATGTTATTTTCTTTTGTACCATGCTACTTTTTCGAATTACACGTTATAACTGGAAATCTTTCTCTGTCAACATGCTACTTTTTCATATAACATATTATTTATTCTTATAACACATTATAAAATGTCACCTTTTTTATAAATATCATGCTATTTTCATACTCTTGCTTTTGGTTCAACTTGCAAGGATATTTTTGTATTTTCTTATGCCGTCATAAGGTTATTTACTCACATATAAACTGACAATGGTTAGTTACTACATTCTTTTCAATTCTATGGTTACTTTCTAATATTACCCAAAAAAGAAAGAAGAAACGGGAACTTATCATAACATAAAAAAAGACTTTCAGTTTGCATAGAACAAGCCCTAAACATTTTTTTATTTAACTGTTCTATAAATAGAAATATGCATAGATATTAGATTTTTTTGGTAGGGTGCATATATATTAATAGTTACAAAATAGTTTATTTAGGTTAAATGCTCTTATAAATTAAGGATTTAGATGTAAATATTTTCTTATTGGAAGAATAATTAGTAGCTTGGTTTGGTTATTTGGAATGTGTGGCTTGTTGTGGAAGTGTGAAAGTGATGTTTCCATAAATTTAGATGAGAATAGATACGATGAAGTCGTGAAATTATGACACGTGTTACTCGAGGAGCTGTGCTATTTTAGATCTTTGCAAGAAGGAGAATACCAACAAATTCAAAAATAAAAATCTCTTTGGTCTTTGTTATTTTTTATTTGTTCAACTAACAGAAATGATAAGACACATCTTTAGATAATGTTTATGTCTTCTTTTATTAATTGTCTTTTTGTGTTCGTCCCAACGAAACTTAATATATAACCAATAATGATCTGAAAATGATTTTTAAGAGTGGTTAAAAATGTAGTTAGATTAATAGTTTTAAAAAAATGTATTTCCTCTTTAATTTATTAATTGAACCCTTTATTTAAATATAAAAATCAATTAAAACCATTTTATTAAAAATAAGTGCTTACACCTGTCATTAAAAATAATTGCTTGAAACCGTCCAATACACTATTTAGACTATAAACTTAGCCATAATGGCCCTAGGCTTGCACATGGGCCGAGATGATCCATTTTCTGTATATCAATTTATATATGTGGTAAAATAATTAGTATGAATGGTTGGTTTTATTGATTTGTTTATAATTGTGTATTGTGTGACTTCTTGTCTTGGATCTTGACATCTTGTTGATTTCATAATGTTGTCTTGTTTTGGTTAAACAACTACTTTGGTCCATAATTAAATTCATGCTTCACACCAAAAAAAGTTTAAAAATTAAATTCAGGCTTAGTGAGTGATGAATAAGTCGGTTCATCTCAAGTATTTTAGATGATCCTCTCAGATTGTTTCAAAATTTTAAGTATAGATTAAGTTAATTACAATTGTTTGAATAAGTCGGTTCATCTCTAAATATGAAGATTGTTCTAGTTGTTTTCATTGTTCCTCGTTGCATATTGTTTATGATAAAGTTATTAATAGACACAAATGATTTGGTTTTAGGTTGGTTATTAGGATGTCCAAGGATGAGCATTGAGAGTTGTTTAATTGTAAAATTTAAACCATGTCTCTCAAGTTGTCCAAATATTTTTTTATCTAGGCCCTGTTTGTTTGATCATTTGGCATTTTCATCCAAATAATCCATTTACATGATCTATTTGGATGATGCATTTGAATGATGTTTGTTTGATTATTTAGTATTTTACATAAATGATGTATTTAAATAAATATTTCTTTGTTTGATCATTTTGTAATTCATCAACATTCTCATTCTAATAAAAATGACTAAAATACCCATGCTATAATTTTAACGAATGACAATTATTTAACATCATTACCAAATATAATTTTAATGAACAAATGATTTTACAGTTTTGGCGGGAAATGTGATTTTGCAGTTTTGGTGGAAAATATGATTTTACGGTTTTGGCGAGAAAATATGATTTTGTGGTTTTTGCGGGAAAATATGATTTTACGGTTTTGGCGGGAAAATATGATAATACGGTTTTGGTAGGAAAATATGATTTTAACGTTTTGGCTGGAAAACATGATTTTGTGGTTTTGGCGGGAAAATACGATTTTACGGTTTTGGCGGGAAAATACGATTTTAGGGTTTTGGCGGGAAAATATGATAATACGGTTTTGGTAAGAAAATATGATTTTAACGTTTTGGCGGGAAAACATGATTTTACGGTTTTGGCGGGAAAATACGATTTTAGGGTTTTGGCGGGAAAATATGATTTTGCAGTTTTGGCGGGAAAATACAATTTTACGGTTTTGACGAGAAAATATGATTTTGCGGTTTTGTGGGAAAATATAATTTTACGGTTTTGATGGGAAAATACAATTTTACGGTTTTGGCGGGAAAATATGATTTTACGGTTTTGGCGGTAAATTATGATTTTGCGGTTTTGTAGGAAAATATAATTTTAACGTTTTGACAGGAAAATATGATTTTGCGGTGTTGGCGAGAAAATATGATTTTGCGGTTTTGGCGGGAAAAACGAATGACGTAAAATAATAGTCAGTGATTTCACAATTTTTAGAGTTTTTGGTACAATAGGTAATTTAAAAAAAATATTAAATAAGAAATCTATTGAAAATTAACATTATTAAAAGAAGGTATATTTGTCATTTGTTTTTTGGACTAGATCATCTCCATCCGAATGGTTCTACCAAGTCCATCCAAATGAGTTTCACAAATTAGCTTAAATTTACAAAGTCATTCAGATGGAACATCCAAATGATCTATTAATTTGTCAAAAACAAACATCATTTTTCATCTGCATCTAGATGATCCATCTGGATGGAGAAACAAACGGAGCCCTATTCTTTTTTTATAAACACAAATCGATATATAATTTGGTTTATAATTATAACATTGTATTAAATCTTAATTTTTTTTAAAACTCAAACCGATATAGAAATTTTATCATCAATAATAAATTATTATAAGATTTATTAGGTAGCAGATTATCATAAATTACAAAAAGAGGGTGTAAATCATAATCTGCCATTGAATAAAATAAGTTAACCTTTTGTTATGTCTTGATTCAGATTATAAAAATAGTTCAAGCCAACAAATGCATTTCTCTCGATTGACCATTTGTACTCCACCTCCACCAGAATTTTGTTACCACACTCGTAAGTTTTGAATCTGTTTTTAGTAGTCGGAAACAAGACCTAACGGTTGCAGATTACAGATTTTGTTTTGTATCTTTCTTCAGTTGGAAGTCTAATTGGGCCTAGCCGAGCAGATGGGCTAGCTGGACCCATTTTCCCTTTGCTAAACAAAACAATTTAGGCCAGGCTTTGTCATTATCGGCAGCCCATATCCAACAAATACTCAAGTACACGATGACCACCATATGCTTGTGGTGAAGAGTGAACACAAAGTTTCAAACTTAATCGATATTATTCTTGAAAAAAATCACTCTCATGTTCTATCTGATATGTGGCATCAAATATTTTAGGGATTGGTTCTGGTGACTCGGTTAAAAGAAATATATTAGTAATAGGTTAGGCAGAGAGGGACCAGCTCGGGCAACACGCGGTTAGTTCAAGTTTCCAACGATAAATATATTTAGGAATCCTAAGTTTATTTTAGTTAACTAATGATTTGATTTGTTTAGTAAAGTCTTCGTAACTTTTTCGTAAATCCATGCAAAGACAAATTTACATGTTCATGTTCCCAACCCATGCACTTCATTTGATGCACTTCTTGTGCCTTTTTCACATTTTCTTTTTGTCATCATCATCTAGTAATAAAACATAAAACTAACTAGATTTTAACCCGCGATATACCGCAGGACGATTTATTTTCTAAAAGTAATATATATTTAAACTTGCAAATTTTATTTTTATAAAATATTTATATTTCACAGTTTATAATTATTATTAAGTAACGCTATACCACGAATCCATGAGACAATTGTTAAAAGACTGAAGTTTTAACCCCTATTAAAACAACATATTAATAATATTTTAAAATTTTATAGATATTGATTCAAATACATCCACCATATAACCCAATTCCAAAATAAAACCCGTTCTGTAATTGTTTTACCATTTATTTTATTAATATTAATTTTATTTATGACATGACTCTAAATGATAATCTAAACATTTTAGCTAATAACATAGGAGTGCACCATATTTATTTAATAGGAGAATGTACCATATGACCCGAATGCACTTTTACCCAAATCCACCAAAAAAGTCTTGCAAAAATACTATAGAGATAAGAAACGATAGTCGGTTTTGATAGGTATACGATTAGCAAATATATTAGTTAGCATAAATTAGTTAAAGAATACAAATTGAAAAGGTATATTACACTTTATTCGAATATAGTATCAAAATTTATATAACACCGAGATTTGATAATTTTTTAATTGTTGAATATTTTTTTGTGCTAATTTTTATGTGATTAAGATTTAATTGATTTTGTATGTAAAATATTAAATTATTTTACGAACTTATTTGTTTATAATTTGGTAACAGATAGATATTTGAATATTCAGTATATTTTGCTTCAGTTTAGGAAATCTTTTATGACCCGTCTATAGGTCCAATAAGCCTTATAATTAAGAGATGAATATTGTCGTTAAATGATTTTGTTAACCTTAATGACGTTATCAAAGAATTTTGTTTTTGATTAATTTTTTCTAATGGCATTACCATGTAATTAATTACAAAAATTAAAGTTATATTTAAAATGTACTTCCGAAATAATATAGTAAGATGCATATGTTCTATCAACAAAATTTCATAAATAATATCATAATTTTGGAAAATAATAATTTTTCTAATTACAGTATTCATAAATTTTTGCTAATGTTTCAAAATAATAATTTCATATCATTTTGTCCATATTATTGATCAAACGTTAAATATTTAGCTTGTATCTCGTTATTTATTTAACTTAAATCAAGTTCCGCCTTGAAATATGTGTTGTCTTATACAGTTCACTTTAACTTTTTTTCTTACATTAACTTATTTCTAATAAAAATATTATTTTTGTTTTGGTCGTTGCTACGTTATCATCATGGATATTTAGGATATAATTTTTTAAATCCTATTATGCATGATGATCAATCTATCATATATATCTACATGCAATATCTATACTATTATTTGAGATATACGTTAACTGATTCTCAGTTAAAATTTTTTTTATTTTAAAATCATATGTTTAAAATGTTAATGTCATGGAAAAAATTACCTTTTACTGAGAATCATTTAATTTACGTTATAATTTTTGTCATTCGATTGAATTGTTTGTGTCCGTTCGATCTCTTGCCTTCACTTAAAAAATACGCGGATCCTTTTGACCCGGATTTAAACTTTTGGGTCATACGTTATAATCTTGGCCATTCGATTGAATTAATTGTAGCCATTGATTTTTTTTCAATAAATCCTACAGCAAAATTTTTGGAGAGATAATTTTTATTTATTTCCAATTAATATATTCTCTTATTCAATACTATTCATAATTATGTGGGTTTAAAATTGGAAAACTAATTATACCCATATATTACTAATCCAATTAATTTTTTAAAAACATTTTCTAATCAAATCTGCTTTATTTATAGATATAACATTATAAATATCGAATTAATATGTTTGAATTCGAAATTGTGTTAAATATTCTAAATTTATTTAAATAACTGGAAAAATAATTTTAACTAAATTATTTTTTATGTTTGATATTTAAAATAGAAAAAATATGTTTAAACATTTAAAAATAAGATTAATTACATTTTTGGTTTATATTAATTTTTGTTAGTTATATTAAGTGAATTCCTTTTTCAGCAACTGAATCATATTAATTTAAAATATTCAATGCGTATATTCCTTTCTTAAATTTGAATATCACTTCTCCATAATTATAGGTAATCAAATATTTAGTTGGATATTCATTTTTGAATTAACATAAAGTTTCCGAACAATTTTCCTAATTAAATAACAACTTATAAGATAATTGCTAAACATTCTCCTATAATTATGGGATTCATCATAATCATTAAACTTGACTTTCACGATTTAATATTTTATGCATATTTTTTACCTAAAAATTTATACCTTATAAATACTGTACGTCTCATTTCAAGAACTCACTCATCAGTTCCTATTTTCTTTTACTCTTCCGCTTTTTTTTTTATTCTACCAGAAGAAAACTGAGGTTGTGGATCGATGAGACCATGGAGAAAGCAATATATCGAGGTGTCCTCTTACACTCTCTGTTTTTCTCTATTCTTTTCATGTTTTTCTGGAAAAACGGTCTATTTCCCCACGGGAACTATCGATATCACGCCAGATAGAGCCTGTTCTTTCACCTCGGTCTATTTATCCATAATATGGAAGTTAAATGCCTATATCCCCACCAAATCGAAGTTCTACAGCTTAATGTCCCCGAGATCAAAAGTTCGAAATCAATAACCCCACGACGCTGGTATTAATCGGTTTACTGTATACTTAACCAATAAAGTAACCGTTTAAACCTAAGCAAACCTAATTTTACCCAGACTAAACCGAATACAACCCAATTAAGTATCCGAAAACAATTCATTAACCCTTTACCCCCAAATCAAAAACCCTAAAAATCTAAAATCCCGACGAACCCTAGAAAAGTGAGAAACCCAGAAGCTTTTCGATCTGCTGCTCAAGGTCGTGGAGATGGCGATGATGATGCATGACCCTACGAATGTTGGTGATGTCGATCCTGAAGCCGAAGATAGAGATGAATTTCACATGGAAGAAATGCTGAATGAATGGACCGACGAACCTCAAATCCACCATGATGTTTATCCGGAGAGCGACCGTGAAGAAAACGACGAAGACGAAGCAAGATTTCAAACACATCTCCAGCGTGGCGATGGCCATTTGTACGAGAAGCAAACATTTTTCAGTGGTGTTGCTTTCAAAGAAGCCGTCGTCGATTACGCTCTCCGAACTGGGTGCAATCTGAAGCAGTATAGGTACGATTCTGATAAAATTGGATTCAAATGTGTGGGTTGTGATGGTAAGGAAGATGGAGTAAAGTGTTTTTGGCAAGTATATGCTGCGATTCTGCCTTCAGATTCAATGTGGAGGATTAGGAAGTTTATAAATAAGCATAGTTGTATTCCAAATGGCGAGTGTGAGATGTTTGAGATGATAAATAAGCATAGCTGTATTCCACAATCCAACACTACTTTGTTCATAAACGATTCTTAATCATAACCAAATACAACAAACAAGAACACAATCCAACACTACTTTGTTCATAAACGTAGTGGACACAAACGTAGTACAAACACAAAGCAGAGACATAAAACTCCAAACTAATTTGTTCATCCGACTAATTTGCTCAATCCAATCATGATCATACATCCTATCACTACGACTATCATCATCTTCTTATTGCCTTCTTTTGATTCAGCCAAAGCATCGTCCACTTTCTCAAATAACTCATTCTCAATCTTCATTTGGACTTTCTCAATCACCATTTTCTAAAACTCCAAACTCTGTGTTCTAAGCTCTTTCACTTGTTGTTCAACTTCCTCAATCTTTGCATTCAACTTGTCTAAATCATTGATCAAAGCATCATCAACCCACTTGAATGTGTGTTCATCATTCCTTAGCTATCAATGAACAAGAAAAATCATAAATCCAAAATTCTAATTCAGCTTAAGCATTGATGAATATATATGAAATTACCTTGTTTGCTGCAGCAAAACCACAACGCAAGTATCTCCGGTAAGGATTCGAATCGGATTTGGAAGTTAAAGCCACGATTCCTTCTCCGCACCAACATCTTTTAGGCACTCCGACGACTCTTCCTCTTCCACGAGGACCTGTAGATCCCGTCGAACTAGTAGATAGATTGCTCATCGAAATTGAATTTGGGTTTTCAAATCGAACTAAGGGAATTAAGATTTCGATGTTTTAGGGTTCTTAGAGTGGGAATTATCGATTGAGAATGGCTTTTGATTATTTGGGGATGAATATTGGGTCGGGTCTTTAAAAGGAATTGGATATATTTTCGGTTTACTTACGACCAATAATTGGTTTGGTATAGGGTTAACTCACCAAACCGACAAAACCCAGTCTCGGGGACATTAAGCTGTAGAACTTCGACTTGGTGGGGATATAGGCATTTAACTTCCATATTATGGATAAATAGACCGAGATGAAAGAACGGGCTCTATCTGGCGTGATATCGATAGTTCCCGTGGGGAAATAGGTTTTTCTCATATATTTTTTTAAAAATATTTATGCAGGTAATGTGGAAGATTAAAATGTAGACGCTCACATGATTTTGTTAAAGTATGTCTTGCTTTCTAATTATTTATCTTTTATGCGAAGTAATAAGTTAAGCTTTTTTTACCTCTCTATATATTTATAAGATGAGTAATTCTGATTGAATTTTTTGATAGGGATTACGGTCTTTTTCCTGTTAATTTGCATAAACACGATGATGATTTATAATTTGACTACTATCTTCCAATGAACAACAAAATTATAAGGTATACAATATTTTTTCTTAAATCTGATCGATAGATTCTCTTTCACTAATATATTGAGATTGTGTAAATATTTTTGACTGTAGTTTAGATTTTAATATATTGGTATTGTTAATTAAATTAATTGAATTTTAATATAAGTTTTTATTAATAATTCTTTTAATTTTTTCTTCTATAATTCTGATTTTGATAAAATTTATTTTTGTCTTATTAATTTATCAAATTTGATAATTAATATATATATTAATAAAATACACTAAACCCCGACACACCATGTATACAACTACATATACTAAATATACAATTATGTATTCAAAGGGATACATCAATTCTGTAATAAATTCAATAGTATCCATGTTTAAATGATACCAATAATAAATTGAGAAACTTTTAAAATTTATAAATTATACAAATAATTATTTATAGATAAACCGAATATATTAAATTCGTAATATATACAGAAGTGAAACTGATAAACTAATTAAAGCATGACTACGTTAAGTGATTCTTAGTTAAAATTTTTTTGAAGAAATTGAATATATTAAAAGCATTTCATTTTCCCATTTACTTAATGCAAGCTTTTTTAATACCAATGGAGAATTATGTAATCTATTCTTTTTTTTTTTTTTTTTTTTTAGTTATTAGTTTTAAGTACGAAAAAAGACATTTTCCAATTATTATTTGTCAAATTTTATAATTCACTTACATGTTAATGACATACACGAAAATATACAAATTTTCTATGTGTACAACTACATATACAAAATATACAATTACGTACCCAAACGTACATACCAACTATAGACATATATTTTCCATGCTACAAACCGAGGAAACTATATATACTAAACAAAATATGGTTTGACCAGAGTAAATATATTTAGTTGGTACCAATAATACATGATAAACAACTACATGTTTAAAGATAATGAAAATATAATAGAGTTTCTGTGGAATACACAGAACTAAGATTTGATAATTGATTAAATTAAAGATACCGTGTGTAGCACAGGTACTGACCTAGTATGTGATTATAATGAACGACTCTACAAAAGAATTTCATGATAGGCACCTAGCTATTTTCATAACACTTGGATCTCCTTTTTGAAAATTGTGTGGTGCCATAATAATTAAGGATAGACACTCGTATATGTAACATTCAAGACGAGCAAGTGTCGTTAGCTCAATTGATAAATATTCTAGGTGAATTTTAGAGATCGCCGGTTTAAATGACGCTTGGGACGAAACTAATATTATATGTTATGGTTTCAGGTCTGAAATAATTACGGGTTTCGACCCAGCTTCGACCCAAAATCTCCTGTATTCATAAAAAAAAGAAAAAAAAACTATTCGTGACCAAGACGAACGGTTCTGCGTGCAATATTCTAAAACGTATGATTAGTATTACACCAATAATCTGTATATAAATGCGTTATTTTAAAGAAAGTCCAAACCTAGTGTAAAAATCTTTAAACTTTTTACCACTTGGATAAAAGACTTTCACAATAAACTATAGTTTAACAAATCACTTATGAGGTAATGAATCTCATATTTTGCTCTCTATTGCCTTACGTCGAAGGTAAAAATGTTTGTGTTATGCTCCTCCAACTACACATTTCTTTTTATCTAGCTATCTACAAATTTTGTGGGAGATGAATTTAATTTATGGAAGATGAATTTAACTTGGTATAAATTTAACTTGGTATAAATCCCAACTTTAAAAGATATAAAACTTCTGAACTTAAAATTTTAAATATTAAACAAAACAAAAAATCCCTCAAGAAAAATGTGAAAAGATCAGATAATTACTTTGTTGTGTGTGGAGGCCATTTTATTTTCCTTTATATAATCAAGGGGCCAGCCAATATTATATTATTACATGCATTGATAATAAAGATGCACCTAGAAGTAATAATATTCTTTTTGTTATTACTAGACGACAGAAGCCGTGCCCTTTTGACTCGGGTCTTTACTCTTAACCTATCGATGAGACCACAGAAAGAAATATAAAATTGTAACGAACATATTTTATTGAGCTTCTTTACCCTCATATGTATGTAAATCTTCTTCAAAATTAAAGAGAGAGAGAGAGAAAGAAAACTTGGAAGAATCTGTCTGTGATAATCATGATGCGATTCACAATCATAGTCATAGCTTTCCTTTTGATTATTCAATCCCTAGAAGAGGAACATATCCTAGTCTATGCTCATGAAGGTGCCTTTACATAAAGATCCCTAATTTTTCCTTTACTTCCATACCTTACTTTATTTTTTCTTTCTTTTCTCTGAAGATTAGCTTAATAACAAAGTTTACTACTAATTTTATTGATGTTGAATTCATAGGTGGAGAGGCTGGTCACAAGAGTCTTGACTATCAAGGAGATCAAGATTCATCGACGCTGCATCCAAAAGTAATACATTTATTTTCAATAGATCCTTCTCAAACTTTGATATCTTTTTACTGAAACCAATACATTTTATAAATTTTTACACCATGACAGGAACTATTCGATGCACCGAGGAAAGTAAGGTTTGGGAGAACAACGAGAGCCGAGAAGGAACAAGTTACCGCGATGAACAATGATAGTTGGAGCTTCAAGATTTCAGGTGCATCAAAACATTTGATAGTGGAACGTAAATTAGGGTTTCATAAAAGAAGTAAGAGTTCTTCATTTAAAAGGAAACCCAAGAAGAAAAAATCATCTGGTCCATTTGTAGCTTTCTATGATGATTATCGTGGACCAGCACGTCATCCTCCTAGACATAATTTATAATCACGACAACAACAATATATAATTTGTAATATTTTGTAGAATATTATTTTTAGTTCGTCTGATTAGTTTTATGCTTAAGCTTCGGTAATCATCTTTAGTTGTTTGTACAAAGAACACTTTCTTTCTCCTTTATAAAAAAAGAACTTTATTTTAGATTCTAAAATGTTTGGTAAAAGTAGTGAACATGTCTTCATTCTAGATATGTTTTGGCTTTACTGCAGGAGAGCATAAGCAGACCAATATATTGGCAGATCATGACACCACTAAGGTTTGTCTTGTAATCCTTCTTCAAGACTTATATAGATTTAGTCTCTTAGTCTCTTTGTTATCTTATCTATATATCTAGTTCAAAAAGTTTCTTATATATAAAAATTTATATACAGAATACATTTTGTAAGAAGATGATGATCATCGTCAATGACCTTACCAGCCTACCGACACTTGAACCATCTACTTCAACCAATGATATGGAGAAACTGGCTCGGTTGTTGCGTGATGATTATCCGATCTATAGTAAGCCTCGACGCAAGCCTCCGGTCAATAATCGAGCTCCAGACAAGTTTTAAATTGTCGCGGATTGGTGAAACAAGATTTTGAGCATGATGATAAATTTTGATAGTTAGGTAATGAATTATGTTGGTCCCAGTTTTGTTTCTATGTATATTCTTGTGTTGTCTAATAGAGTAATAGTAGCTTCTAGCTAGTATTGATGAGAGCTCTCTTTAGTTTCTTGGGTTTGTAACATCCTTAGTCGTGACAATGTTTTGAAGTTAGTTTTGTTCTTTAATTTAGGCTTTTTGATATCGAAGTTCTTATAGGGAGAATCATATATATGAAAGTTGGCCAACTTTCTCCATATGAGTGACACATCATCACACAAGAAAATGACATGTGTCATTTAACATTGATTAAATTAAAAATCAGCAAAATTAATTGAGAGAAAATCAAAAGTCTCATATTGTGTTAAATCTTCCATTAATTCATTTCTTAAATGATTTTATTCAAAATAAAAAATTTATAAAATTATTTATTTAAATAAATCAATTACTACTTTTATTTTACTTTATTATTTCATACTTTTTAAAAAAAATTAATGGTCAATGGTCATCACTCTATAATGACTAAATAGTTATTTGTGTTGTAGTTTAGTTGTTTGCTACCTAATATTAGTTTAATTATTTTACCTTGATTTTTTATTATTATTACGTTATAGTTCATATCTTATCATATGAAATTCTGTCATTTTATTTTTGTATTTTATGGTAAGTTTGTAACATTGACATTCAACATTTTCAAGTACGTAATAGACTTTTGAGACGTTAAACATACCACGAAATTCAAAACAAATTCATTTGTCTTATATCTAAAAAGTGTTACTAAAATAACTCTTTAATTTTTGCTTTTTTTTTTTCATATGAAAACTCTTGAAATAAAAACATCTTATATTCTTGTTGTGTATATTCATGATAATAAACAAATTTTAGAATCTTGGATATAAAAATAATCAGATTATACATGAAAACATATAGAAATTGATATTTAGAGTCAAAAATGAACCTAACAATAAAAAATGCAAGTACATAAGATGAGTCTAATTTTACTAATTATAAAATAACAAACAAAAAATAAACAGAAATTAGCGACAAAAACAATTAACATATTTTTATCTAAACAATTTTCAAAACAAACTCATGCGTAGCGTGGGAATTCATCTAATTTTAAAGGAGAGAAGAAATACACAAGGATTTTCACTAATTGATCATTCAAGTCATTGCAAGAAAAGAATTGGAATAAAAGAAAATTTAAGGATACAAATACTTTTGATTGTGCCTAACACTGATTTTTAAGGAGAAACAACATAAACAAAAAGTAAACAAGCGCCCACCGTGGGGCTCGAACCCACGACCACAAGGTTAAGAGCCTTGCGCTCTACCAACTGAGCTAGACGGGCAGTTATAGTAATCTTTGGTCGTTCTTATTAAACCTAACTATAGTTTCCTTTTCAGGAACTACAAATCTTGACTTCATAATTTTATTTCTGAATACCATATTTAGTGTAACATATGCTTTATTATGAACTTTTATTAAGTTCAAGTTAGAAATCATTCATTGACGATATGGGAAACAGTTAGATATATCTTGAAGTTATTATTTTGCAGACACTTGATGGGCAGTACTATTGAGTTCCTTTGGTGCTGTCCCACAACCTTCAATATCAAGATCTAATGGTTCTTGTTTGGTCACTGATGCAGACTTATCCTTGCTTTTTCCCCATAAAAGTATATAAAGTCCCACGATAATGACCATTGATCCTATCACACTTTTTGTCATGCCACATATATAGTTCATTTGTTAGATATTATTAGCAATAAAAGTCAAAAAGAACCATTTAATTAGCTTTACGTGAAAGAAACCCATCTACTAATTAGCTTTCTCCTATGTAATCATTTCTAATCCCATATTTAATCCGGTTCAAATTCAGTTATATAACACACAGATTAAAGGTCTATTATGGGTCTCAATGATATTCTATAAAGCTAACAATTTTTAAAATTGTCTATTGCAATGCATGCATCAATTTGGTGTAAAGCGTAAAATTCCAATTACACATTTGAATGCAGATGAAAGGGTCTTTAATATAGGCATATTCTCTACTCTCTTGTACTTACTAGTCAATAGATATTTGAATATGTATTGTGCAATATTATTGTATTATGATGAGTTTGATCTAATTTAAAATTGTTTGTTTGTAATACGTTGTTCATCAATTGTTTATTTATTTGTTTTAGTTGAAGTTGTTAGATATTTTAAACATAGTAAATGATATAAATAAGTAGAAAGAAACATTAGGTTACCTTCCACAGTATATTTGCTCATGAAGGAAAGAGAAGCTGAAAATGGCAGCAAAGACTTGAATCAAAGGTATGAAGCTCGACGTGAACACCGCACCTCTTTGGCGGAGACACCACGACATTCCCACGTAGCACAATCCCGATCCAACGATACCCTACACCAGTGGTGGATTCGGAAACTAAATTTATCGAAGAAGAAAAGATAGCAAAAAAGATAGATATGGGACATGAAAAAAGTTGAACTCAAGTCATTGGGGGACAAGAAAGAAAATATCCATGTCAAATGCAAACATAAATAGTTTTTTGTTTCTTTTTTTCTTTGTTTACAAATTACAACTAAAATAAAATTTTATATATGTTGACATATAGATCTTGTAGGTTGATTAAATAGTATATTGGATTACTCACCGAATAAAGTAAAGCTAAAACTTGGAACTTGTCTTTAACGACCCACATAGATGTGCTCCTCTCCGAGATCAAACTCAACAAAGCAGATTGAATCACGCCAAAGAAAGAGAGGATCGTGGTACTCGTGTATTGGCACGGATAAACTCGGCTTATTTTAGCTTGAACAATGAACCAAGATGACCATATTATGATCGATATAACCAGCATGATCGAACCCATTGCCCACTTTTGTGTCATTGCACCGGTGGAATCAGTTCTTGTATGTGTTTCCATATGAGTACTGTGTTCTCGACTTAAAGCGGTTCCTTTATAAAGCGTAAGCACTAAAGCTCCACAAATACATATCATTGTGCCTAGCAGTTTGGCTCTTCCTACGTTGCTCTTGATGTTCAGCGTCTCTTGCCTAATCGTATAGTTTATAAATAATTTTGATAATACTAGAGCATATATATGAAGAATCCAAATGTGTTTGATCGATTTTTCAATACCTAAAGACGAGAGCCAAGGCAAATGTAACCGAAGGAACCATGTTGCTAAACGCTAAGGAAAAAGTTGAAGATGTATACTCTAGTCCAATAAGAAAGAAGTATTGCACCAAACTTGTCCTGCAAATATATGAACGATCAAGATCAAAATAAACAACTCAAAACTTATTTGTAAACATTTATTATAAGTGAACAGTCTAATAAAATGAACATACCCCAGAAGAGCGCTAAAGAAGAGTGAACACAAGATCCTACCCGTGAGTTTTGGCCTGTTATGTCTACAAAAAGAGAGAAACAAAAAAAGAACAAATTATTTTCCTTACAAAATCTTTCATATGGAATACGAATATATAATAACATATTCACAGGAGAAAAGAGTTTGAAAACAACATTCAACTAGAAACTTGTATAAACAAGACATCCACTTATAATTTAAACCAAAAATTCAAGTATAACTTAAACTTTCAAAACGAAGAAGACAAGTAACTAGATATACATATACAAACACAAACCTTTTCATCTATATGATATTTGCAGTTTAGCAAAAACAAACACAAACCTTTCCAAGAAAATCGCGAATGGTATCAAGAACAGAGTTCCTACAGCAAGTCGGTAAGTGGTCGCGACCATACGGTTAAGTCCTTCATCAATCATCTTCTTGAACATAACGTTTACAACACTTAAACCAATGTTGATCATGGACATCATAAGCACAGCCTTCCATAGTTTTGTATCAAACTTTACCATGATTTATGATTATAAGTATATCAATATATGTGTGTGTGTGTGAGTGTATATTTATATATGTATTTACTTGTCTTTTGGTTTTTTTCTTTTTTTTCAGAAGTTGGTAAGATAGAAAGAATTTGATGAGGGTGTGACTATATATTGTGACTCAAGTAATGCTCAGAATCGTATCATTATCGCATTTGTCTTTAACTAATAGTATAGTGCTTTGAACTTGGCTTTTTCTTGTTATTGTTGATTACACTATACATGACCGTAAAAATAGATAGAGAGAGAGAGAGAGAGTTAAGTAATGGAAGCTCTCATGACTTCCATCATCACAAAGTGACATCATACACAGACATTAATTAGATCAATCTAAGACTATATATTAATTAATAACATTAGAGCTACATGAACAAGTAGATTGGTCAGTCAGTATAATTATTAACGCTTAAACTAGTAAGCTTGATCTCTTTTTTTCTCTTAATATTTATGTACCCCACATTGGGATACTCCGTACAAAGTGAAAGACATACCATTTATATAATTAAGAAAATAACGAGTTCAAATGATTTATGCAAATTTGAAAAAACTATGCTTACTCTTTTTATATTGAAATTTACCAGCACACCCTTTATTATTTAAGTATTAATTGAATAAATTATTAAAAGAAATATAAATTATAGAACGTTAAATTAAATAAGTAATTGATTTATCATGAATAAAAAATAAGAAAAATTATTTACTATGTTTAGATAAACCAGGATCGAGAATAGTGAATAGATAAAAATATAAAATTATTATTAATGGAATTGTGATAGCAGAAAATCTTAAATAAACGACTCATAAAATCTATACCTATTGCACATGCTCTGAATGGGTATCGACTGTCATGTCATCGATACACAAAAGGGGTATATTTCATGAGATTTTTAGATTGTAGTTTGATCTGTATTTATTTGACATGAAGGTTTATTTTGCAAAACAAATTTATATTGAGAGTTTTTTTTCCATAAAACCCTTATGTTTTTAAACAGAGTTATTGAGTGCCACGTTATCGATATACATGAAGGCTGTATTGCGGATGACTTTAGAGATGATGGGGTTGACTTGCATAACTCGGATTTGGAGGGTAAACTTGCAAACGAGATTGACTTGAAAGGTTCTTTTGCAGAAAACCCATTATAATTTATCCATGAGTTTTGTAATATGGATGTATAAGCATGTTATATTACCTTGAGATTACTTATAACTGCCTTTGTCGCAATATATTGATGGTTTGTTATAAGGTTTTTTTTTTTTATAGTTTCTATGCATAACTATTAATTTGATATTTTATGACTATTTGAATTCTGCCGTATTTTTTCTATTGGTTGAATTTTTATCATGATAAAATGTTTATTATTTCTTAAAAAAATCTATATAAAATGGGATAAAGTGAGTCTTACTTAGGGCGTGTAAAATATTAGTACAGTATCTTCGTTCAATTAAACAGCATGTTAAATTACACCCACCATGATAATCGAGAAATAATCAAAAATGTCCTTGTCATTTACTTTAATCCTAATCGTCTCTCTGACCATTTATCCAATTAACCATGCAATATAGCTCTCATGGAATCCTAATAAAAACAAATATCTAATCAGGCGATGCGTAAGAAGTATATATACTATCAAGTATCAACACGCACGTTTTAATTAGTTTCACTTTCTTTAGAGCCGTAATTTGGAATAAGTATGTTAATCAACATGAAGTAGTAGTCAGCAAAGTGAAGATTATTGAAAGTTGGCGTGTTTGGCTCAAAAAGAACCATATTTGATACAAGATTCTCAATAAAAAGTAGAGATCTGATCAGACAATAAGAAGCATCTATACTTTGTTTCTTCGTGAAATATTTATACATATCATGTATAATATATATAAATAAAGATTTGACAAGAGATATCAAATTTTAAAATGGAGGTAAGCATAATGCGTCAAATCCTGTCGCAAAATGGGATGCTTAATGCTTAGCTCTAAGTATCTTTCATTTGTTTATTATGATTCGGTTCCTTTACGTTTCTTGCCATGTAAAATGAATAGTATCCCAATTTTTTTGTGGAAACTATAACAACAAACTCTTTTTTAGGTCATGGATCAAATTTTGCGAACGTGTTATTATCAAACCATTTTTATTTTGCTAGTCAAAATTGTATTTTATTATATTTTTATTAAAAAATTAGGTGAGTGAAATGTATGATTAGTAATTATTTTTACAGATTTTTCATATGTGGTGAAGATTATGTGTTTTTCAACTAAATGACAAGCATTTTCAAAATATTTGGAAAAATTTCAGAGCGATAAGGATGAGTTCACAAATTTCTCTTTATTTTAAATTTTTCGAT